>NC_138731.1:39208185-39438185 GCF_965113295.1 Leuciscus leuciscus
TTATGATATCTTTTGTTACAGGTCCCGTGCAGTCGGGAGGACTTAGCAGCAAATGAGAGAGAGAGAGAGAGAGAGAGAGAGAGAGAGAGAGAGAGAGAGAGAGAGAGAGAGAGAGAACGAGAGAGAGAGAGAGAGAGAGTTAGTGGTTGCTTATTGTCTTTTAATGAACATTGTACTTTAAGACACTTTGAATCATAGGATTCATAAATAAGTTGAAATACATACAACATATAGATACTTAGACCAAATCACAATAAATAAGTAAATCAATAAATCAAGATAGGAACCTTAACCATAAGTACGGTGGTCACACTTTCTTGGGCTTGAAAGTGATAGTTACATAGACTGTCAATGGAGGGACAGAAAGCTCTCAGATTTCATCAAAAAGATCTTAGCTTGTATTCCAAATTTTCCAAAGATAAACACAAGTCTTACTGGTTTGGAACGACATGAGGGTGAGTAATAATGACATCATTTTCATGTTTGGGTGAAATGTCAAAATACAAAATCTTTCTAAAAAATTGGCTTCATTTGTTTTTGCAAAATTTAATTTTATTTATTTGCCACGAATTCTAATGGTCTTAAACATAAACTTATTTGATCAAAATAAAATGTCTTCTTATTATTACTATCATTATTATTTTATTTATTTATTTATTTTTGATTTTGGGGTGAATCATGTTTTGATTAGATTCATCCAAGGTAATCCAAGATGGCTTACATGATGCCCTGTTTGAAGTATCCTTGGAAGGTGGCGCTTTCGTGGCCCTGGGCCTCACGATGCTGCACAGCAGTTCCCCCCAGGTGGTCATCCATCTGTGTGGTGTATATCGCTGCTGCTCCCTGCTCATCCTGGGAGGTGGACTTGCCCAGCCAATAATGAATGTCATAGGTGAAGTTGTTGCTGGTCTTGTGAGTCTGAAAATTTTTTTTTTTTTTTTTTTTAAGTGCAACCATTCATTCATTGACATGTAAGGTTGTCAGCTCAAAAGCACTTGAGTTAATTAAAGGACACTTAGCACTGATACTTACGTAGAGTATTATATAGCTGTCTCCCTCAAAAAACTGTCCGTATGTTTTAGATGGACAGGGCACGAGCACCATGTTCTGACCATTGATTAAACAGAAGACTGATTAGTAATTTGCTAAAGATGTCAGTATCTGAGATATGAATGCACTGATTTGACAAAGTAGCGGTGCTGTCTATCATTCCTGCTTACCTCCACTCTCCATATCTGAAGTCCTGGTGTGGTTTTATTGAGGGCTTTGGGAACATTGGTCTTGACTTCGTCCTGTGGCATGGTGCCAGCTTAAAGTCTCAGCAAAATACCTGGAAGAGAGAAGAAGGGAGGGTTGGATAGGAATTACTTGAATTCAGTGAGACAAAATGTTTCCTAGAATTATATAGCATACATATACTGTGAATGATTTCCTGATAAATGTGTGTGCGAATTTTACATTAAGTAGGATTCTCTAACACAAAGCTAAAGGCTGTTTGCACACCCATTTTCTTGTATCTACCCCTTTTCCTTGATCTGACCTCACTGTATAGCAAAGTGTATAATAGTAAAAATAAAATTGTCATTATTTACTCTATATGCAGTTTTTTCAAAAACATGCTGTATTTGATAAGATAGACTTGCAAAGATTTCCAATGAATTATTTTTTAAACTAATAATGAAATATGTTAATCCCACAAAGCTATAATATGGCTTTCTTGTTTATGGCCATGGTCTCTATAAATGCTTGCTAAATGATTTATTTTTTGTTAGGCTTCTTCAGTGTCATTCAAAGGCAAAAGAGGGTGCGGCCTAAAGTTTCATGCATTAGTTTGCTCTTCAGTTTATAATGCAGTATAAACCCAGACCCTAAAGCTATTTGAAACCTTACTTGTGGAAGAAAGATAGTCAGCTGGCCCTTGGAAAGGAAATTAAAGCCTCAAGTCATATATCATGCAAATGTGTAGTAAAATACGCCCCCACATCTAGAGTTGTTATCTTTAAGTGTAGCTGAGATGTCAGAGTGTGATCAAGGCCTCCGATACTTCACTTTATCTGTTGAAGTGAGCACATACTTCGAACCCTGTTGACATATCTTTTTAGTTTATTTTGAGGATGCGCTTTATTCTCTTTTAGTCTCCCCACCCCCCCCCCTAATCTTTTCTTTATTTAAATTTTTTAAAGTATAAACCTCACTACATATATTTAGATTTGTTTTGTGACATTTATGTATTAAATGTGTTTTAAAAAACTTAATTCAAGATATATTCTTGGTGAATAAAAGGTGCTTAATTGTAATGAAAATAATGTCAAAATGCAAAAATCTTCCTAAAATAGGCTTAATTTTAATGCAAAATATTTATGTAATTTTAATTCGTTTATTTATTTTTAACTTTAATTATAGATTATCTGAAAACAAATCTAAATGTATATTTTTGGTTTTCAAACAATTATATCTTATTTAAATATCTATATTTAAATATTTTACTGAAAAACATACAAAATAAAAAAAATTTTGGACTGAACTAGATATTGATTTAATCAGCACAGATTTTAATAATTTAACGATAAAGATTCTAATAATTTGTATGTGTTATCCAGTCCACTTTTATTATTTATTATATGAATATGTTTTACATTGGCCCAGGTAACACACGATTTTTTTTTTTTTTCTATATAAATTTGATTATATTGCGTTTGCTTTGTCTTTGTTGTGTGCATACTACCCTTCTGTTGAAATATATTGCAAACTATGTGGTTAGTGAGGGATAGTGTCTGTTTCAAAGCCATTGCTTTTCATGTTAAAGTATCAACCAAATCCTCTCCATCCTATCCTCCCTTCCACTATCTCTGTCCTTTTTTCCACATCCTGGTTCCGTAATGATACAAATAAAAAAATTGCCAATGCTTGATCGCTATCATCTTTTTTCGGACGACTGCATTTCTGTGGTGTTGTGTTTAACAAATGAGGCAGGAAGCTACTATCAGATCATGTGGGGTCATCGCACCTGATGACAGCTCTTACATGAAACGCTGTTGTAATTTAATGATGTCTTTCAGCCAATGTAATGTGTATTCATCAGTCATACAGTATATAGTTCAGTCATCTGCAAGCAATCACATTATTACCACATGGCACAAGCTGATTGGCCTCTGCTGATCCTACAGCCAATAAGATTGCTTGCTCAACATTTAAATCTGGTTTAGTGTTTGCTGTAGGCTAGTCCTCAGCTACATGATTTATATATTTCTATTTATGCTGCAGCAGCATATCTTACATATATTTTAGCAATAGCAATTCCATAATTGCTCTGCAGCAGCAACAATAATCAACAGCAGCAGCTTAGCAGATCTAGTCCTCCAGGGCCAAAGTGATGTAAAAAAGTCTAATTGCGAGCCAGTCATTATTGACAAATACAACGCATTCTCAAGGGCGTCATATACTGACGCTTTTGACATTTCGTCTACATCGAACGCACATGGCACCCTTTAGCGTCAATATGACACGCACAGAGCTTTGTTCGGTTATGGGTAGGTTTAGGTCTGGGGTAGGGTTAGGGTTAGACCGCTAGGTGGCGCCTTCTGGCCCATATCTATCTGCGTCTCATATTGACGCTAAAGGGTGCCATGTGCGTTCGATGTAGACGAAATGTCAAAAGCGTCAGTATATGACGCCTTGGGATGAGAACGGGCTGGACAAATAATATACATGCATGCATACATAGATACATACATACAGTATACACCCTTTATGTATCTACACACACACCCTAGAGGATCATTTTCTGTTTGCATATCCCAAATTTATGAGCTTTCTTATCTACATCTTTTTATGTTTCCCTGATACCTTGCAGATGTTGATATGGTGTGATAATACAGATGACTCAATCTCCCTTGTTTGATTGGATGGTTGGGTTTTATTAGGGACTATATCGCTGTCTCTAGCGTATACAGATTGCACCGACCCTTAAGTCACTGATCACAAACCCTCTGCTCAGTGCAAAGGTTCATATTTCCTAACTAAATCTTAAAGTTATGTCGTTAGTGCAATAATAGCTCCTCTCTGCTGTTGCAAATACAACACCATATCATGAATTATCTGCCCTCCATTATTAGATGCGGTGTGTCAGAACAAACAGGAAAGTGTGCTGAGTTTTTATGTAACCGCCCGGTGTTTGATCAGGCCTGACAGTGCTGTGAACATGTCTCATCTCCACCTCCTTCCCTATAACCTTGATTAACATTCTTCCTGTAAACTGCCCACCATGGCCAATCCAACCTTCAGTCCAAAGCACAGCAGATTATGCAATACAAACATAATGAACGTAATATAGGCAAAAATAGCATGTTGTCAAGTTATTCAAGCATAAAGCCAGAATATACAATGGACACTTTTGGTCACCAGATATTCATTGAGACATTGACTTCATTTGCTATGCACTTTTTGATAATATTTTACATATAAATGTAAATGTATGTATTGTCCCTATATGTCAGATGAATCAATTAATTGGCTCAATAGATGGTAGCACTTTATTTTACAGTCCTGTTCCGCATGTACACACTACGTACTTAGCAACTACAGTAACTGGGTTATAACTAGGTAACCCCTAAACCTAACCTTAACCCATGTAGTTGCTGTATATTACCAGTACTTTTTGGGGTAAGTACACTGTAAGTACACATGCTGTAAAATAAAGTGTAAGCCAATAGATATTATTAAATATATTTAATGTTATAAGACAGGAATATATTTTGCAGCTAATATTAGAAGGGTAATTAAAACCAATGATTAATGATAACTATTAAGGTAAAACATCTCTGAATAAACTTAAATTTCAAATATGAAGCACTGTTGAATTATTCAACTGGTTTTCCTTTTTTCTTCTTTTGCAGGGTCAACTTTTACAGTCTGCTTGGCTAATGAATCACTTTAATGGGCATCGTCAAAGCTAAAGGTCTTTTCTGCAATGGAAAGAGTGAGAAAAAGAGGAACTCACCTGCCACCGGAGCAAACGAGAAGGACGCAGCCAGGTAAAGGTGCTGCTGGTTTACAGACAGTGGTGGAGACTGCGCAACTCCCTCTCTCTCTCTCTCTCTCTACTTTACAACCCTTGCACTTTTATCTCTCTCTATGTTCATTCACTCAGGGCCATATATGGCAAGAGCAGGTGATATGCATACAGGTGTGTCATATCTGTAGTTACATGAATGATGTGTTTATCTCTCCCCCCTCCCCAGTAGAGCAATAAAACGAAACAAATGTATTGTTTACCTCTCCACCCCCAGCCCATCTGCTGCTGCACATACTTGTCCTCTGCATTTTACTTTGATGTGTTGACATGACTGTATACTGACCAATTCTTCCTTCTGACCAATGAGTTTATTTTCCAGTCATTTTTTTTCACTCTCAATAAAGATACATTTGTATTTAATGAGCGTAACAAAAAAAAAAAAAAAAAAGCACTATATAATATTTTCCAGGCATGATGTTTAATGGGTGTATTTATATTAAATAAATACATTTATATTTCCTGGCTTTATTTATATTAAAACTTTAAAATCAACTTTACAATTCTCTGATATTCAAGGTATTTCCATATTCTTTTACTATTTTTTTTTTTTTTTTTTCAGGGGTTATATATAAAATATATATATATATATATATATATATATATATATATATATATATATATATATATATATATATATATAACTACTATACGTTTATTAATTTAAAACAATTCTGGCCTGGATTTAAATTTCATTAAGTTTTAAAATGCGCTTATCTCTATATATTCCAGGGAATTCCATGTCTGTTGCCTGATTAATTTTTTCCTGCTAAGTTTACCAAGGGAAGTCTGTATCTCTTCACTAGAGCAGATAGAATTGTAATCCGGAAAGAATAAAACCTTTTTAGAAATTTATCAGTTACACATTCCCTTTAGCTCTGCATACTACATATCTAATCTGCTCATAATATATATATATATATATATTTATATATTTAAAGAGAAGGAGAGGCTCCAAAGCCTGAGGTCATATCTACCTATGAGATATTGGCAATTAGTAAGATGAGTCAACTTGTATGATTGTGAAATTTTAAAGGATATTTCACCTGTACCTGAAAACCCTGTCATCGTGTAATTTTGATGAAGATATTTTGATGATGTTTTTTTGTCCAGGTTTGTAATATGAGGGTGAGTAAATGATGACAGGATTTAAATTTTTGAGTGAAAAATAAACTAGAGACCTGTCATGGAGTTTGTATGCTAATACTACAAGCCCTCTTCTTACAGGAATTCCAGACAACAACAAAAAAATCTCCAACCAAAATAACCCTGATTTGAAGCTTAAATTCAAAGAGCTGGAAAACATGCACTAATCTGGACTGGAATGTATTACTGGTTAACTCTTTCGCTTTTGTGGTGTTACATGCAACTATAACAACCAGTCAAAGTCTGGAAACAATTGACAGAATTTATGATTCTCAAGATGTTATAACTCTTAATGCTGAAATACTTGCGTTTACTTTAGTAGGCAAGTTGCCTACACATAATATCTGTACAAAACTAATAGTTAATTTTTAAATGGATGTATGGGAGCAGAACGAAAAGCATGTCAACTTTAATGTTTAAAAAGCATCCCAGCATGGTTCAAAAGAAGATGCAATAAAATATAGCTTTGATTTGTTAAACTTTTTTTTTTTTTGCATCATAATTCCATATTTCCAGTTGTGTTATTTTATAGGTTTGATATTTTAACTTCAATAATAAAATGAGGAAAAGGGTAATAATAAAAAGGAGTAGGTGTGTCCAAACTTTTGACTGTTAGTTTATCTTACTACAATTCCAAAGTCCATGCATAATTACCGAATGAATCAAGTATGCCATGACAATTGCAAAAAAAAAGGTTTAAAAATAAATGTGCAGCAATTATGTTAAATGTTTCATGTGCTATGATCTAGTTAAAGCCTCTTTGGTCATGGGACCTCCTTGGTAAATCTCAGCAATCTCAGAATCTCTGTAGTTCCTTCAGCGCATCAATGTTGTCTATAGCATCAATACAGACCGTCTTTTCTTGGTTTATTTGGCAAGTGAAGTATAGGTTACAAAATGCCCTGGCAGCAAAGAGCTGGCTGGATCTTTCGAGAGTTAAATAGACCATCAAAAGTGGGAGGGGGTTGGGGAGGGGGTGATTATTACTGAGATGTACTACAGTCGACCCAACAGTAGAGCCTTTGTGAATGAAATAATGAAGGATGCATGGGAAACAGGGCAAATTGAGAATGAAATTGCCGTGGATTTACTAATTTGACTTCCCTTAACCCGAAATGCACATTCCACCAAAACACGCCACCACAAAGGAGTTGCACAAGCTCTTGCATAGATAAAGCATGACGTTTATACATAAAAAATCATCTAAACTAGAAAATAGTTGTTCTGTTTTTATAGTTCAAAGTACTTTAATTGCCAGAGAATGTTGCCTACCTTCTTTAGGCAGTGTATTTCTGTCCTTGATAGCCAAGAGTTGGGCTTCGCTCCTATCTTTTCACCTCCAGATAGTCTCTAGGTGAACTTCAGCCTCCAGAATGCAGCCGCTCCCCTCTCCTTCCTCAAACTCATTAACAGAGAGAGCAGCCAGCCACCAGTGCTTCAGTTCGAACTCAGCCCCTTCTCTTACATAATCCAGGACACACGTTAACATGGCGTTAGTTCAGCTCCATGAACCTGCTTTTGTGATTGCGCCGCAGAGTGTGTTAGGCCTCAGTGGAGGTTGGGCTTCAACCATGCGCTATCAAATCTAAAACAAATGCTGCCTTTATAGGTAAACGGAGGTAGGACGGCATCAAGGCAGGTCCAAATGTTTGCATAATGTCTACATAAATGCCTTGATCTAGTTTGTTCTTAAGGGCAGCGGAGATATACAGTTGCTACCCAACCTGAGCCCTGCTGGATCCAGAACACTGTAGGGTTTCTGGTCGGGTTCAGTTCATTGTTTTGGGGTCGGTAACATTTTTAAAAGAAGTCTCTTCTGCTCACCGAGGCTGCATTTACACAAACTTACACAAATGCAGTAAAAAGAGTTTTAGATATTGTGAAATATTATTACAATATAAAAAAAGGTTACACTTTATTTTAAGCTGACGTAGTTACTTACTCAAATAAGTACTTTGTAATATTACTTTAACATGTACTTGCTCATAGAGTTAGGGTTTAGTTTAAGGTTAGTTACTTGTAATTATGCATGAGTTACTGTTATAACGTTTTGTGGCAGTTTCTACCATTAGGTCAAAGACAATTTCTTCATTAAAGGTCAAAATGGAGAAGTTGTTGATGAAACTGTAATTTACTCAGTTATTGTGTTAATCTTTGTGTGTTTCTTGTAGTGATGGTTAAAGAGTTAAGAGCAGGCTACTACATTATTCCTTTATTTCTACAACTGTTGGTCAAATTTATTGATTTTGTGAAAATTACTGTGACTTTAATCAGCATTTTTCAGTCTTTCTTCACTCTTTAAAAAGTTTTGCATCGGTTCTGTAAAGAACCTTTAACATCCACTGAATCTTTCCATTCCACCAAAGGTTCTTTACAGTGTAAAGAGGGTTATTGAAATGTTCTTCACACTAAGAAAAACATGGTTCTTTTAAGAATTGATCAATGAAAGAACCAAAAATGCTTGAAGTTGAACCTTTATTTATTTTTTTAACTGTTAACAAGCTGCTTGGTGGATTTATCTATCTATCCATCTAAACGTCTCTGATCTGGAGTGTTATTTTGGCTGTGAATCAAGAGAAGCTCATTTATTTTAAATTTACTTCAAGCGGCTCTTGATTTCCAGCCAAAACAACAATTGTTGATGTTTAATAAGTTTTTGCAATACAGAGACTCAGCAGTATGCAGATAATAAATATTTTCTACAGTGTGTTGTTGTTTGGTCTCGGTAGATCTTAGTCTGGTGTTTTTAATTTGCGAAGTACCGTTCACTCAAAGGGATTGTTAAAATGCGTTTTAAAAAGTTTTCTGAAGTTGCTTGGCCACTGGAAGCATTTTTAAAAAGACGCAAATTATCACATAATGATCCCATTATGATAAAAAATGTGACCTATCGTACACCCACCAATATACGACAGGTGTGGCATGGGATCATTTTGGGTTACTTTTGCGTATTTTTAAAAAAAAAAGTGTGATGCCGGTCGTTATTCACTGCTTTTATATGGACGAGCATGAGGATTTTAAATTTTTTTTATTAGACCCTTTTGTGGTCCATAAAAGAAAGAAGGGCATACGGCATTAGAACAACACCAGGGTGAGTAAATTATGACTTAATTTCCATTTTTCGGGTGACATATCATTTTAAGTACACAGTCTTGTCATTTGTCTTTTTGTCTGACTAAAAGTTTTGTCCTACGTCACCCTAAAATAAAGGGTTACCAAAATAACTTTTTTCTATTTTAATATATTTCCTTATATAGTTGCATAATGTGTTTTTTCTGTTGCAAAGCTGAATTTTCAACTGTCATTTACTTTTATTACAATCTTCAGTGTCACATGATCCTTCATTCTAATATGCTGATTTGATGCTCAATAACCATTTCTTATTATTATCAATGTTGAAAACAGTTTATTTCAAGATTTTTTGATGAATAAAAAGTTCAAAAGAACAACATTTATTTGAAATAGAAATCATTTGCAACATTATACATTTCTTTACTGTCCCTAATCAATGTTTTTTTTCCGTCTTTACAAATTTTGCAACAATTCTGCATAGATGCTCACGACTGCCTATAATATCCCACTAATTCTGTGCAAGAAAGAATAAAAATGGCATCGGAGGGACTGTATGCACTTATGATGACTATGTACTGACTGTACTTGTAATTTTGTTTCTACTGAGAATAAAGCATTGCAGCCATTAAATATTTAGTTGTTTGTGTCTAAAGCTTTTTTTTCTTTCTTTTTTTAGATCATGAAACATGACATTATGGGACCTAGCCAGTCTAAAGCCATAGGATGCAACTTTTAAAGAAAAACGCTTGGACACAATCATTTCTGAGTGTTGACTGTCAGTGCTTCTTAAACAGGCAAAGAAAAGAGTTTTCGTCCCTTTGGATTGCGGATTAAACCATCAAAGTTGATTTAAATGTACTTAGCCAGACACACTTTTGCAGTATTCCCCCATGGAATATAAAAATCCCCCCCCCCCCCCCCCCCCCAAAAAAAAAAACAATCATAATCATGGATCTAAGAAGAGCAAATCTAAAACTCATCCAAATGATTATACAAACAACTTTTAAGTATCCGAGTATGTTTTCCATCATACATCCCAATATATGCAGATGGGTCTGAGTCTGGAGATCATGATTCAGCTGGCTTTGTGGTCAACCATCAGAAAAATGGAGTACAGATTCCTTATTATAGTTCAGTTTAGTATCATTTTGGCATATTAAAACTTCTCAACAGTGAAATTTCCTATTAATGACAGACTCAAAATCCTGTCATCAGACTCTGGCATCTTCCAAAAATGAACACCCAGCATGTGTGGAAATGTTAAATAGTTTGCGGTCCTCGGAGGCACAGAATTTTAAAGTAATTTTTTCTTAGGTACCACTGCCAGAGCAAGAAATTCAAGGAAATGAACAAGCTGATGCTGTGGCTAAGGAATCTTCATCTTCAGAGCTCAAAAAGTGCCCAATTCCACCCTCAGATCTCAAACTTATTATAACAAACAAACTTTACTAAATCAATCCTATGGTTGGTGTAAAGCGTTGTGTCCATTTTGAAAATCGCTGAGATCATAGTACCTATACGGGTGAAGATCCTCCTTTGTGCCCCTCGTTCCAAAATCCATTAATACTGAAGCATATTTTGATGGACTACGATAGTACGAGCTCGTTATTTTTCAGTTGACTCTTCTGAAAAGATTTTTAATGAAATAAGACCAGGGGCCGGTTGCATAAACCTCTAAGACTAGTCTTACAAGTTAGACATTTATTTTCTTTAAGACGGTTCATAGCTTTTTTAAATCAGTTGCATAAAAACGTAGATAAGCCTACTTTGATACCGAAAACTAAGACTGACTGCCCCTGACTAACTGCTAGTAGGTCATACTAGAACTTAAGACACTGTCTTAACATTATGGCTATGTTTATGTAACCGGCCGCTGGTCTAGCTTTAGAATTTTTATAAAATTTAAAAACTTATTTTAATCATTCCTTTTTTTATCTCTTTCTCGCCATGAATATAGCCAATGTAGCCGGCATGGTGTTAAAACTATAAACAAACAAATTGGCAAAGATTTAATTAAGGTCATGAAGCCCACATCACAACTACTACTGCTCTGTTATGGACCAGATGGTCAAAACGACTATAGTAAAAATATATCGATTTATTTAGTAATCTTCATTTATTTTTCTAGCTTTTATTTAAACTTTCTAAAGTATAAAGATTTAATATTTTCAGTGTTAAAATGGCGTTGTGCCATCAGAGATGCAAATGCATAGCCCAAATTTATAAAGGAACAAGGCAAATCCTGCAAATTACAGTTGTAATTTATTTATATTTAAGACATTTACAGAGCTCTTATATACAAACATATTCTAACACACTCCTAAATTGAATGTTATGAACATTGAAGAACCATTAGACATGTTACAATGCAAAGCTAAGCAAATTTTCAGCTCACAAGTCTATTATCTTAACAATGTGGCAAGCCATCATTTGTTCACCGCTCGTTTCATAACAGAGAATCCGTGAAATGCAGTATTACATAGTGATCTCATTAGTTTTCATAGCGATTTGCATCTGGACAGACATTGAAACATAAAAATATAAAGGCACTGAGAGCTTCTAAAGCATAAATGCTTTTACAAATGCACAACATCAGAGACAGAAATGTTTGAGATGCCCTTGTGAATTGAAATTGCCAAAATCTTTCCAAAGATCTTTCCCACACAGGTCACTCAGAAAACAGTGCCATCGAATGTTCTTGCTTATCATTAAGCGATACAGAAATATAATGACACATTTATTTATAAATTAATTCCAGATGGAACTTAGTAAAAGTAATGTTTGGACTTTTTAAATTACTGAATTTCATTGTAATCAAAGCTCAACAAGTATCAAATTTGATTTCGCTGTATATATTTCTCTGTACAAAATTTGAAAGAAAAACAAAAACATTTGAATGACACAAAAGAAAAAAGAAAACAGTATGTAAAATATTATGTATGTAATGCAGCTGAATATATTTAATCTAAATTATTGCAAATATAATAAAAACAATGTAGAAATTTATGTGAACAATGTAATTTATGAATTCACATAAAGATCGCAATGGACATTTTAAGCTATTTTATTTTATTGCATGATCATGCATCAGACCTGTAGATTAATTAATACACATCCACTTTCTACTTCATGTGTGTCAACTCCAACAAGTTTTCAAGAATCTCCAGAAAACGTTGGGTTTTGAACTGTGGTCGTAGCATTCTGGAATAATGGGTTGGTACCCTGTGGGAGGAGAGGAAAACAATCTACTTAATTAAAAAAAGCAGAAGCGTGAATAATTAACAGCTTTTGGCAGTTTTCTGAATATGAAGGGTAGGGGTTTTATTTTATGTATAAAGAAAACAGAACTTACAGATGTTTTTTCATGCTTTCTGTCTTTTTCAAATCTCCTCCATTCTCTAAGGTCGCTTGCATAGATAACTGCCTTGATGATGAGGAGGATTAGGAGACCAATCAACGCCACAGCTGCCAGAGATCCTCCCACGATGGCTGCTATGTTCGGCCCCACAGGACATTCTAACACAAGAAACATAAAGGTAGAACTTTTCTTTTTGCAGTTTCAAACAAGATATTTCCTGTAGCTCAAACAGTAGAGCGCTGGCGCTTGCAACGCCAAGGTCATGGGTTCGATTCCCAGGGAATGCAAGAACTGATAAGAATGTAAATGTGAACCTTGAAATGCAATGTGAGTCGCTTTGGATGAAAGCGTCTGCCAAATGCATAAATGTAATTATTTGTTTAAAATGGAATATTTGTCCAAATATGAAAAATCTGCCATTTACACACCCTCATATTGTTGCGAACCTACTGTTACTTATGCTCCAAAAAGGACAAAAAGCATTATAAAAAGTCCATATGACTACAGCTTTTACTTTTTTCCTTATAAACTATTGCTGTATAGAAAAGAATATTAGTATAAAGATTCTTCAGAAATTCTTCCCACACACACTCACACACACACACCCCATGTTTTCTTGTAGCTTTCCTGTAGCTCAGTGGTAAGAGCATTGCGTTAACAACGCAAGGTTGTGGGTTCGATCCCAGGGGATTGCATATACCTACAGTATGTATAAATGTATAGGATAACGCAATGTAAGTCGCTTTGGATAAAAGCGTCTGCCAAATGCATAAATGTAAATGTAATGTTTTCCTCATGGGGACCAAAAGATTTCCCCACAAGGATTTTGGATATTGCCATATTTGTGGGAAAAAATGTTGTCCCCACAACATGGGTATACCTACGCACACACACTCATTCTTGTACATCTAGCTTTATGAGGCCGCTTACCCTAACCTTACCCATCACAACTAAGTGCCTAACCCGAACCCTTACCCTAAACCTACCCTTAACCTCATTATAACCTTATCCCTAAAACCAAGTCTTGACCCTCAAACAGGCCTTTAAAGGGGTCTCAGAAAGTGAGGACCGGCCAAAATGTCCTCACTTTACTCTCTTTGTCCTCACTCCAGTGGTCTAAAACTCAAACTGGTCCTCACAAAGATAGTTGTACAAGTACACACACACACACACACACACACACACACACACACACACACACACACACACACACACACACACACACACACACACACACACACACACACACACACACACACACACACACACACACACACACACACACACACACAGGGTTTGAAATGACATGAGGGTCAATAATGAAAGAACCCAATTAACTAGTACATGTTTCAATATTTCAGGAATGGTGTCAGAGACTATACCTCTGTCTTCGAGGACATTTATATAGTACTTGTCGAATCCAAGCTGTTCTTTCATTGTGAATGACATCCAGCAGCCCGCGCTATCTTTGACTCGACAGTCGCTCTTGAGTAATTTTTCAGCCTTCGCAAGACTCAGATGACCACAGGATAAAGAGCAGTTCTTTTCAAACGGACCGGTCCCAAAGGCCATACATTCAACACAACTCCTGCAATAGGTCAGGAATATTTGAATAATTTTTAAATACATATTAAAATATAAAACATAACATTTAATAAACAGAGTTGTATTTATATTTTATATTATTATATTTAATATATGTATATTATTGATATATTGCAAACAACTAATTAAAATACAACTTGAAAATACCATCATTTATATAACTGAGAAAACGTGAAATGGATCATTTAAATAAATCGTCCATATTAACTGATTTACTAAATGAATCAGAATTCTGTAGCTAAATTAGTAGTTTTAGTATGAAATTAAGGAAGAACGTGTATTTAAAGTAATCATTTGTATTTATAGGGTGGCTTTGTAAAGGTCAAGGTCACACAAGTTTTCTTACCCTGACTGTTGACATGGACGTTGACAAGTAGAACACGTTTCGCAGTAGGGCCCCTTGTATCCTCTCTCACATTCACACTGGTTACATACACATTTACCACGGTTAAAACAAACATTCCCGTCCCTCTTGCAAGACTCATCAGATTTTTGACAGTGACACGCTGTTCCCTCATAGCCAGCTTTACACTCACATTCACCACATTTGCATGTGCCTTGACCTGTAAAAAGTAAAAAACATTACACGTAAATTATTACAAAAAATGACAAAAATAAACTGTGAAGCACTAAAATATGAGCCTTTCCACACAAATCACCTGCACACAGTATATTGTTAAATTTTTCACAGTGCTCATCGTCACATTGACAGTGTTCGCCATAGAAATTGCCACCGGCCTCTGTGATATGGCACTGACACCGTCCACAAACACAATCTCCTTTTCCTTCGCATTCTGTCCCGTTGTCTTTCCGGCACTGTTTTTTCAGTGAAGCCTCGTCCTTTTCGCCTAGTTTGCACTCACAGAGCTGTCCTAAGAAACCAGTATTACACCTGCGGACATGGGGAGGTTGCTTATGTTAGTCATATGTAATAGACCGTCTGTCAGTTTGTGTGTACTGGAAAAAGTTTTTTCTGGATGTCAATGTATGCATCTGCATCTTTGCATCTTCACTTTGTAAAACACACATAATGATTTTAATAATGTACAAACTCCTAAACCTAAAACTAACCATTACAGAAAACTTTCAGCATTTTCATTTTTAAATTTTCAAGCCATTTTCCTCATGGGGACCAAAAAAAATTCCTCACAAGGTCAAAAATTACTGGTATTACTATCCTTGTGGGGAAACTTGTTCCCCATAACGCAGGGAGTTCCAGGTGTACACACACACACACACACGTGTATATAAAGATTTTTAATGTTTTTAAAATAAGTCTCTTATGCTTGCCAAGGCTGCATTTATTTGATTAAAAATACAAAAAAATATATATATATTTTGACAATTTAAAAGAACTGTTTTCTACGTTAATATGTAATTTATTCCTGTGATCAAAGCTGAATTTTCAGCATCATTACTCCAGTCTTCAGTGTCACATGATCCTTCAGAAATCATACTGATATGCTAATTTAATGTTCAAAAAACATTAATTATTATTATCAATCTTGAAAACAGTTAATTTCATTTAGCATATTTCATTTAGTTAAAATAGGATCTTTTGTAACATTATAAATGTCTTTACTGTAACTTTTGATCAATTTAATGCATCCTTTCTGAATAAAAGTATTAATAAAAGTAAAAGTATTGAACGGTATAGTGTATTATGTTACAAAAGCAATGTTGTTCTTTTGAATTTTCTATTCATCAAAGAATCCAGGAAGAAAAAAAAATTACACAACTCTTTTCAACACTGATAATAATAATAAATGTTTCTTGAGCAGCAAATCAGCATATTAGAATGATTTAAAGACTATGTAAAGCAACTGTAGTTATGATGCTTTGATGCAAAGAAAATTCAGCTTTGCATCACAGGATTAAATTATATTTAAAAAATATATTCAAATTGAAAAGTTATTTTAAATTGTAATTAGGAAGTATTTGTTGGGACCATTAGGTTTTTTTTTTTATGCAACTAAAGCATAAATAAATACTGTATAAAGACTAATTAGACTAAATACTTAATGGTAATTTATTTTGCTATCTTTACTTTTGTTGTATTATTATAACTACAGTACTTTGCAATGAGAATCTAATGAGATTCACCATTAAGACTATTTGGATTTAAGAATTCGTGGGAGAAAATATTATTATTTGTCATGAAAATTATCAAAACATTTTGTATGCAAAATATAATTTCTTATTTTATGTATTTATTTTTATTGATATATGACCCAGACATGTTGTTGGCATGTTTAATATCAGTAAAACGTGATGAAAAAGAAGACATTTAGAGTAAATTATAATTTTCTGTTACCTGCAGCTGCCACATTCGACTCTACCGTTTCCCCCACAGTGAGGATGATTTTCTTTCATATCATCACATTCACATTCGCATCGAGTCTGAACGGTCACTTTCAGTTTTTCATTAAAGCCTAATGGCCCAATGAGGAAGCTCTGACTGGCAATGCATTGGTCTACTGTTACTGTCACGTTAAAAGTCACCTGAAAGGATTAAAGTAAGAGTAAGGTCATTTACAAAGTTTAAAGTCATGTATTATTGCATTTGCTAAATCTGCAGAAAGGATAACTCAAGATTTGCATCTGCACTAGCATTAATGATCTGTCTACCTTTAGGTTGTGTGTGCTAGTGTCTAATCTTACTCACATCCTGTCCGATGTTCACGTTATCACACTTCCCCCTGTCACTGGGTTTTTCTCCACCTTGACAGTTTGATGAGTATTTCACAGATACGAAATTTGGGAGGGCATCATGAGCCATGATCACTTCAGAGGTTAAGTTCTGTTCAAACCCCATAGGACATTGATAAGGGTGTTAAACACAGAAAAGCTCTCTCATTATAATGTTTTATTTCTCCAGCCTTTAAAAAGACAAGGATTGTGCAGATTGGAAATGAACTCACATTGTATGCATCCACAATTAGTTTGACAACGTTGCTGGAGTCGTCAGAAAGCACTCCTACTGCAGATTTAGGGATCAGTCTGCTCAGCTCCTATTAAAGAACATACAACTGTGGTCAGGTACACCAATATACTTCTTCTACTTCTATTACTACTACTACTATGTGGATTGTGCTTAAATGACACAAAGTAAAAGGAGAAGGTGTTATAATTTATTCGCCAAACGTAACTACAAAAAGAATCACTCTCAGACACTCCCAATCTGCCAATAATGGCTGGGCAATGTGTTTAAAGTGCCGCTGAGTCACTTGTTTTCACTTTTGATAACTTATTATAGCCTTTTCCCTCCAGAAAATCTATTTTCTTATTTTAGATATAAGCATGTTTTACTTACTGTGTACACAGGTTCCATTTTTTTAGTGACAGCAAAAATTGGTTGTATGTTTTGCTCCTCCAGCTTGCGAGCTATCTGTCCTACAGATGGGTAGTCCTGAAAACATAGATCATTTAATAGTTGTTATATTTTCACATATATCAAGGTGATACTGTAGTATCTAAAACATAAATACAGTATGTAGAGATGCACACGTTTACAAATTTGTTGAGGTATTTACTGTAGATACTTGAATTAGTGGAATTCAAAGATTGATTGTCTAGTATATAATAATGATTAATAATAATAATTTGTTACATTTATATAGCGCTTTTTCTGAGACCTCAAAGCGCTTTACATAGAAGGGGGGAATCTCCTCAACCACCACCAATGTGCAGCATCCACTTGGATGATGCGACGGCAGCCATATTGCGCCAGAACGCCCACCACACACCAGCTTACTGGTGGAGAGGAGACAGAGCGATGAAGCCAATCAGTATATCGGGATGATTAGGAGGCCATGATTGACAGAGGCCAAGGGGCAAATTTGGCCAGGATGCCGGGGTTACACCCCTACTCTTTTTCGAAGGACATCCTGGGATTTTTAATGACCACAGAGAGTCAGGACCTCGGTTTAACGTATCATCCGAAGGACGGTGCTCTTTTGGCAGTATAGTGTCCCCGTCACTACACTGGGGCGTTAGGACCCACACAGACCACAGGGTGAGCGCCCCCTGCTGGCCTCACTAACACCTCTTCCAGTATACAGTATTATTACTGTATACTGTACATAATTTGTCAGTGTCTATCCAAATGTACAAAATTTACATTTAAACTTGCCTTGGAGCAGTGTTATTTTAGTATCATTGATATACTTTTTTTTTTTTTTTGTCTATATGAAGAGTTCAGATGCAAAAGCCTCTAAATGCCATCTGAAATTTTCTTATAGAATGATCCTTTTTATCAAGCTCGTATATTTAAATTCAATAATTTCACTTAAATGGCTATGAAGATTACCTATTAATTGTCATTTAAGTGAAATTACTGAACTTAAATATACAAGCTTGATAAAAATGATCATTCTATAAGAAAATTTCAGATGGCATTTAGAGGCTTTTGCATCTGAACTCTTCATATACTTTATATTTCAGTTAATGTTTATTTTATTTCAAGTTATGAAATTATAAAAAATCTTTGTTTTTAATTTTAGATTATAACCCTGCTGTGGAACTTTCTGGTGTAGTTCAAATGTTTTTCAGAATTAAAGTTATTCAGAAGTATTAAATCATACCCAGAAGTTGCTCTTGCTGTACTTGTTATCGACCAGCTGACAGGTTTCTTTGTTTGGTTCCAGAATGGCAGCGAGTTTTCCATCCCCTGCCATGTGGAAGCCGTCATCAGTAGCCAGCACCAGCAGCCGAGTGCTGTTTCCCCAACCAATCTCATTCTGTGCACAGGTAACACATTTACTTTATTTACTCACATGATATAGAACGTCATGCATGAATCAGGCTTCATCTAACGTAATGCTCATTTGCATTATATATAATGAAGCACAAAGAAATTCTCTACAGGTTTCATGTACTGTAAGTATTTAAGCCTGTTTCTCACAGCATGACATGTATTTCCCATTCTTTTGCACACAGCGTGGATGATGCAATCTGTTAAAATGGCTGCCAAAATAAATGTCTACCACTTATGCATGCTTATGTGGTGTGAAACGTTTTAAATCTCACCACGCAGACCGCGGCTTGCATGATGGCATCCAGGCTTCCCTCCGGAGGGTCCAGGTTTCCAGATATATGCTGCTTGTCTACCATATTTTTAAACAGATTCCCATCTTTTGTCAGTGAAAGCACATGCTGAAAGCCAAATGCTGGCTGGCATGGTTCAGTTTTAATCGCGCATGGCTGTTTGAGCTTCTCTTCATTGGTGTCGGTGTATGGAAGAAGAGTTTTGTCGACAAACGAACCGAATCCTGCATCAGGAAAGTTGGTTAATGAAGCCATTGCCATAACAATTCAACTCTGATTGAGATATACATGCTTACCTATTCTGGCATTGCCCGTAATTTTAGTGAGCTCTTTGAGTAAACTATTTCCCAGATTTTTCACATTCATCAAATCATCTTTCATAGAGTAGGAGAGATCCATTAGGTAGTAAAGATCTACAGGATAGCCTACAGCCCTTTTGAATTGTATTTGAAAAGTGTGGGGCATCCCTAAGAAAACAACACAATTAGTCATCTGTATTCTTTGAAAGTCAGTCTCAAACTTACATTAAAAAAGTCATTGTTTTGGTCAATACAGTAGTTTGTAAGTATATAACATACCTGGTCTAAGATCTAGACGTATTTCTTGTGGTTGGATCTGCACTGGATTTTCACCAGTAGTCAGGGGCTTGTTTAAATCCTTATGCATATTGTTTTTAGGATTTATTATGCTATTGGGTGAACATCCTCTATTTATAAGAAAGGCTACAGTGTCACAACGTGCTGCTTCCTGCTCCCCAGTCTTGGTGAAATTCTGTTGTTTGAATAAGACAAACAGCAGGATTTGAAGAAGATGCAATGTGGAATTCAATATGCTTTGAATTGAAAAAGCTGTTGAGAATTAGACAGACCAGCATTTCATTACTAATGTTGGAGATCAAATAGTTGACCATCTGAGACATATTGCACACAAAAGTTGAAGGCACTTATGAAATTTCCTGGCATTGTCTGACAACAATGAAACTTTGAGAGTTTGACTTTTTATCAATAAATATAATTGATTTTTAAAAGGTATTGGGTTGATATTATGAGTGCTTGTGATGAAGTATTGATCGAGTTCTGTTTGAGGCACTTAGCAAGCAAGAAATTCATGAGCAGAACTTTGCTTTTATCTCTGAAATTATCATCACTTGTTACTTTCAAACTGCTGTGCCATATTTTGGAAGTATTTTCTATGCTTATCAATTAGTGTGCCCCCCCCCAATGGGCCCCCATTTATTCTGACCAAGAATAAATACATGATTCTTGGTCAGAATAAACTGGACCAAACTTTATACCGTAAGTCAAATTATAACTTTGTGAGAGAGACTAGGGATTGAAATTGTTGAAACTACTTTAAATTACGTTATATTAGCATGAGTAGTGTTAATACATTTGGACTGAGTTCAGACAGTCAGTTCTTTTCTGAAGGGCAATTAAATTGAACCATAAAGCAGGGCTTACCAAGTCTTTACACCAGGCACAGCCGGGCCCGGACTTGATACAGTCTCCACATGAGTTTACTGAAGCTTTTAAGCATTGCTCCTGAGTGTAGACTGCAACAAACAGATTTAACTTCAGTTATGTCTTTAAACAGTCTATTTTGTTTGCATGATTCAGCATTCTGGATATTTGATATGTTATGATTGATGTAGTTCACCTAAAAATGAAAATAAAAATTCTGTCATTAATTACTCACCCTCATGTCGTTCCAAACCCTTTAGACTTTTGATTATTTTCTGAACACAAATGAAGATCTTTTTGATGAAATCTGAGAGTTTTCTGTCCCTCCATTGACAGCTGCGCAACTACCACTTTGACGCTTCAAAAAGTTTATAAAGAGATCGTAATCCGATCGCTTTATATGATGAACTGATTGAATTTAGGCTTTTATTCACATATACACATTGATCAGCGAACATAAACAAAAGCTCAACCGAACCTGCTTGACGTGTGAGAACAAACCTCATTGGTTCTTGCAGAAGCTCAAACGTCCTTCGTAACACGAGAATGAACCTCATTGGTTCTTGCAGAAGCTCAAACGTCCTTCGTAACACGAGAATGAACCTCATTGGTTCTCGCACGTCAAGCGCACATACTTCCGTTTACCACAACTGAAGTGTGAGTTGATGAATGTTTATATGTGAATAAAAGCCTAAATTAAATCTGTTCATCATATAAAGCAATTGAGTCTCCTCAGAACATTTTTACTAAACCGCTCAATTCACATGGATTAGTTATACGATCTCTTTATGAACTTTTTGAGGCATCAAAGTGGTAGTTGCGCAGCTGTCAATGACAATGGAGAGACAGAAAGCTCTTAGATTTCATCAAAAAGATCTTCATTTGTGTTCCGAAGGTGAACGAAGGTTTTACAGGTTTGAAACGACATGAGGGAGAGTAATTAATGACAGAATTAGAATTTTTGGGTGAACTAACCCTTTAACAGACACAAATACAAATTTCATTTATTTGTGAGACACAGGCTTTGTTCCAAAACCTAGTGTAGGCAGCATTTCATAGCATTTGACTGAAGACTTTTCCAAAAGGTATGCAGTAGGCTATTAATATACCTTCTTTGACACATTCTTCAAATTCTAAAGAGAAATTTCAATAAGTACACAATTGTTCAAAAATGTGTAGTTGGTACGATTTGTTTTAATGCCATTAATAAAAAAATCCAGTAAAAACAGAAATATTGTCAAATGCTATTACAATTGAACTGTTTTCTATATATTATAAATGTAATTTATTCTTATGATGGCAAAGCAACCATTACTCCAGTCTTCAGTGTCACATGATCCTTGAGAAATCTTTTGATCATTTTAACGTGTCCTTGCTAAATAAAAAAGTATCTTTCAAAAAAAAACAACAAAAAAAAAACTTACTGACCCCAAACTTTAAATGCCAAACTATAGAAATCACTTGTTCTCTGCAGCTCACTAGGTTTTGGAACAGTGGCACAATTCTTTAAAAGAGGCAGGCCGAGATGGACAGCTGTGTCCAAATCTGAAGGTAGCTGCCCTGTACTCTCTTTGTTTTTGTATGAACTGCAGGCACAGGATCATGGGATATTATAGGCAAGAAATGAGGCTTTGCAAACATTGGCGTAATGCCTTCCCACCTCCTTATGCTACCTGTATTGTTCAGGTTTCAAACACAGCTGTGAATCCAGTTTAAGGACATTTGCACATGTACCTACCCTGTCTTCCCACCAACAGCAGGAGAAGTCCCCTCAGACACACCGACTGAAGCATTTCCTAATTTAAAACAGTATTCTTTATTATCATAGTTCCTTATTTTCAGCATCCCAAACAACTATTGAAAATGAAACGAGAAATGAGATTGCAGTTGCTATATGTGACCCTGGATCACAAAACCAGTCACATGTCACACGGGTATATTTGTGGCAATAGCCAACAATACATTGTATGGGTCAAAATGATCTATTATTCTTTTATGGCAAAAATCATTAGGCTATTAAGTAAAGATCATGTTTCATGAAGATATTTAGTCAATTTCCTACCGTAAATATATATATAAAAAAATTTTTTGTGTGTGTGTGTGTGAGTGAATGCAGCACAATCGCAAACATAAATGGACAACTTAAAAGGCGATTTTCTCAATGTTTCGATTTTTTTGCACCCTCAGATTCCAGGTTTTCAAATAGTTGCATCCCGGCCAAATATTAGTCCTATGCTAACAAACCATACATCAATGGAAAGCTATTTTATTATTTATTACTTCAGCTTTCAGAAGATGTATAAATCTCATTTTCAAAAAATTGACCCATGTGACTGGTTTTGTAGTCCAGATTCACATTTGTTAAATAATGCAATGAAAACTTTTCTACGCCGGAGCAGTTTTGCAGCAGCTGTGCAAGGTGCTGCACAGAAAGTGTGAACTTGAAAAGAAATTGCAGTCGCCAATATGATGTGTGGGTAACACATCTCAGAAGGGGATGACATTGACGGTCTATAGACTGCCATAGACGGTTAAGGGATCTGTGTGCTTGCCATTTGTTCATCATGGTTTTATCGCATCACCCAATGAAACATGCTTACTTTCTCACACAGAGAGCTATATTTAGATTCCAAAGTGAGAAGTTATACACCCCTTTCCGTGTTGTGAATGCTTAAACGGATAGCTTGTTTGAAAATGAAAATTTTCCTGCTTGACTTTGTTTCTTCCATGAAAAACAAAAGAGAAGTTATTAGAAAGAATGGCTTTCTGATTACCACACAATGGAAGTTTGGATTTTTATTGTCTGTATAGGCCTACTGTCAAGCTCAAATCATATAATGCACACTGTACAACTTTATGATAGCCTACTTTTATGATGTTTTTTGTCCATTTTTGAGCTTGACAGTGTAAATAACCATTCATTTTGTTTTATGGTAAAAAGCAGCATGGTGATTTTACCAAGCATCTTATTTTGTGTTTCACAGAAGAAAGAAAATAATACTCTGTTGAACAACATAATGACAGAATATTCATTGTTTTTGTTACCTATTCCTTTAATATAGTGTCTTAATTATAGCCATTATAGTTATTTAGAGAATTCTCCTTACTCCTTAATGACAAATATTGCAAGAATTAGATGCTTTGTTTCCAGATAAGACTTAGAGAAACTTGTGCATGCTTTCATCGCCAGCAGGGTGGATTATTGTAATGGACTCCTCACTGGCCTTCCCAAAAAGACCATAAGACAGTTGCAGCTCATACAGAACGCTGCCGCCAGGATTCTGAGCAGAACCAGAAAATATGAACATATCACACCAGTCCTCAGGTCTTTACACTGGCTCCCAGTTAGATTTAGGATTGATTTTAAAGTATTATTACTATATATAAATCATTCAATGGCCTAGGACCTCAATACATTGCAGATATGCTCACTGAATATAAACCCAACAGATCACTCAGATCATTAGGATCACATCAACTAGAAATACCAAGGGTTCACTCTAAGCATGGCGAGTCTGCTTTTAGCTATTATGCCAGCCACAGCTGGAACCAGCTTCCAGAAGAGATCAGATGTGCTCCTACAGTAGTCACATTCAAATCCAGACTCAAAACACTTCTGTTTCGCTGTGCATTTACTGAATGAGCACTGCGCCGCTGTTCGTCCGACTGTTTGTACTGTAGGCCTACTGTATTTTATTTTATTTTTCTAAACTGTTTTAATTATTCTTATTTCTTTTAATTATTTTAATTTCTTCTATGTAAAGCACTTTGAATTGCCATTGTGTATGAAATGTGCTATATAAATAAACTTGCCTTGCCTTACTGTATAAAGTGATAAAATGTAGTAAAATCTCAGTGTTTACTTATTCCAGATATGCATTTGAATTAGAGTGTGAATGTCTGAGATCTCTATAACTTAAACCCAAATAAAACACTTTTCATTTTAAATGTTGTAAATCATCATCAAGAAAATATTTAGTTTGAGTGGATTATTGAACGGTTAAGCGGATCAAAACTATAGCTGTCTGTTCCTTATAGCTACAGCAACTACTGTCCAAAAACACTGATAAGAATAAGAATTATAATACAATTATTTAGTCATGCACATTCTTTGTTAAAACTAGTAAAAACGTAAAGTATTTAACAAGCCTTAGCCTACTTACTTTTGTCGAAATGCAACGCCCTAGAGAGATACAACCGTTATGTGGCTATGAGATGTTTTTGGTTTCCTCAAACGTTGCCTCAAAATGAAAAGAAAGTTAGCAAACTTCTGCTCATGACAGGAAAGCAGAGAGGAAGTGTACAGTGATGTAAGTCTCAGGGCTGTGCCGATAAACTTGACAACTGCAGCAACGCTGTTGTTAAGCGTCACTGCGGTGGTCCGCCAAAACTAATGATTATTATTATTTATTTATTTTTATTTATTTTTTTGGGATGTTAGGCTAATGCTGTTTTACATGAATATTATGAGAAATGATGGGGGGTGGGTCAATGGGGAGATGAGACGATGCAAATCGAAACCACAAGTTCAACAAGAGTTGGAAGTAACTAGTTTAATTCACAATAAAAGTTTTACAATATGAATGTTACTGAGCGCATTAGGCTACTATAACCATTTTTGATGCAAACTGCCATAATTTACTTTCTCGTATCCATTTTCCACCTTCTCTTTACACTTGCTGTTGTGCGTTTTAGACACACACACACACACACACACACACACACACACACACACACACACACACACACACACACACACACACACACACACACACACACACACACACACACACACACACACACACACACACACACACACACACACACACACATATATATATATAAAATAAGCTCTTCTGCTACTTCTACTTCTGCTCTAGCTTACTAGGAAACTGTGTGGTCCGAGTATTGTTGGCTCTTGCGATGTTCCTTATTTGTAATTTGCTTTGAATAAAACCACCTCCTAGTCGTTAGTCTGAACAGCTACAGTAACATACATAGTTGATAATAACTGTGGATGTACTAAAACTGTGGTACATGGAGTGCTACTATGTGGTGGTATGCAACATAACTCTGGAAATTCATCAAAATAAAAATATACATCTCATTCAAAATGTTATGCTATTTTTGCATGTTTTATTTCTAATGTCTGATTTTAATTTTAATATTAATACAACTTTATGCACCAGTTAGACTCTTGCAAAGACCAAATTTTTACATTGACAGTGCCGGATCTGAATAGGTAATACTTTCTTTATGTTGCAGCAATATGGTCTTCAAGACTGTGCACCAAATTTTATTTTATTTTATTTTGATGTCCTTAAATTATTTGAGCTTGATTTCCTGAAGAAGAGTGGTTTGTGTTTGATGTTTAAATATAATCAATACTCTGTTTAGAAAAGAAAAGAAAAGAAAGAAAGAATTAAATCAGAAGTGCAATATTTGAAATAATAGGTCTGAATTATTGCATAACTTATTCTGTGCTCATTTTAAATGCTGCTTTGGTAAGATCCTTCCACAGATCTACAAAGGGCCAATAGAGGAACTCTATTTATACTTCCTTGTTGAGTACACTGTAAAAAATTTGCTGTAGTTATGCAGCTGCTTGCCAGTAACTTACTGTAGATTTAAATTTATGTTATTTACTGGCAACAGTTTGTTCAAAGTTAAATGAACATTAAACATTAACAAGTCTTTGTCTTTACAGAATAAAATTATAAAATAACAATCTAATGCAAAGCATTCTGGGAACCAGAAATCTTCATCAACCTTTTTCTGTTTTTTTTTCCTTCAGGTTTTGGTTCCCAGAATGCTTTGCATGAGGCTGTTATTTTAGTTTTATTATGTAAAGATAAAGACTTGTTAATGTTTAATGTTCATTTAATTTTGAACAAATTGTTGCCAGTAAATAACATCAATTTAAATCTACAGTAAGTTACTGGCAAGTAGCTGCCAGTAATACTGTAATTTCTACAGTTTTTTCTAACAGTGTACTGGAAGAATATTGGTAATCAAAATATTGTGTGTTGTAAAATGTCCTTAAAGTCACCATGAAATCAAAATTGACAATTGTTGCACAATTTTGCAGTGCTCATTATTAATGATTAATCCGTGCACATCATTATTATTTTTTTAATTCATATGCCCTAATAAACTTTAATCAAAAACTTTAACCTCCCCTCCCCCTTGAAATGATGTCTATTCTCTTCATGACGTGTGTCTCGATGGAAGGTGGGGCTATATATCCTGTCATCTTCCTTCATTTAGCCAGCAAACTTCCTATGATCCGATCAATTCCAGAAGGACGAAATCAAATCCTGCCCTACAATCAAATCTCATTCCAGAAGCAGTTTCACACATATATACATAACAATAGGGAATAAAAGACTCACAACTCCCGTTACATGCCGACTTGGTGGTTTTGGGATTGAAAACCACTGTGTTAATGTCTTCATTTGTTAGAAAATTGTGGAGGATCGTTACTTGATAATCTTTGCAGCTTATGGGCTTTTTGGTCTATGAAGTTTTGCCCTCTTACATTTTTTTCCCATAGTACTGGAAAATACTAGTGAATTTTGAATGACAAAATTTTCAGCAGGCCAATGCAAGATACAAATAACAGTCATTAAATGCTGAGTGCTGACTTCCTGTGACGGTTAACACCTCAGAGTAAAACGATGGATGAACGTGATACTGAACATGTAAAAGTTGATACTACCTTCATCCTAAACTAGAATACTTTCTGTCTCCTTGTGTGGTGGATAGAAAATAATGATTACTAGTTTCTGAATAAGGAAGTTAAACCACAAAGAGGGAAGTAACTGGTGTTCTCTTTAATTTTTTTTTTTTTTTTAAAGTGGGTGGAGTGCTGTTGACAGTCACCAGTCATATATTTTGCAACATTTTCTGTGAAATTACTTTTATACATGTATTTTTGAGTAAACCATACAATGGTTTCATACAATAAAAATAAAAATAAAAATAAAAAAAGAATCCTGCAAAGTTGAAAGTTAGTTGACAACAGTCATTATTTTTGATTGTTAATGTCAGACTTCACAGTTTTTGTTTTATATATTTGTAGTGTATCCTTATCAACTAACAATCTGCCTGTCAAGCACAAAACAGGGCACTTTTTTCCAGAATTTGCTAAGTTGCCCTAATAAGTAAACCACAGACAATAGTTTTGTGAGGAGCTGTGAAAAAAAATTACACCACATGAAGGGTGTAGCCTAATGTTTTTTTCCGCATGTTTCTGAATCGTGGAAATAGCACCATCTAGTGAGAAGTGTGGACAATCTGGGCATTACTTCTGAATAAATAAAGCCATTCATTCATAATGTTTCTGCAACTAAAACTCTTTAAGAATGTGAAGATGATTCCCATCATTCTTGTGTTGATGACTGAGTGCAAGTGCTTGAAGTAATAGCTTAGATAATGTCCTCCACAACACTGAGACTTTATGATACTCTTGCATAGTCAGCTCTGTCCCATTTCCCAAACAATGAGTGGTGCCGGTTTACAACTTACTCGATTCACAATAATTGAACAAAGTACAGATAAAGTGATATTGAGAAAGCACATGGGTTGATGTTTGTTGTTTTGAGATCTGTCTCCTGCTTACTGGGAGCTGATACGGAGTAAAACATTTCTCCAAATCAACACAAACAGTGGCAAGGTGATGTATTTACCTAAAAGATGAAAAATAAATAAAAATCTGCATTCATTGACATAGGCTACTACACCAGTACTGATCAAATATGTTTATTCTCTCCACCCACAACTTAGATGGATAAATAGGGTCTGCACTCAACCATCATAGACTCCTGGTTTTGAAAGAGCCTCTGCTTGAGCTTCTATCACTTCAAATCTTCCAGAACACTCCAACTGAAAGCACCAGCTGCTCTTCTTCTTCCAGCAACTAAAAATGAGGTGGTTTCTGCTCTTCCCTGAATGACTTGTGGACTGGGCTCGTGGCACATACTGGTACCTGTTTGGAAGGAGAAGTGGACTTGTGCAAGATGTCCATCAGTCCTCAAAGCTCACTAGCTATAGATGAAAAAAAAAAAAAATTAAAGGTAAGTCAGCTTAAAGCCACACTAAGTAGAAATTGTGTTTTTGTCAAACAGCGACCCCTAGAGTCGCTGTGGAATACTTGCACTGTCGTAAATATATTAGCCTATATTATAACGTTTTTACATGATTGCAGCTAAATCACAAGTAAATAGTCTATAGTCTAGGCCTACTGTATAATTTAATTTGTGTTGTTTTTATTGGAATGTAAACATTACAAAATGCCAGATAACATCAATTAAGTTAAATGTAGGCCTACGTCGCATTATTTCATAACACTGGCCGTTATGATGTCATTAGACATGATTATTGCAATTTATCATAATAGTTTGCAAATTGTGCTCGTTTACACTATTTACAACCTCTACGTTAGGCTTATTTATGATAATTATGTGAGATATTGAAAGCTGTTCTCATGATAATCGCAGGAATCAACGTCAACAGCGTCGTCTGATATCCCTCAGGACTACATGATAAATACACCTCACAACACCTGAGTTCAGCTGGCAAACTAATTCGTGAGGCATAGCTATCTGAGTTATCAAAACGATTCCATTTACACCTGGTCACATAAATGTATTTTTGCGAAACGGATTTAAATTCGATCTTCAATTCTCGCGCTATATGCAGATTTAATGGAGTGCACGTCACCGCAATAAGAGAGAGCAGTAAGCCTGGTAAGATAATTTCGTTTCTTTACTTTTAATGATGAAGATTGTGTGTTAAGCGTCTGCGACTTACTTTCACTTTGATTTGCGATAGTTTGCACGTTGGCTTGATGCAGTTGCTCATCTGCGGTGATGCGTGTTCCAGCCATTGACTAAAAAAATAGGTTCCAGCGCGTCGTCATATCTGGATATAACATATAACCTATAATACGCTCTCACACTTTTATTTATTTATTTTTTTTAGCATCTTTGGGAGGAGTACAATTTACATATGTGGTTTCAACAACCATATGCATTTACACTTGTCCAGTTTCGTCTGGAATGCGTCTCAGATCTCCTCCTGAAGTGGTTTGAGGGATCGGATTCAAATCCGTCTCAAATGCGTTTCGGAGGGCATTTAAACAGAGAAATAATATAGATAGACGCCCTATCGACCGCTACTGCCTACTGGCGCGGGCGAGCCGTGGGGCCGCCATCTTAGACCGGTCACCCGCTCCACTCAGTGTAATCTGTATGGCAGGTGCAATGAGCTGTCAGCGCATTTAATTAATCATACCTCACTGAATATCGAACTGATTTTCAAGCGGGTTTTTTTGCTGCAAAGGTCATTCATGTAGCTATTATACAGGACACATGGTTCGGCGTATTTTAATATTCATAGTATGCTTAACATTAATATAATATTCTGATTTAAGATATAAAGTGACCAGACGTCCAAAATCAAAATATGTGATGTAGGATAAGGTATTTTATAAATCACACACTATAAATATGATAAAGAAGCAGAAACAGATAGTTGCAGTAAAAGAAGATATTTTAATAAGTTGAAGAAACGTGTGTGTTTTACATTTACATTGCTTCCTGATATCACGTGCGCAAACACAAATAACCTATATATATATATATAAAAAACAGTTATGTCCGGTCGAACAATGTATGAATTAACTTCAGATTGGGTTGCGCTAAAAGTAAGTTTCGTGCCTCTTACAAGTGCTTTCGAACTTCTTTCTGCTCTGAATGGTATGTGGAAAACACTTGCGTTGAGGGAGCCAGAAAACACTTGGGGGAGACTTCTCCTAGTGTCCAGAACGCAACTGAATGCCTTTTCAAGCGTCTCAATACTGGAAAAACCACAGGAAACTACTTTTAAACACGAAATTACTTGATTTACAGAGGGTCTATTCGCACGTCTCGTCTATTAATATAAACGTTTCCTGAGGTAATTTTCCTGGACCTTTTTACAGAAGGTAAAAGTCGCCGTAATCTTTACTGACATTGTCCGTTATGATTAACGTTATGAGATGCACATTCGGACGGGACTAAAATAACCGAGAAGCTCTTGTAATTATTATTTAGGCTACCCCACCTCTCCATGTCAGGTGAACACCGGCTGGTGCAGTAAACATTGCCTAGCTAACGTTAGCTGGCTACGATTTCAGAACAGTAATATCAAAGATCCTTGCTCCTTCTCAATTATCTGGTAATATTCTATTCACAAAATACAACCAATAGTACGGTAATGTTAAAAGTAATCCCCCGGGCCCTATTTGCCATGGTCCGCCGATTAGAACAGGAAAATACTCCACAGTGCTCTAGCATATCTTCACTGCTGCCACGCAACGAAACTAGGAATACGACCGGTTTAAGATGGCGGCCGCATTTCTCAGTGCCCAGCGGCCAATAAGGCATCTAGTCTCTATATAATATCTATGCATTTAAACCTGGACTTTTCACGATCGGATAGCTATCCGATCTGAGAAAACGCATAAAGTGGCCAGGTGTAAACAGCCCCCATGACAAAAACATGCGCACGAAAGCCGAAAACAAACGCTGGTTGGCCTCTCACGTCCAAATTTGACGAAGTGGTGGGGGAAGTGACGTATGCCGTAAAGCAGTCGAATTTTGTAGTTCTTTTTGTGCTCTGGTTACTACCCGAACACCGAAGTTACATAGTGCCAGTAAAAGCGATACAGACCCTGTCAGGCTATGGCAGACGTGTCATTCAACCTATTGTAAGTCGATGTACCATCACAAGGATCTTGGAAATATATTATGAAGGTTGAAAAGTTACATAGTGTTGCTTTAAGTTCAGAAGGATTGAATGGTAAAACAACTTAAAGTATGTAAGACTGTGGCCAAAACTGGTACTGCAATCACTTTCAAATTACTGTAGAGCGGTGTATCCCCTCCCCCTCCCCCCTGACTCGAGGTTGCCAGATAAGCTGCAGGATCCTGCAGGAACGTAGGCTGCTACGTAGCTGTGGTAACTAGAGCAGAGCTGGCAACCCCGATGCCGAAACACTACTGACTTCGTGATTGGTAGATAGGTGGAGGGTGGCGCTTCAGGCCAAAACACAACATGACAACATCAACATCAGTTGAGGGCTGCAACTTCACTTTTTAAATGACAATATCCTGGCCGGACTACTGTTGTCAGTGATATAAGTATTTGAAATGAACATGATTTCTTAATGTCTAGTGACATATCAGGGCCATTTTATGATTAATTGAAATACATTTCTTACATACAGCTCCTTTAAATACAACTATCAATGCTACTAACTAATTATCCAGTTCTTAGCCAGCAGAATTGAATGAATTTGAAGTGCCCAGAAACTTGGACGTCATTGTGATTGGCAGTGGTATCGGTGGTTTGACTGCAGCGGCAACTTAAGCCAAACTAGGAAAGAAAGTCCTGGTGTTGGAGCAAGACAAGCAGGCAGGAGGCCTGTGTAAGAACATGTAAGAACATTCGAGTTTGACTGTGGTAAGAACCTCAATGTTGTTCATGGAGCTGTATAAATGATTGCTTGATGAAATGCTGAATGTATTTTAATAATTGCATGATGTACGGTTGTTATAAAGGCTTCCTTATAAAACGGATAGTTCCAGTCCTTGATTCTGATTGGTTGAGCCGCGTTCGAAGCCGTTGTAAATTACTCAACAAACACACACACCTGTGACCGCATTACATTAGTATTACTGCGCAACTGCTGTTTGTGATTCTTTGTTGCTGCATGTGTTGCTTAGCAACCTCTTTGGAACTACATTGCTTGGCGGAGGAATAAATGTGTTATAACGTTATATTTTTTGTTGCTGGTGTTTATTTTATGAAAAAAGCCATAGATGCTGGACATGGCATTAAATAAAACTATCTATCTATCTATCTATCTATCTATCTATCTATCTATCTATCTATCCAGCATTCTTGTTGATGGAAAGCGAAAAGCATATGGTGAGTTTGTGATCTGATTGTTAATCAACAATGGATTTTCAAAAGCCACATTGGAATCCAATATGGTTTCTACATTACACATTTGGCTTCAATACTAGTAGATAGATGAAACAAACAATTACTCATGTGTTTGGGTGATTGGTACTAGTGGGTGTTTTTCTGGGTGTTTACTGGGTTTAATGCCACTAATGAAGAACTGGGCATCTCCTCAACCAACATGCGACTCTCAAGTCAATTCAAGTCAAGTCAATCACATTCTTCAATGTTAAAAGCACATCTATACTCTATAAACTCAATTGACTTTCCTTAGCATGAAAGAGTACTTTGATTCAGACAAGGAGGACGCACCTGACAGCATCCCCATGATGTACATTTCCTTCCCCTCTGCTAAGGATCCCACCTCATGCACTCGTTTCCCAGGTTAACTTCCTCTCTGTATTTAGTACACCCAGAACCATCAAAGAGTTGGTGGTGGTGGTGAGTTGGATCCGATGGCGGGGGAGGAAGCTGGACAGACTCGACAGACCCAAACGTACTGTGAGGGTCTGTTGGGAACGTTTGGCCGAATCCCCTGTCAGAGAGATCTTTAACTTCCACCTCCGGCAGATCTTCGACCGGATCCCGAGGGAGTCTGGAGATATGGAGTCCGAGTGGACCATGTTCTCCACCTCCATTGTCGACGCGGCCACTCGGAGCTGTGGAGGCAAAAAAAATGGGCCTGGGAGGAGTTCGGTGAAGCCACGGAGAAGGACTACCGGTCGGCCTCGAAGAGATTCTGGCAAACCGTCCGGTGCCTCAGGAGGGGGAAGCAGTGCCCTACCAATGCTGTTTTCAGTGGAGGTGGGAAGCTGTTGACCTCGACTGGGAATGTCATTGGACGGTGGAAGGAATACTTCGAGGATCTCCTCAATCCCACCGACACGTCTTCCATTGAGGTAGCAGAGGCTGAGGGCTCGGAGGCGGACTCGTTCATCACCCAAGCTGAAGTCACCGAGGTAGTCAAGAAACTCCTCGGTGGCAAGGCACCGGGGGTTGATGAGATCCGCCCCGAGTACCTCAAGTCTCTGGATGTTGTGGGGCTGTCTTGGCTGACACGCCTCTGCAACATCGCGTGGCGGTCGGGGACAGTACCTTTGGGCTGGCTGGTGGTCCCTCTTTTTAAGAAGGGTGACTGGAGGGTGTGCTCCAACTATAGGGGGATCACACTTCTCAGCCTCCCCGGGAAAGTCTATGCCAGGGTGCTGGAGAGGAGAACACGACCGATAGTAGAACCTCGGATCCAGGAGGAACGGTTTTCGTCCTGGTCGTGGAACACTGGACAAGCTCTACCCTCTCCAGGGTGCTGGAGGGTTCATGGGAGTTTGCCCAACCAATCCACATGTGCTTTGTGGACTTCGAGAAGGCATTCGACTGTGTCCCTCACGGCATCCTGTGGAGGGTGCTCTGGGAGTATGGGGTCCGGGGCCCTTTGCTAAGGGCTATCCGGTCCCCGTACGACCGGAGCAGGAGTTTGGTCCGCATTGCCGGCAGTAAGTCAGACTTGTTCCCGGTGCATGTTGGACTCCAGCAGGGCTGCCCTTTGTCGTCGGTTCTGTTCATAATTTTTATGGACCTAGGACATAGACCTAGGACACACTTGAGGGACTATGTCTCCCGGCTGGCCTGGGAACGCCTCGGTGTCCCCCCGGAAGAGCTGGAGGAAGTGTCTTGGGAGAGGGAGGTCTGGGCATCCCTGCTTAGACTGCTGCCCCCGCGACCCGACCCCGGATAAGCGGAAGAATATGGATGGATGGATGGAAGTGTCATTTGTGGGTGGTTTGTTTTAGGGCAGTCACGCATGGTGATCCAAACTATGGTCAATCCAAAGTGGTTTGGACAGTGGAACAATGTCAATGAGACTGAAAGAGGTGAAGAATATGAAAAATATAACATGAGATTTGCTAATCATTTCTTTGACTGGGCTTGTGTCCACTTCCCCAATCTGAAAGAGAAGGTACATTTTCTTCCTGTTTCATATTTGTGCTGCTTGATAACTAATAAAGTGACAAATGTAACTTGAGTGATTGTAACTTTTCCTGCCTTCCATAGGTGGCACTGTTGCATTCAGTCAGTCCCATCAACATGCACGGGCTGGGTGCCACATATGGATCTATGTTGTCTGCAGAACACAATCTGGAGAGATACCAACCTCTGAACATTGCCAAGATCAGGTGCAACACTCCCATCAAGAACCTCTACCTGTCAGGTAATATTCTGTATAACTTTGTTTAAAAGTTACTACTTTAGGCAGTTATTTTGGCACATTACAGGCATGTCAGTTGTGTTGGTCTTGACTAATTTCCTATATGAAAATCTGTCCTTTTTTCAAGACGAGATGTGTTTTCTGCTGGTTACTCTGGTGCTCTGCATGGTGGTCTTCTCTGTGTTTCAAGTGTTGTGGATCACTGTCTGTATGTTGACCTTCTACACTAACAAAAGAAACTTAAGAGAAAGGTGGTCAAGAAACTAAAGTGAGAATATATTTCCTGTATCTATTCAGGAAAAGTTTGCCTAATGGTAATATAATTTTCATACTGTTGTATCTTGTTTTGCTGCTCATTTGTCCCCTCTGCTGCAACTCTGAATAAAGCTGTGACCACTGCACAATGTGTTCCTGGTAGTTTTGCAGAAAACCAATTTGTCCAAAAATAATACTGCTACCTTGTACACTTCACTCAAAGTTCTTAAAATGTACTAATTGGTTGGTAACTGTTCATGGTCTGTCACTAGATGGCAGCATTTTAAACTTTATTTTGTTGAAAGGAGTTTCAGCCAACCAGACACCACAGTTCCTGACTTTCATTTGTGAATGGGAGGGGTATTTTCATTAGCAAGTGTACACAACATGGATTGCAGCCTATTACACTGCAGAATGACAACAATTACACTTCTGGGCTGTTCATCACATTTTGATTAGGTGTGTTGTGAACTAATTTTTTATTTATTTCAAGGAACATCCTTTATCATATCTAAAGGAGAATGGTGAGATTTTACATGAAAAAGCACTCTTTATATTTAATGCCACTTACTATAGCTTAAAAATACTATATTTTAAAAGTTGCAACATTCTGCAGAAAATACTTCTGGTGGACCTGGTGACTGAGTCTATAATTTGGAGCTCAAGTCTCATATTGAACAGCACTACAAAAATCCAGTCATTCAAGTCTGCCTTGCATAAGAGTATGGCTGTTCATAATTGAAATATTAACTACTATTTGGTGATCCATTCTATGGTCAATCCAAAGTGGTTTGAATAGTGGAACATCAATGAGACTGAAAGAGGTTTAATTATCAGAAACTCTAAATATTGTGTTATCTGAACCACATAAATGATCTAAGTTGATTTGACAAAAAAAAAAAAAAAAAATTGTGATTTCAAATCATGGAAATATATTTTTACAGTGCAAACACACAACTGCCATTGACTGAGTGGACTGCAAGGCAATTCCTTTGCTGTCAAATGCAGCCAGTGTATGTAGTTGTGCAGCTGTCATATCCCATAAGATCAACCATTGAATTTTAATGTCTGTATTTACGCATATTTGCATGATGAAATGTAATGCACAAAATAAACATATTTGCCCATTTCAGAGTTGATTATCAGTATGTGGAAGAGTCCGCTTTATAAGCATGATACTAGTCTTGCACAATCATCTCGGTCTCATTTTCCAAACAATTCAATGGTACCAGTTTATCACCACAAACAATCAGGTCTTAAAATATATTTAGTAAATCTAAATAAATCAATGAACTGTTTGATCACCTATACAAGTTACAAAAATGTATCTAAGTAAAGCTGATTTATTTACTTGACCTGGGCCCGGTTTCCCAAAGCGTTCTTATCTCTAAGTAGTTCTTAACCTATTCCTTAACCTCTCTCTTAACCTTATGGGACGGTTCCCGAAACGTTCGTACGCTAAGTATATCTTTTGTAAGTCACACTTTCGTAAGGTTGGTCTGGACCACTCTTAGCTTTACCTTATCACTGTTGCAGGTCTATATGAATATAATTCTGAAGTTTTAATACACCCAGACAGTGTTCAGTTAGGCGAATTCAAGTGTTTTCATGCAAAGAATAAAATTGTCATTACACTGATTATTTTTTTAAATTATATTATTATACAATATTATTAATTTAAATAAAACTCTCTTTTAAAGGTCAGTGAAAGCATAGGCTACTGTCAGTTAAATCATATTCGGACGCTAATATTGTTTCTCATGGGCTCGTCGTATTTTAAACATTTACAGGGGTAAGTCGGTGATTTTAGTGCCGTCCGAATCCATAATATCAGTGTTTTTCTCACCCAACCCGCGTAAAAATCCCTGGCCAAATTAGTACCTTCTGTTTTTTTGACAAACAGGTCGTGTGGTAATTTAATTGCCGCCTGAATCCATATCTCTGAGTTTACAAGAGATTCGAAATTCACGGTTTAAATCCTTTTTGATCACTGCCGAGCACCGTACGCAAGATGTAAACTTTTATTACTGAAATGCTGGAAAGTAGAGCTGGAAAGAACAATATTTCATCGCAGCTCCACCTCAGCGAACAAAAATGGGAAAGAGAAGAAGGCACGTACATTTTTTAAAAGGTTATTGTGGCAGCAATATGTTACAATTTTAAAATATGTAGGCTAGGATATTATAGGCTATTATAGTTTGAATTATTTTTTATAATATCCAATAATCATAATAAATGCAATTTCAACTATTTCTGAAGTGCTTCTCTAATAAAGAACACCACTTTCTCACATAAACAGCCCCTGCACGAGAGAATAATTGATTCTCGAGCCATCGATTTCAACCAATTCAGCACCATCGTCACGGACAGCACCGGGTAACGTCGCACGTAAGAAGGTATATCTTAAGCACCTTCCTAAGGTATGGTTCGGGGAATACACTTAGGAACATAAACAAATTTGGTAAGATATATCTTTCGAGTCTTCTTAGCACGCTAAGAGTGAGCGTTATCGGGAAACCGGGCCCAGATTATAGAAATACTTACATTCCCACATTGGTTCACATTTTATGCAAATCAGCAGTTAATCGTCATAAGCAACTAGCTCAAAGCAATCAGTCTGCAAGTCTGATTGAATCAAGTGTCTCCACCCACAATTTGGACTAATAAATAGGGCCTTAACTCAGTCACCTGTATTAAACTGCTGTCTGCGTTCTCTGGAAAGAGCTGCTGCTTTAGCTTTAAGTATCTTATAGAGGGTGCAATCTCTCCTGAAACTAAAACACCAGCTGTTCTTTTTCAGGATTTGATCATGTGGTGGATTCTGCTTTTCTTAGAATGGCTTGTGGATTGGGGTCGTGGCACGTTCTGGTATCTGTTTGGCAGGAGAAGTGGACTGTGCAAGGGGACTATCAGTCCTCCTGGTCCACCAGTTGTAGAGCAGAAGAAAAAGGACAGAGTGCTCCGGAAAGGTATGTAAACTTTAGGTGTTGCATGCTAGTGAAACAAGCTGACTGCAAATGGCAGGTGTCCATTGTTAACTAACATCAGTTCTTGACCGACAGAATTTGATGAATTTGAAGTGCCAAGAAACTTGGACGTAATTGTGATTGGCAGTGGTATCGGTGGTTTGACTGCAGCAGCAACTTTAGCCAAACTAGGAAAGAAAGTCCTGGTGTTGGAGCAAGACAAGCAGGCAGGAGGCCTGTGTAAGACCTTCACTGAGAAAGGCTTTGAGTTTGACTGTGGTAAGAACCTCAATGATGTTCATGGCGTTGTTTAAGTTATCAAATGCTGAATTATTTGACTTCTATCACTTACACAATGTGCATTGTCAAAGGCTTCCATTATCTTGGACAACTTCATGAGAACAGCTTCTTGAAAGTTGCATTGGATCTGATCACTGATGGCCAGGTGCATTTTGCTGAGCAAGGTTCCCATGTGGACACGGTTGTTATTGGTAAAGGAACTCAACATAAAAAATACACCATTTACAATGGCAAGAAGCAGATGGAGGCTCATCTTAAGAAGCAGTTTCCCAATGATACTAAAGCAGTAGAGGAGCTTTTTAAGCTCATGAAGGTATTTTGTTGACTTTTTTTTTTATCTGGCATTGAGTGATATATATATATATATATATATATATATATATATATATATATATATATATATATATATATATATATATATATATATATATATATATATATATATATATATTATTTTTTTTTTTTGGTGTCACAAGTTGTCCTTTCCTTCTAGATCTGTTCCAAGAAGATCCATCTGCTGTGTATGCTGAAGATGGTCCCACTCTGGTTTGCTCGCTTTATATTGTGGAGTGGAATCGCTGACTTGATCTCCCCAATTTTCAGATACTCCCACACCAGTACAACAGACATGGTCAAGTCTTTTACCAGCAACTGTGACCTCCTCACTGTGTTTTCTCAAATTTATGGTAAGACTTTTTGTTGTTACCAACATTTAGCCTTTTAATGCATATGAGAACTAGAATTTTTCTCTCAAGGTGTCCCACCCAAAAACTCCAGCTGCATGATTGATGCCCTTTTCCTGCACCACTCCAAGCGTGGTGTTTACTATCCTAAGGGTGGCGCTAGTGAGATCCCATACCACATCATTCAGGTTTTGGAGAAGCATGGAGGAAAAGTCCTGGTCAATGCTCCTGTGTCCAGCATTCTAGTTGAAGGAAAACGAAATGCATATGGTGAGTTTTGAACTAGGGCCATGTCACATTGCTTTGTCTTATGGCAGTAGGTTTCGTGCTGAAAAAGGTGTCACAGATGTGGTGGCATCCATTAATTTTTTGGCTCCAGTAACTTTCAGATGCATGAAGCCATTGCTTAGTGGACTGTCTATTTGCTTAGGAGTGGCTGTGAAGACAGGAGGTAAAGATATTGAAATTCATGCTCCTGTGATCATCTCAAATGTTGGTATGTTCACCACCTTCAAGAAGCTTCTGACTCCAGAGATTCAGGCAAATCCAAGTTAGTGACTGAATGTCTTCAATACAAGTTGTCTAATATACTCTTATGAAATGCTTGATTTACTGGATTTTTTTTTTTTTTTTTTTTTTTTTTTTGCTGGGTGAATGTGCATCTCCTGCTTCTCACAGAGCTCCAGGATTATCTTCATACTCTAAAGCCAGGCAAAGGATTTTTCCAGGTGTTTGCTGGATTTAATGCCACTAATGAAGAACTGGGCATCTCCTCAACCAACATGCGACTCTATAAGAGCAACAACATGGATGAAGCGTAGGTGTTCAAGTCAATCACTTCAATGTTAAACACATCTGTACTCCATAAACTCAATTGACTTTCCTTAGCATGGAAGAATACTTTGATTCAGACAAGGAGGACGCACCTGACAGCATCCCCATGATGTACATTTCCTTCCCCTCTGCTAAGGATCCCACCTCATGCACTCGTTTCCCAGGTTAACTTCCTCTCTGTATTTAATACACCCAGAACCATCAAAGTAAATTCACCAACTAAAGTGTCACTTGTGGGTGGTTTGTTTTAGGGCAGTCACGCATGGTGATCCATACTATGGTCAATCCAAAGTGGTTTGGACAGTGGAACAATGTCAATGAGACTGAAAGAGGTGAAGAATATGAAAAATATAAGATGAGATTTGCTAATCATCTCTTTGACTGGGCTTGTGTCCACTTCCCCAATCTGAAAGAGAAGGTACATTTTTCTTCCTTTTTCATATTTGTGCAGCTTGATAACTAATAGTGACCAATGTAACTTGAGTGATTAACTTTTCCTGCCTTCCATAGGTGACGCTGTTGTATTCAGTCAGTCCCATCAACATGCACGGGCTGGGTGCCACATCTGGATCCATGTTGTCTGCAGAACACAATCTGGAGAGATACCAACCTCTTAACATTGCCAAGATCAGGTGCAACACACCCATCAAGAACCTCTACCTGTCAGGTAATATTCTGTATAACTTTGTTTTAAAAGTTACTACTTTAGGCAGTTATTTTGTCCCATTACAGGCATGACCTTTGTGTTGGTCTTGATTTAACTTCCCATATGACAATCTTTGTTTTCACTTCAGGACAAGATGTGTTTTCTGCTGGTTACTCCGGTGCTCTGCATGGTGGTCTTCTCTGTGCTTCAAGTGTTGTGGATCATTGTCTGTATGTTGACCTTTTACTCCAACAAAAGAAACTTAAGGGGAAGGCGGTCAAGAAACTAGAGTGAGAATATATTACCTGAATCTATACAGGAAAAGTTTACCCAATGGTAATTTTCATGCTGTTGTATATTGTTTTGCTGTGCATTTATTCCCTCTGCTGCGACTCTGAATAAAGCTGACTACTGCAAAATGTGTTCCTGGTAATATACAGTATTGGTACTTAAGTTTACATGCTGCCAGAACTAGATCTAGTGTAGTTGGACTTTCCTAAAATGGTTTAGCAGAAAATGAGTTGTCCCAAAATACTGGTTTAGTGTTACCTGTGGAAATCTAGTATACTTGCTAATAAGGCTGTTTCAAGCCTGGAAAACTTTGTCAGTTGCAAAAGCAATTCATCCACCTACCTTTGTATACTGAAGTTCATACAACTAACTTGTTGGTAACTGTTCATGGTCTGTCACTAGTTTTTTTTTTTTTTTTTTTTACTTAAGTTTACTGTAAGGAGTTTTAGCCAACAGGACACTGTTCCTAAGTTTCTTTGTGGCTGGGAGGCTTTACTTTATTACATTAGCAAGATACAAATTGTGTACTGTTGTGTGCACTGCACAACATCAGGAAGATCCGGCCTTTCCTAACTGAGCATGCAACACAACTTCTCGTCCAGGCCCTGGTCATCTCTAGGCTTGACTACTGCAATGCCCTTCTGGCTGGACTTCCAGCATGTGCAATCAAACCCCTACAGATGATCCAGAATGCTGCAGCTCGTCTTGTCTTCAACGAGGCCAAAAGGGCCCACGTCACTCCTGTTCATCTCTCTACACTGGCTACCTCTCGCTGCTCGCATCAAGTTCAAGGCATTGACGCTTGCTTACAGATCCATCACAGGCTCAGCTCCCTCCTACTTTGACTCACTCCTACGAGTCTACATCCCTACCAGACACCTACGATCGGTCAACGAGCGATTGTCTCGTGGTTCCATCGCAGAAAGCCACAAAATCACTTTCCGGAACATTCTCATTCACAGTTCCATGCTGGTGGAACGCTCTCCCCACCCTCATCCGGAATGCAGAATCCCTGACAACATTCAAAAGACAGCTAAAAACCCATCTCTTCCGTGAGCACTTAACCTAAAAAAAAACCTAAAAAAAACGATGTTTTTCCCTTTGAAACATCACTTATCAGGCTTATGCTACTCTGAATAATACCTGAACTTCGTATTTTGAGCACTTCTTGTGTTGTTGTTGTTTTTTGCCTCTTTATGATGACTCGCTTAAATTAGTCCTAATTTGTAAGTCGCTTTGGATAAAAGCGTCTGCTAAATGACTAAATGTGTACACAATAGATTGCAGTCTATTACACTGTGAAATGACAATGGATTAAACTACTTTGGGATGTTCATGCTTTCATTTTGATTAGGCATTGTTGTGAACTAGCTTCTGTGGAACTTAGTTTGCCAAAAGATGAGCTGGAAGCCAAATTTTCAGATGTGATTTTAAACAATGTGGTGTGAAACTGTTGTACAGATGTTTGCTATTGTTCATTTGTCTTAGCGTCTTGTTCAGGCAAGGGAATCTCACATCTTCAATCTACCTGACAGAATGGATGCAAGGGTTTATGGACATAAGTGTGCTTGAGTAGATTTGGCCTTTTCTGTTAGGATTTCAAAAACATTACATTCTTGGCAGGGAGTTTCTGATGCAGTTTTCAAGACGGTCTCAATCTGTCTCTGATTCCTTCAGTTTAAATGTGCTGCAAGTTAGTTTTATTAAACATTTTTGCAGGATAATTTGTCCAGTCCAAAAAAAAGTAAAAAAAAATTCAAGGAACATCCTTTATCTTATCTAAAAGAAAATGGTGATTTTTTTTTTTTTTTTTACTTGAATCAAAAGCTCGTTTTATCTTTAATGCCACTTACTAATTTTTTTAGTTAAAGCTATCAAACTTTAGCTTTCTTCTTGAATACTGTTGAATATTCAGTAGTGTGTTGCAGGGCTGCCGTGGAAAACCATGAACCGTCTTAGCTTTTTAGCACTTCTGTCTCCATTGTCCCAAAGTCAATGAGTTTTTTGGTCAAATGCCTGAAATAAGGCCTGTGGTTAAGCTATTTTCACATTTTATTCTACATAAGATACATTTGTAATACTGGCTTGTGATTTTAATTTTTTTAATCTTTTTTTTTTATTTAGAGCTTTTACTTGTCTTGTTAAATGGGACAAGTAAAAGCATTTTAAAAGTAAAAGCACAAGTAAAAATTGTCAGGGACATTAAATATCATCACGCCAAACAGGTAAACTCGCTGTGTTCATAATCCTACTCTTGCAAACTATTCAAACTCAAACTTTCAGAGGAAACGTTTTTTTTTTTTTAAATGATAAATGAGTTGGTGAAACTTAGAAGGTTTATAACCTGCATTTAGCTTTTTGCTTCTGCAGATTGAAGTTAGGATTCCAAATTTCATAAAAGTCGGGAACCAGGGCAATACTAACTTTCAGGTTGGCCTAAAAAAAATCGTCATCCCTGCAGCACTCAGTTGGTCTTCCGGGTATTTTTAAATTCAGAAATTTGCATAATGTACATAGTGCACATACTTTAAATGACAGAAACCGTATATTAGTATGCTATTCCGAAAATGGCCTATATTTCTATAGCACTTGATTTTTCTCCATTCATGTTCACGCTTTAAATAGAACCGTCAATTTGACTGTTGCATTGTGGGATACAGTGAGTGCTCTGATCTGTTGAATGCCGCCATAGCTGCGCTGTATACTATATACCGCAAAAACAGTTGAATGCAACGTTTTGTCTCCAAAACAGTCTTTGTCTTTCTCACCACCTTCGTTCAGTGAGCTGAGTATAGATCACTGCAGTAGTGTGTATGAGTGCAGCAGCAGGATGGTGTGCAGGGGCGAATCGAGCTATTAAAAGCTGCTGCTGCTGTATAAATAGCCCAAGCGTATAAACGTTGACTCTGGCAGTATTAGATGCTGCGGCCAGCTCCCTGCAGGAAGCTGTTGATGTAAGAAAGCACGCTATCCATCTAAACCACAGGTGAATGGAGCCTTCTGCTTAAATCCAAATGTAATATTTAATAATAATGCTGCAGTATAACTGAACATTGTTATTCATGCTCTTTTATTATCAGGATCGGCTCCCGCTGCTATTTCAGAAGCCGTGTGGATACCAGTCGTGAGTATTCGGTGGAATTTTGGGCTCTGAATTTGCCTGGTTTATGCAGATGGTGGCTGTTCCCTGTAGCTACTGAAGGGGATATAAATAGCAGCAGTTTCTGCCTCATCCCTCAGTGCGTCTCACACACACACTCATATACACACAGTACAAACACACTCTGAGTGTGTCTTTCGCTGTCTCCTTCATACATATACTCTCACCCCTTGCTCGTCAGTTTGACATCTAGCTTAAAATATCATTTCTTCTCTGCATCTATAGCTAAGGAATGACAAATCACAAAGTAGATCTTGCTAATATCTTATTTGTTTCTTCTAGACAGCAATACGATTAAATGGAGAGCAAAAGGGCATGCAGGGTTTTTATGTCAAATACTTTCTTCTATCCTAGTTTAATTTGCAGAGACAACCATATCATAAATTAGTTCATTCCCCCCCCCCACCCCAAAAAGTAAACACTGTGTCTCTGTGGTGCTTTCAACAGATTGCTCTGTTTGTTTGAGCATCCCAACCAGCAATGACACAGCAGCATCTTTGGTGAGTGTGGGACAGGACTGTTTGTCCAACCAAAAACAGTCAGGGTGAGTGTTCAGGAGACATTGTTTTTGCAATTCCATGTGATGTCTAGTTATGCAGAAATATAGTGAGTCTGTTGTCGGTGGGAATTTTAAGAATGTGATTTCAATTATTTATAAGTACATATCTATTTTAATTTTATTGATAAGCCATTTTATATAATATTTAGCAAGCTGACAATGTTGCGCTCGAGTCCTGGTCCAGTTAACAACCTGTCATTTATGATGGAGTACAAAGAAATCAATTAATTTTGGCTACAGGACATATTTGCATTTTTTTTTTTTTTTTTTTTACTTCCATACATGTGGCTCAGAAATTGATCGGAAAGCTAGTAAGCTACTTCAAAGTCTGTCTGTCAATACAACACACAGCTGCTGGATTGATCTGTTAATATGTGCACAATCACTATGAGATCTAGTCGAATTGCTCCTGTAATGCATCTGTAGTCCTTGATATTTCATTCAAATTGACATGCAGATTATGAACTTTTTCTCTATGTTGTGGAATGCATAGATGCTTGACTTGCATCTTGGCACGAGGCACACTCTACTTCAACAACTTTGTTTGCAATAATAAGAGATTTTCCCATTTAGACACATAATTTTAAATATATGAATAAGAGTCCAAATGTCTGAGACCACTAATGAAAATGCTTAAATTTTGCTAACTATTTCATCATAAATTTATTCATATATATCAGTCAGAAGGTTTGAGTAAAAAGTTTATTTGATCAGTGACTGTTTCTTGTTTTAAAGTGTTCACCATGCATATTTTTCCAGGTTAAATTAGATTTTGAATGATTTTGAATGTGGTCTCAGACCTCTCAGATCCATCCAATTCATCCACCCAATCAGTGCATCCATCCAATCAATCAATCAATCAATCCATCCATCCAATCCATCCAATCATCATGTTGTATGAGGGCTGTGATTAAAACCTAACATTCACTGAGTAAAAACTTTCTCAGCTGAAATTGAAACCCAACTGTTCTACATTTTGCGATAATTGACAACATTTCACTGCTCATTCCACCCCCCTGCTGGGCTTATTATTCTCAGTTTCCAGAATGATTTAGCACAAGCCTGCCTGCTTGTTTTGACTTGAACAGGAATAGAAATACATGTAGGATGCTGGAGTGTGTGGCTATTAGGAATCATTTTTTTTTACAGAAATGAGACTTATAACATTGTTTTTCAGTTAAGTCCTTTTCAGTTTAAACTTATCATTTTAAAAGTATCAACATAAACAAAATACACCATGTGGAAAACTCTTGAAATAATAGCATGTAATGAATATGTATTAGGGTTTAGAAGTTACCGTGTTGTAAATTCGTCATGTATTTGAAGTTTGTTTTTAGAAAAATGCGGTTCAGAGCTGTCTAGTGAACTCTCCTCCTGGCTGTGTCCATTCACACAGTGTTTATCGCCACGTTGTTTTGCAGTAAATTAGACAGTCCGATTCTGCATGGCACTCAGTAGTTTATTATCCAGCTGTGCATGCAATATGCCCCTTCTCGGAAATCTTTTGCATTTAGGGGGAGGAATAGGTTTTTTTTCTCTGTATGTACACCACCATGAAATGGATGGACACTCCATCACCGCCCTCTCATGATTGTTTTTCCATTTTAATGGACTGCTCTAAACTTTACCTTGGAGAGTGTCCCCGCTGTGCTGGAGTCCTTTGTATTGGCGCAGTGCCGTTGTCTCTGGATGGACCATCCTGTCTGCAGGCAGTGTGCGTGCTTGTGAGCAATTCATCTCTCTGAATTGAGTCTGTCCCATTATTCCCATTCCAATTCCCCAGCCTGAGATTCCCTCCGCAAACATTCACGACATTCCGACAGGTGCGAGCTTAGCTTGGGAATTCACATTAAAATATCTCACGGGTCATTAACACTCACCGGACTTTCTATAAATTAATCACAATGGTTATTTCAGATATAAAGCTGGAGGTTTTTTCTCTTTTCAAATGCACAGTGAAGACAGATTTGCTGGTTTACCAACTGAATCCCAGACAACTTTACCAAAGTCTGTGTATTTGATTGATGATTCTCCCGGTGCGCAGTATTTTGAACAGACTGATGAAAAAAAGCAGTGTACAGAGTGTCCCCGTCCTTGGGCTATATTGGTAAGACACTGAGTGCATTCAGGAATAGCTGAGACATTGTCAAATGAATTGTGAAGGCTTCCTATGCAACTGACAGGGGCCGAGACGGACCACTTGTAGAAAAAGGAATACGAGACCTTGCAATGCTGAATATGGGACAGTTAAAGAAAAGGAAGATGTTTTTTTTGGTAAAGGCAGCACACCTTTTTATAGCTCATGATATATAATGTGTCATGACTCATGATCAAATATAGTGCATGCACATTATGTCTGATTTGAAGTAGCCAAAATTATTATTTTATTTGATAATTGAAATGCTGTTGGTTTGGAAGCTGTTTTGAAGATTTTGGTCTATTCAAGCAGTCAGAAGCTTGCATTCCTATTACTTTCTGTCCAAGAACTGCCCACAGGAAGAGACTGTCTGACCGACATGTAAAGACCAGACACTTGACATGAAATAGTTTCGCAGGGGTCTATATATACACAACCCTGCAAAACTGTCATGTAAAGTGAATTTTTATTACTTGTAGGAGCCATTTATGTTTATTGTTGGCATAATATTTTATTTTGTTTGGATATATTTATATTAGTATTTTGGACACTGGGTGACAGTGATTAGATGCACATGGTTGTATATAGGGGGCATAGGTGACAGGAAGTGGTAGCCACAGTTAGGGGGAGCACACACAGTTCTCACCAGACAACAGAGCACAGATCATAGACCACGGATTAGAGTCTACAGATCAGAATACACGCAAACAACTGGAAACAAGATAAGAAATCAACCGGTATGTTCATCTGTTTGTACTATTTACTACAATAAACCACAAACCTCAACTGCAATAATCTCTGGAAAATCTTTGTGTGCCTGCTTAAAAACTTCACTCCTACCTGTGCATGATGGTAAAGCTAGAGGTACAGCAAGGCAAGGATTGCCAAAACATTACTTTTATTTTTACTTCCTTTCACATTTCATTTAGTTCCTGCTTGCTGCCTTAACTCTGTATCATTCAAACATTTTTTTTTTTTTTTTTAAAGAAATTGATACTTTTATTCAGCAAGGATGCAGAAAATGAATAAATTACGGTGGCCGAGAGAGCTCAACGCGCTGCAACTGAAGAAAACACATGCAAATAGAAAAACACCTGCAAATTAAGAAAACATCTTCATCAGTTTCACAACACACGTGTGCTCCAAATACTCAAAACACAACCAAATACAGAAACGTGCTGCAAAAGTTCACAACACAACGGAAATGTTTCCGGGGAAGCCAATAAGTGACGGACCCGACTGGGACGTGCTTACAGCTGTCTACTTTAATTTAATTTATTATTTTATTTTTGTTGCAAAACATACAGAGATTACACGTTTATGACATACAACTTTGTATAGCCTACAACATACAAAATGTATTTATAATATGTTCAATGTCATAAGAATACTAATCAGAAAAGAACAAGCTGAAGACTAAAATAAATTAAAGAAAAAAAGATAGAGAAAAAGAACATGAGGGAAAGATATTAATATATACATCAGTTACATTGTACACATTCATGTTATGTTAAAATAAGTTTCATAAGAAATGTTAGAATGAAGGGTCCAAATCATAGACAGTAGGCTATATAAGAGGTCCAAATATGAGACGGCGCTGCGTTGTCATGGGAACATCCCAGGTGAAAATAATGAGGAAATTACATTGGCTTTCGTTGCTCCCTTCATCAAGACCGTTCCAAACGGCTACATAATGGCACACAAGTGCCCCGCTCCCTCCAAAGTGCCCACGTCAAGGGCTCTGCCGTCTGCCCTTTTAAGGGAGTAACGTTAGGGCATAGGTAATGCTCACGAGCAATAAAAAACGTCCCTGCCGGGTCCGTCACTTATTGGGTTCCCCGGAAACATTTCCGTTGTGTTCTGTCCTATTTGCAGCGCGTTTCTGTATTTGGTTGTGTTCTGTCCTATTTGCAGCGCGTTTCTGTATTTGGTTGTGTTGTGAGTATTTGGAGCACACATGTGTTGTGAAACTGATGAAGATGTTTTCTTAATTTGCGGGTGTTTTTCTATTTGCATGTGTTTTCTTCAGTTGCAGCGCGTTGAGCTCTCTCGGCCACCGTAATAAATGCTACTTCTTTAAACTTTCCATTCATCAAACAATCCTGAAAATAAAATTAAAAAAGTATTATGGTTCCCACAAAAATATTTCAGCACCAAATCAGTAAAATGATTTCTGAAGGATCATGTGACACTGAAGACTGGAGTAATGGCTGGTAAAAACTTAAAGGTATAGCGGAGGATTTTCCCGAATTTTAGGAAAGAACCGCCCTCTCCACTTTTTGAAAAAATGCACATGCGCAACACTCTACCTGCTCCTGAGAGGGAACGCCTATTAAACGCTAGCATCGCTAATCATAGCTTACATTAACTTTTACAAGCAGTGATTTTAAATGGATTTCTCCAAATAGCATGCCAAACTTTACCTGTCGAGTAGAAACTTCGCGACTGAGGCCTCAGTGGGAAGCCCAACCTGTGCTTTTAGCGCAAGCCAGCGTGTGAAATATTCTCCCAAAAACACTGGTCTTGTTTCTTTCTTCAGAGGCCTTTCTCTTCTTGTCATACAATTCGTAGACACTTTTTCTCTTGCGACCCTCAGACATTTTGAAAAAACCCGGTGAGAACGGCGAGCTTCAATGAATGGCTGAAACCGTAGCTCACCACACATATACACCTGAAAGTGCGCATGCGCAGAAAGGACGAGCTCGTACGACGGCCTTACGTAAACATATCACCAGAATGATTGACAATTAGGAGGACCAATAGTCTTGATGATCCACCCGGAAAAAGAAAAATCCTCCACTATACCTTTAATTTGACATCACAGAAAAAAAACATTTTAAAATATATTAAAATAGAAAACAGCTGTCTTATATTGTAATAATATCACAATATTACTATTTTACTGTATTTTGGATCAAATAAATGCAGCCTGGGTGAGTAGGCTATAAGAGACTTATTTCAAAAACATAAACAATCTTACCTCCCCCCAAACCTTTGAACAATATAGTATTTCACTGATATAACTCATACAACAAAATGGAATATGCAGTTCTGTTCATGGATATCTTTTTAACATGCTTCTAAGTTCCTCAAACAAAACATTTAGTATCTTTCAAAACCCATTGGCTATTCCTGTGATTAGTTTTTTCAGAAGTGCTTGTTGTATTAACTTTGTTTCCAGGAAGACTGATAAAATCGTGTAGAGCCAACCAATCAGATTAGAGCTTGCCAGATGCTCCAGACAGTCACTGAAGAACTGTGGGCGGCTCTGCAGTCTAAGGCTGAGACTAATATGACAGCATCCACAGTGATAAACCAAATACACGCCACCCCAGCTCCAAACACAAAATCCCGTACAGAGATGGCATGCACAAGGACTGTCATCAGGGCTGACGTCGCTGAGCTCTCCTGGGAAGTGGAGCTGCTAAACTAGGTCACACACAAGGTAAAAAAGTTTGAAATAGACTTTTTGGCAGAATAAGGAAGGGGCCAAGGGGGAGGAAGGAAAGAAAACATTCCATTTTGCTTCAGGACCTGGTTAGGATGAGAGATGGTCCCAATTGAATTTGAACTGTGACACGTACAGATGGACTGGGACTGAACAACAGTCTGGGCCTAATACACACGATTGCCTCCTGTATTATCTAGTTTAGTCTGTATTATTTATTTTATTTAGCTTTTCACTGTATTTTGATTTGTCTGAAATAGCCTTTTTGTATTGCAATGGCAAAATATAATACTTTTATTCAGTGAGGATGCATTAAATTGATCATAATTGACAGTATAGACATTTATAATGTTACAAAATAATAATTAACGAATCCTAAAAACAGGTATCACGGTTTTCACAGTTTCCAACATAGATAATAATAAGAACCATTATTATTAATTATAACAATCATAAATATGTTTGTGAGATTTTAAATTTTTTTTTATTGACTTTTTTGGAGTTGCAGAATGATGACATTTGCCAGAATTGTAATATCTGGTAAATTCTGCTTTGCACTTTTTTTTTTTTTTTACTTTCATTGTATTAATTTCAATCCCTTTTATGTATTTATTCATTTCATATTTATGTGTAATTTTTTATTTATTTATTTATTTTTTATAACAAACCACTAACTCCACAATCTAACATGCTAATAAGCATTTTAATGAACAATTACATTTTTTGAAAAAAGTGTTTAAAAAAAATGGTGACATCCCAGTCATGTTTAGTCGAAGGTGCAAAAGCTCTCTGTGCTCTTTAAATGAAATGCTTGCCTGACAGAGTGCAAAAAAAAAAAAAAAAAAAACTGATCCATTTTTTTCTTTCCCTTGTCTCTTGTTTCATGTCCCTTGGGTGCTTGTTACTGGCGAAGAGATAAACTCCTATCAGAGAGTTTTAATTGGATCAATTTAATTACTGAGAGCAGCTTCATGTGATGCGCAGCATATTTATTGGCACTAAAGTACATTTGTACCTCACAGCAATATATTTTTTTCCTCTTACAGTGTTTCAGAAGAACAGTGGGAGTTGTCTTCAGCTTAATGCTTTTTTGGCGTTAACACAGGTCATGTTCTTTACTAGTAGTTCCACATATATTATATTATATTATATTATATTATATTATATTATATTATATTATATTATATTATATTATATTATATTATATTATATTATATTAATAAAACATTTTTTCATTTTATTTCTTTTTTTGAGCAGGGCTTAATTTGTGCAGGACCAAGTCAGAGACCGATTTGATCTATTTTAGTGGATCCTCCTAATGCCTCATATATAGAGCTGTCCTGTGGCATTATGGGATAACCTCAAGCATTTGATGTACAGATTTTGCTACTACATACTTGGGAAGTGCACATTTTTTTACAGGTTTGCTGGATCTGTTACAAGTTCTTGTTCAGAGACATCATAGTTTACATAAACCGGTATGTAAGAACATGGCTAAAAATATCTCAGTCTTTGAATGACGTCCTTTCACTGTCCAGAGGGACTCCAAACTTGATAATGTGAGCATGTAGAAATGGATTAAAACTCTCAATGGACAGCTTTGGCCCTACTTTTATGCTGGAAAGCGCTGCTGAAGAATCTCTCTCCAGTACATTACACCGCTCTCTCTCATTTCCTCTTAATGCCCTGTCTGTCTCTTGCTGTCTTTCTCTCTCCTCTCAGGGTGTCTGTGGTCCAGCAGTGATTGGCGTTGTGAGTGGGCATGTAATCCATTTTTATTCTCCTTTTTACAGTGTGTTTGAGTTACGGAGAGGTCAGCTGTAGTGTAAAGCAGGCCTTTTTATACCTCTTCTTCCTGTAGTTTAGCCTGGACCTGCAGTGCTTTGAACCACACGAGGAGTAGGAGTGGCTGACGGAGCAGAAAGTGGCACCGCAGCCAGAGAGCTGCATTAAATGGAATATATTTCTTTGAGACCGATCCAAGTGGTGTTTATAGTGTTTTTCTTTCATTTAAGTCTGTTGCATTTGGCTCTTACAAATCGCACAATGTGAAAAGCATCCAATGAGGATGTATTCAAAATAATATGCAACATGGTTTCATTATAACATCTTTAAAGTTTCATTGCTATGGTTGTTTAGTTTTTTTATTGGAGAATTAGACTTTTTTTCAGTAGTTTTTTTTTATTTTTGTCAATTGAAAAAAAACATTTTTACTTATTAACATTTTACATTTATACATTTAGCAAACACTTTTATCCAAAGTGACTTAAAAAAGATTCAACAATTCTTCAAAGAGTCAACATTATTCGTAATAATGCCAGGTTTATTATACAACTAGATTAGGAAGCAAGCTAGAGAAGAGGAGAAATGCAAGGCAGTTTTCTGTATAAGTGCTCATGATATTCAACATGAAACAATTGTTTTATTATAAAATCTATATACTAGAACTGATTTGTGACATCAGCTGAGATGAGCTTTTCACGGCCACATGTGGGACTGGCACCATGCGTGTAATTGCATCTGTTCATCCACATCAGAGCATTACCAGTAAACACACTTTTGTTTGTTTGGTGTTTACGATGCCACCTTATTGCTCTGAATGGAGAGATTTGAAATATGCGGTGCATAACAACACATCTCAGGACAAAGCTATCAGCAGACAGCAACGGTTTGAAAGAGCCTGGCAATTCATGCATCCATGTGCTGGAGTCTTCCATGATGCATTTCATGCACAGACACTGCCCCAGTCCATCCATCCCTCCCTCCGCTTACACGCCGATGTCTTCTGACAGATGACATTTTGCTAGTGAAAAGGAAAGCATGTTTGTCCCATTATGAGCTCAGAAAAAAGCAGTGTAGACAGTGTGAAAATCATTTAGTCTAATATAGGTCATATCATTCTCTGCACACAGCTCCTCTGATTAACATGCGTCTAAGAAGCCAATGTTTTGTTGGCACTGATGTCATTTGACAAGTGGTAGATTGCAGGCGTTGTCTTGGCAGCACGACCAACAGGAAATGACTTGGGACTGATTACTATAGGTGTCACCATAGGAGCTCAACCTCTTTAAAGGGATAGTTCACTCAAAAATGAAAATTGTGTCATCACTATTCAATGGGGTCCATCAACTGTTTGGTTACCGACATTCTTCAAAATATCTTCTTTTGTGTTCAACAGAACAGAGAAACCCATACAGGTTTAGAACAACACGAGGTTGAGTAAGTGATGACACAATTTTCATTTTTGAGTGAACTATCCCTTTAAGTAAAAATGCAAACATACTGTCATTGATTTTTAGCTAGTTTGAATATTAACAAAAGCTGTTTTTCCCAGCTGCTGTTCCCAGAGATTTTTGACCAGATTTGCAGTCTAGACGAGTTGACGCTATAGTTACTGAAGGTCAGAGCCAGTTTGCAGATTTTGGGCATTTGGAGTTGACGTATTTCACAGAAAATCGTGCAGTGTCTGATGGGCACAGACACTTTTTTTATTTATTTTTTTTATCAAACATGCTTGATATTTTGAGCCGATTTTAGAACAAGGTCAGATTTACTAACAACATGCGCCAAAGCAAACCCTCTTTTGGCATTAAAAGTAACAACTGTCAGGATTTACTAAAGACACGCAGTGATAAATTGGCGCTGAAAAGGCATGGACAGGGTTATTTTTGCAGCTGACCTTATTGCACATGCATTTGTAGGAGTTTCCCTTTCAGAGTATTTAAATGCATCATGCAAGGTTATTTAATAAAGTTTGCGCTAGTCAATTTACTGGTATTTGCACCATTACTGCCCTATAAAAGGTCATTATGGAAATTATCTGACTGCGTCTGTGTTCTTTCATTTGCGTGTCGTAAGTAGATCACGCGCAGAATTTTCCTCTTCCAACGGCGTTATTTTGGAATTACGGTCTTGCCCTGTTTAGTAAATCTGGCCCTTATTGTTTTTTATTGTTATGTGTTGCCTAGCAACGAGCGAAGAGTTTGTTATATGCAGTACGACTTGAAAATCTGGTAGTGTGTGATGCCCAGTTTTTCTCTGTAACCTAACATTTACAAAGTCAGCAAGTGTATGTTTCCTAGTGTTTTAAAATCTATTCAGATTATGCAAATTTTTGTTTAGATTGTGTCATACTTTATAGAGTTGAATGATACCCTAATGTTCTATTTTCAGCAATATTGCCTGTTGAACATTGTAAAATGTATTTGCCATTGCTTTGGTGTATTGAAACTAAAATTAATAGTGAGACTTAAATGAAATCTTCAGAGTCATATGGAATACGATGAGACCCTTCTTTCCGAGGTCAGCCATAATGCCATACTTTGAATTGTATAGAAATTATTCAGATGTGACCATTTCTCCCATGATCCTGAAGATGTATATGGTAATAAGAAAAATGGTACATACTTAAAAAAAATAAAAAAAGTGTTCTCTGTGTTGTTTGGGTGGGTTTTGTCTTGTATTTGTGAGATCTGTGTCCCAGTTTCATGAGTTTCGGTTAGTTTATATGGTTATTCATGGCTTGAATAGTGTTTGCACCTGTCATTGATTATTTGATTAGTTTGGTCTGTCTGTTTAAATCCTGTGTTTCTTTCATTTCCATTGTCTGTTCTCATCACATTTTAGTGAAATCGTTGTTTTTTCCAGAGTTCTTTGTTTAAGTAAAACGTTATTTGCTGCATTTAGATCCGCTTTCTCCTCACCATTATTTGAAACCTCACGGGACAGGCATAATGATATAAGTTTTATTATTCATGCATTCCCTGGAAACCGAACCCATAACCTTGGTGTTTTTAGCACCATGCTCTACTGTTTGAGCTACAGAAATGCATGCATAACCTTTGAACTGCTCTGCCTAAAATTGTTAAATTCTTTAGACATGTTCACTTGGCTTGTCATACTACAGTTATTGTGCTTGGCCCTGTAATTGCTACTTGCACCTATATTATGGCTATGAAATATTATATTGTCTATTAAATAATTGCATACTCAGGAGATCATTTAAAATGAACATTCAGCTTCTTTATAAGCAGTTCCCAAGCTCAGTGCACATTTGCAATTAAAGTGGACAAACATAATACAGTCCATTGCCTCCCACTGAGAATATTGTGTTCAATTAAACATGGCCTTTAAATATTAGTTTGTCAGGTTTGTATTGTGTTTGCTTGCAAAGCTTACTTTGGAAGTGTTTAATTAGACAAATATAACACATGTAATCTGTGTATTTGCTAAAACTGCCTCGGTTTGTTTTTTTGAATATTGGTTCTTTCAACATTGCAGCTTGAGGCTGTGTTCACACTTGGCATGTTTGATTCGATTAAAACGAACCCTGGTGCGAATATTTTTTTTTTTTTTTATTTTTTTTAGTGCGGTTCATTTGAGCAAGGCAAGGCAAGTTTATTTATATAGCACATTTCATACACAATGGTAATTCAAAGTGCTTTACATAGAATAAATTAAAATAATCAAAAGAAATAAGAATAACTAAAACAGTTTAGAATAAAAAATACAGTATACGGTCGGACGAACAATGCCACAGTGCTCATTCAGTAAATGCACATTTAAACAGAAGTGTTTTGAGTCTGGATTTGAATATGACTACTGTAGGAGCACATCTGATCTCTTCTGGAAGCTGGTTCCAGCTGCGGCTGGCATAATAGCTAAAAGCAGACTCTCCTTGCTTTGAGTGAACCCTTGGTATTTCTGGTTGATGTGATCCTAATGATCTGAGTGATCTGTTTGGTTTATATGTAACTGGGAGCCAGTGTTTTTCTGGTTCTGCTCAGAATCCTGGCAAGCGTTCTGTATGAGCTGCAATTGTCTTATGGTCTTTTTGGGAAGGCCAGTGAGGAGTCCATTACAATAATCCACCCTGCTGGCGATGAAAGCATGCACAAGTTTCTCTAAGTCTTGACTGGAAACAGAGCATCTAATTCTTGCAATATTTTTCAGGTGATAGTATGCTGATTTAGTTATTGCTTTGACATGACTACTGAAACTAAGGTCTGACACACCAAGATTCCTGACTTGATTTTTAGTTGTTTGACTAAATAAGAGTGGACGCTGCCATCCGAACCCTGGTGGGCACCAAACAAGCGGACCGAGACCCCTGAAAAGATGGTGCGGTTTGAATGAAATATGAACGCAACACGGACATTTAAACCAACCAAAAACAGGACATGATATCACAAGATACAACCCTAAAAAGTAAACCCTCAAGCATTTTTTTCTCATCATAGTCGTGATGTTGCCCATCACAGTTCAGTACAGGCATCAAAACCGTGTCTCCTCATAGCAGATCTTCGTATGTGTGTGTGACGGAGGGATTCCTGCCGCTGTTTTGACTCCTTTACACATTTCATAAGCTCTTCACGAGTTCTCAGCTGGTCAAAATACCATAATATGTAGGCTACGCACATACGAGCGCATTTAGCACAGCACACAGCATTGTTTTGGATGTTCAGTAAGTTAGTCGCGAAATATACGTAATAAAAGCCAACTAATCAGGTTGTGAACATCCCTAATACTTTAGGTTTGGTATCTTTAGGTTTGGTGTTAAAATGCCAGTGTGAACGCTAAGAGGACCAGGACTAAATTTGTTTTGTCCGGACTAAACGAACCAAGCGACCCGAACTACAAATGTGTGAACACAGCCTAACTTTATAAGACTAATATGAACCTTAGGGTATCAAAACACAGTCAAATTGCCCCATTTCTTAAAGGAGACATATCATGCTTTTAAATTGTTCCTTTTTACATATAAATCATACATTTGTAGTCTATATAAAGCGGAACTGCAATGCTTGGGTCTGAATTCCTCATTATTATAGCTCCACAGGCCCCTTTTTTACCCCTTTTCTAATGTGCTTCTGAAAGCAACTCGTTTTGGTGCGGTCTCTTTAAATAATATTGAGACACTTCATACCCCGCCCCCTCTCCAGGTTGTAGCGGTGACACTCGGTTCAACTCCACCCCGTTCGGCCATTTTTGTAGTCTGGTAGCAGAGATAGGATTATCTAGCGCACAGAAACTTTTATACACACGTTATTAACAAAATGTCAACAACGGAAGACTTGTCCAGCCAGCCTTACATGTTCGAGCCAGAGCCGGAGCGAGATGAAAATGAAGACGACGAACCTGCAGAACAACGTCTTCATATGGATGTATCGCAATGGTGTGTAACGTACTGTATTTACACATGAAACTTTGGTCTTCCGACCTTTTACCACCGTGTCGATTTATTTTGATTAATATGTCCGAGGGAGAGAGAGCAAGACAGCGTCTAGTTTGGAGACGGTGATGTCTTGTTTACACTTTCGCCTGGCTCTGAAGAGAGAGAGTGAGCGCGCGCGCGACCGGGTCTCTCTCTCTGCTCGTTCTTTCAGTTAAACATGCTCCTGTCACAAGCGCGGCAGTTCATCTAAATTAGACGGTGTAATGAAGCGTGTGGGTTACTACATCCAACAACCGAACATTTTAACTTACCCTCTCGTAACTTCTGCATCCTTTAGCTTGGACTACAAAATTGCAGCGAGAAATAATAATGGCGGATTGCTCGAAGTGTTGGGCCGGAAGTCAATGTCCTTATATGGCAGTTCCGCTGCAAATACTGTGACGTGATAGTTCAAAAAACGTCATAGATAACAGAAAAATCTGAACCGGTTGAAAAATATGACCAAAACAGAATATAAAGATATCAACGAAGCACCTGAAGAGAATAATTTCATCTTTTCTGTACTTCTAAACACTCCAAATATACAACAAAATGCATTTAAGGGCTAAAAAAGTGCATTTAGCATGATATGTCCCCTTTAATGTAGTATAAGTCTTCTACCACTAGGGGCAACAGTGTGTGGAGCACTTTCAAATCTATCAGCCATTACGTAGTCCATATGTTTTTGTTTTTCCTTTCATGCCCTGCTTTGTAATCTTAACTGGACTGATGATTGGATCTAGCATTGTATCTGTTATAACACTCATGTTTTTGATTACAGAGATCCTTTTTTCCATTTCCTCTAATTTGATCCACGTATAAGCGGATGATCAGCTCACCATGCCTTTCCATACCAGTGTTGTTATTGTAAAATAAAACAGAAAATAAGTTGATTTATTGAAATAAAGTTGGTTACACTTTATTTTAAGGTGTCCATGTTACAGTGTAATTATACAATAATAATTAACTACATGTGCTTACTATAGGGTTAGAATTAGGGTTAATTGCATGTAATTATGCATAATGTGTAGTTATTACTACAGTAACCACATGTAATGTGTAACAAAGACACTGCAAAATAAAGTGTTAGCAAAATATTTATATTAGATGAAAAACAAACTTAAAAAACTGCTGTCTTGGCAACTAACTGAAATAAAATAAGTTGAAGTTGAAGTACTAATTACTAAAACATTTTTTTTTTTTTTTTTTTTTTACGAAGTAGGAATATTGGTGACAAAAGCACGAAATTACTACTTTTTCATTAAAATGAAAACTAAAAAATTTAAAAACAAAAGCTAATTCAAAATATTAATAAATGCTATAATAGTATTATAATAAATGATACAAAAATAACTGTACTTGATATTAGGTTTGTGTTTGGAATTGGATCCTACCATACTACTCTTACTATTTTTGTGATATATACACTGACTGGCCAAAAAGATGATTAAGAGTCTATGATTGGATCATTATTGCAGTGATTATTATGTTTCTAATATGTTATATGTTTGAATTTAACATTTATTTCCATCAAAAGGTGCATCAATTTTTGGTCAAAGTATTAACAATGCAAAAGTCCAGTTAAGTCTCCTCCAGCACATCCCAAAGACATTCAATGAATTTAAGGTCTGGACTCAGAGGTGCCAATTCATGTTTGAAAATGATTCTTCATGCTCCCTCACAACCATTCTTTCACTGTTTGAGCCTGATGAATCTTGACTGTCATCTTGGAATATGGCCATGATTTGTCTTCCTACATGGTTGTTTAAGAAATGAACACTCCATCATTAGGGTTAGAAGAACTGTTGCCAAACATATAACATGCTAGAAACAGAATAATCACTGCAATTATGAACCAATCATAGACTCTTATGAATTTGCCTATTTAAATCCAAACAGCAACTCTTTTTTTTCTCTCTCTCTTTTTTTTGGACGGGCAGTGTAGATACATAGAGAGACATAGAAATAAAAGCATGCTATAGCATGTTATTCTTAAGAACTGTAATAATGATAGACTCCTGCTTATGGAAGTGTTGTGAGCAATTCAAATCAAATACTTTTCTTGCACTGTAATTATGAGAATGAACTTTTCTTAAATAGCATTCCCACAGTCTCTCCTCTTAACCCCAGGTCTGGCTGCCTTTATGCTTGACAGTCTGTGATGAGAGGATCACTGACAGGGAAAATGACAAGTGGCTTCAAACTAGAGGATGCAGATCTGTAAATAGAGAACTATCATTTTTCTCAGTGTGCCGCAGGACAGACCCTCAGTGAGCGGAGGAAACATGATCAAGGCAAACACGGACCCACCTGCGCTCTGGATCGGGTTCTGTGCTCTCCACTGGTGGCAGGGAGGTATGATAACAGCTTTGTCCTGATCTCTATCGTTCCTGCTCTACTCTGTAATGGCGGTCCCACAGATGTGCTGTTTGTGCTGCGGTGGTATAGATAACAAACGGCTGCAGTCTGCTTGTTGGTGGTCCAGACCTTTCTTGACTATTCCCTGGAAACATGCCACCATCCGCTGCCTGATTGTGGCAGAAAAATTGACCTACTTTAAATGACAAAGAGAGTTTGGCTAACAAATTGGAAAATGCATAGCCTAAAATTACATGGCTAAAAGGGTTCCTGATTAAATAGCTTACATTTTGGTCTCTTTCTGACAAAAAAGCAATATAGCGCACATGTCATGGACTAGTTATAGTGTCTTATTTGTCCTTTTCAAAAAAACAAAACAAAAAAAAAACCTGCCGAAGATCTCCATTCACATCCAAGCAAATAATATGGGGTCGGCACAACTTGAAGGCAAGTAAATTGACACAACTTTCCTTTATGGGTGAACTATTCCTTTAGAAAGCAAATATGTTTTCAGAGAGATAAAGTCTGTTGATTAAGAAATACTGTATCATTGAAAAGTTTGGGATCAATCTTTTTTCTTTTCTTTTTTTTTTTTTTTTTTACATTTTAAGAAAAATACTTTTATTCAACTCTACTTTCTATTCATCAAAGAATCCTATAAAAAAAATTAAATAATCAAAAATATCAAGCAGCACAACTACGTCGCATTACTGGCAAAAGTTGCGCTTTACAGTTAAGTCGAATCCGCATGTTTAGTTATTTTACTTTATAAAGTTTTAAATATGGATATTTTTCTTACACAAACGCATCGCTTCACTTCAGAAGGCCTTTATTAACCCCCCGGAGCCGAGCTGAGCACTTTTTTGATGGATAGATGCACTTTTATGGACTTCAAAATAGAAACGGCCATTCACTGTCATTATAAAGCTCAGATCGTATTCGTCTGAAAGAAGAATGTCATATGACTTGAGGGTGAGTAAATCATGGGCTAATTTTCATTTTTGGGTGAACTATCCCTTTAAGCTGGATTATGACGCTATATTTTCTTCTAGATCTGCTGTACAGCAGAAACACACACTGTTGCATTATTTTCCTGTTATCACTGTAAAGCTGCCTTGAAACAATCTTGTAAAAAGCGCTATATAAATAAAGATTGACTTGACTAAAATATCAATGCATCATGTTGACTTGATTTTTCTTCAGTTGCTTTTGAACAGTGCGACAAATGTTTTGATGCAGCAGTGAAAGTCTCACCTCAAAGGGTAATTTATGAACTTGTATCACACATATACCCAGAGTCCTCCGACTCTCTCCATGACATTTACATGTTTTCTTAGCTGAAGTCCCTTCTGGGCTCTGACTTGCACCTGTCTGCAGTGGCAGCTTGTCAAGGTCACAGCTGAGCAGAACACTGAGGCCTAACTTATGTCCAAAAACTGTCTGCTCCTCCACCATTCATTATTCAGTAGCACAGACACGCTTCAACAGCTCCACAGAATGATTGCCCCGTCTCCTTAACTGGACTATTAATTTGAAAAACCACCGCAAGGAATTCCTGTTAGCTTTATTGAAATCTGTCGGCACAGCTACTTCCTTGCAATCTCCGCTGTTAACCGCTAGCCTCTCTCCCTCCGCGGCAGTAAGTGGCTCTCCAGACCCGTGTCGGATTCTTATTCCAGGTCGACAGAGTATAAACCCAACATATTTTATTCCCAAGGCGTTATAATCTGCATGAGGATGATCTTTAATTTGTATTTATTTATTTATTTATTTATCTTTTATTTAACCAGGATATTACTATCTCTTCTTCCAGCCCTGGTCAAGACAGCAGTTTGCAAAAGACATTTAAAAAGTGATCAAAAGGGGAAGGTTTATCTAGACTGAGTACATTTTGCAGTTCATTCCAAACCCAAGGAGCATAACAATTTTTTTTTTTTTTTTAAAGTGTCTCCTCGCAATAAATAAAAACATAAGCAATCATCTCCATTTTACAGCATGATGGGAAGCTAATGTCCTCATATTTTCACAGCATGATGTTTATTTGTTAATATTGTCTTCTGCTTTAGCATCTGTTCAGGTTCTCTGGGGTCGTATTTTTCCTGTAAACGGTGTCTAAATGCCTCTAGGTGTATGTTTCAGCTTATTTGTCACTTAAATAAGAATCATTACCAGAATTCATAACATTGCATGGAAGCGCCTCTCAGAAAATATTGCTTAATGTGGTCTCTCTTGAACGATTAACACAGGCAAAGTGCTATTTGTTTTAATGTAAATTACACAATATAAGGTTACACAAAAACTGTCAACTTATGGGTCACATATGAATCTCAAATTTCACACCTTAATCAAAATAAGAAAAATAAGAAATTATCTTTCATGACTTATGCATTGTTAAATAATTTACGTAATTAGCGTTTAATATTTGAAGTTACGGTTACTTTTTTATTTTAATCAGAATGAGAATAAAAGAATACAATAAATACTTTCACTCAAATACTTTACATTTGAAATAACATAAATATATTTGCCTGAGAGTGTTTTTGATGGGTTTGATGAGATTTACTCTCACAAGAAGAGATATTAAATTAGCTTATATCTCGGTAACACTTTACAATAAGGTCCCATTAGTTAACATTGGTTAATGCATTACCAAAATTGAACTATCAATGAGCAATACATTTGTTACAATATGTATTCATCTTTTTTAAAGCTAGTTAATAAAAATACAATTGTAGTTCATGTTAGCTCAGGCCCATTACATCCTATTAGGGGTCAGCATCAAAGACATTGGTTAATAAAGTGAGATACATAAAGTATATATTTTTACTTAAAATAATAATCGCAGGTTTGCATAATATTTTGAGTTTGTATTTCACTGTTTTTATTAATTTTGAGGAATGCTGCATCTGTTTTTGTGAGGTGAGTAAATGCATGCTCACATTTAGTCTAGAACTACAATAAGCATCATGTTTACACGGCACACACAACGCATCTTCACTTAACTCTTGATTTCTCTCAACATACGGACAGGAGAGCTGTCAGTCAGTAAAGTAACTTGTGTTACTTATTTGAAAAACTTTGTTGCAAATTTAAAAATAATGCATTACTTTAGATACTTAATCTTTAGATACTTAATTTAGAAAAAGTAATCTGATTACGTAACTTGTTACTTGTAATGCGTTACCCAAACACTGGTCATCATAATTTTATGCTAACTAATGTAGTCAAATGAAACCTTACTGTAAAGTATTACCCACCTCTCTCTCTCTTTCTCTTCTCTATTTCTCACTCTTAAACCTATTAATCTCTCTCTTTATTTTCAGTGTGTTGTTAAAACAGGCCCACAGAACAAGCTATTGATTGAAATGACCTCTGAGCATAATGAGAGCTCATATGCTATTGGTGCTTATCATTTCTGTCAGTACCCTGCAGACAGTTACAATTAAGTGCAGAGTCAATGCTTTCCATTACAGAGAATGTTACTGTTCCTCATAGCTATTTAAACATTATGTAAATCCACATATTGTCATTCAGTCTGTCTCCCTTGCACCGCATTTCAGTATGGGCTGCCATAATCACTGTTTAATTTGGAGAGTATACAACTGATGTTGAGTTTATTTTACAAAATGAAATCGTTGATTCCAAACCTGTTATTTTTCCTTTGGAATTCAAAAGGAGAAATATGAGTGCTTCTCAAACAGAAGGCTGTATCCGAGGCCGTGTCCTTCGAGTCCAGTCCTTCAGAGGCCTGTAGGCAAGAGTCCTCCTCAGCATTAAACACTAAAATGAAACTAGTGAGTGCACATGGCTACAGTATGTCAAAAATAAAACCTATTATGTTAACTGTCTTTCTATTCATGCCATACAAGTAATGACAACTGTATGTGTTCTCCCAGTAGTTTACAAGTTTATGCCTTTATCTCCAAAAAAAAAAACACTTTGTCTTGCATTACGTAGTGAAATTGGACAAGCTCAGTGGCGATTCATTTTTTGAGAATTTGAAAGTGTGCAAAGGATTGTGGGTGATTGGAGGATACACTTATTGCATTCTTTAAAACAGGCCAAATGAAGGACATAAAATGAAGGACGAGATATGCTATCTCAGCAGCCTTCCATTTGAGAATGTTTGCTAACAACAATCTAGCATGAGAACTGATCAAGCATTGATCTGTTTGTTACCGCAACTACTTGTGTGGCTTCTTTTTAATTCCTATAAAAGTACCACAGCACACTGGGCACACTATAATTAGGGTTGCGCTGAAATTACAATTCTGGTCATTTCAGATCAGGGGGTTGGTTGCATAGACCGCTAAGACTAGTCTTACAAGTTAGACATCAATTTTATTTTCTGTAAAGGCCCACTGAAGTGCCTTGAAACGAGCAGCATTTTCCACTGAAACAGGAAGACAGGGTGGGACATATTGAACAGCCCCTCCCCTTTTTTTAAATAGCCAATAGCGTTTCGTTTATATCACAGATCGGCTAGAGCCGTTGAGCTCGATAAAGCCACAGTTTCCTCCTAATCTCTAACTGTTTCTTCTCTTAATCTCCTTCATATCACTTTATAATAGCATTCTGTGCAGAATTAAAATGGATTCGATACGTTTTCTGGTATGCTCCGACTCGCACATCCGCTCTGTACTATCGTGTCTTTGGACAGAAAATCTGATGAGAAGCTGAAGTGCAGAGTCAGAGTGATGTCATCAACTGTATATTGGTCAAGGTGAGAGACTGTAAGTTTTGAACGCTTATATATTCTAAATGCAAATTTTGTCATTGTTTTGGAGCACACTAGCTTATATATAACAATAAGGCTAACATATTCATACTAAAAGCCAAAAAACTTATGAAAGGCTGTTCATAACTTTTTTAAATCTGTTCCATAAAAACGAAGATGTGCCTAATTTGATAATTTATCATGGGTTACAACTTTTCAACATTGATAATAATAATAAATGTTTCTTGAGCAGTAAATCGGCATGTTAGAATGATTTCTGAAGGATCATGTGACACTGAAGACTGGAGTAATGATGCTGAAAATTCAGCTTTGCCATCACACGAATAAATTGCATTTTATATATATATTCAAATAGAAATCAGTTATTTTAAATTATAAAAACATTTCAATACTATGTTGCTACTGTATTTTTTATCAAATATGCGGCCTTGGTGCGCATAAGAGACTTCTTTAAAAACATTACAAAATCTTACCAACCCAAAACTTCTAAGTCTATATTCAATTTCACTGTATATGCATAAATGGCTTTAAACCATTTTCCTTTTACCAGTTTTTCCTGGTTTAATACCATTTTACAATCAGGAATAATTGTCTTTTAATGTGTTGAATAGGTGTGACCCCAGGGTTCAAGGGCCCTTAGGATGCCTGGTCTTCCTTCCTCCTCTATCTTTATGCTCTTTTCTACACTCTTTATCTGTTATTTAATGTGTTTTCTAATCAGTCCTTGAGGATGTATCTTTGTTCTGTGCTTCAGTGAGAAGATTGCATTGCATTATGATATGATTGTTTTTCCTTCTAAGTAGGATTTTGTTATTGAATAACCCTTATGCCAGCATATCAGTGAAATGGAGAAAGATTGCACTAAAATTATATTATTTCTCTCTCTCTCTCTCTCTCTCTCTCTCTCTCTCTCTCTCTCTCGTATCTCTATTTATTCCTTTCATTTTAGTGTGCATGGGCTTTCCCCAAAAGGATAACTTGGAAACTTTGAGGTCCATTGAGCGGCCAGCATTAGATAATCAATCAATGCAGCCCACGTCCCCCAAATGAGCATTCTGATGTCACTGATGTGGAACAACATGGTCTGAATTCACCATTGAGATTCCAGGGAGAAATGAGGTCATCTTCACTGGGGCTCACGCACACGAGAGCACAGCAATCCATAATCACACCAGGATATGATGCTTAAAACATAACACACGGATGTTAATGAAACGAATAAATTATGCGATAATGCACCACTTATCTGCTCAAGGCCAGACGTAATCTGCTGAATTTTATTGCATTTTATCACACTGATTTTAGGTGAAACATGTTAAATTGATCTAAGAGCACTACCTGTGCTGATAGCTGAAATGATAATCAAATTATTGAAGAATACTTAAAACACACACGAAGGTCTTTTCAGTTTTGTGGAAATCTGCAGGGCACATATTTCATCTCATTATCAAGGTTTTTGTGGACAGAAAATAAGATCCAGATATCTACATTATTTCATGTCCACAAGTGCAGAAACAAATGCTATCAGGAGAATTTAAATGTTTTCTTTCCCCATCCTGGCTTTTGAATGTCTGTCTGTACAAGGCAGCTGGTCGTTCAGCTGGTGTCAATTACTCAGTGAAAATGGTATTTGTATTGTCTGCTAAAGAGAATATGGTGCCTCAGTGGGGGGAAAAAAAAGGTTTGATGAAAATCATGTTATAAACCGAGTCCATGTTCCTCTTGTTTTAGAGTTTCATTGGGTGAAATTCATGCTGAGAAAGCTGTAATTTCAAGCAAATTTATCTTGTACCCATTGTTTGAAATATTTAGCTGTGCGCCAACAGACAAGAAACTGCAATCCACATTTGTTTCCTTAGCATTGCAGATGCATACAGATTTTAGTCTGTGTTGCCATGCATGTCCTCTAATTTGTGCTTGCGGACCATTGTTGAGGGGTTTATTTCCAGAATGCAGTCTTGCTTTATCCCCCCTTTGCACAATAAATTGTGACCAACTGCTATTTGCAGCTGTCAAATCTTCCCTCCTGATATAGTTTGTCATTATTTTATAACTGTAATTTGTTTCACTCTTTTTCTCACATGTTCCCTTTCCTTATAGGTCTATGCACAAGTTTAAACTTTCTTCAAGGTACACTTTATTCAAATGTCACTTTAATCAGTTTATGAATATATTTAGATGACCAGTTGTATATGTGCAACATTTAATTCATTTTGTGAAATGATAGAATTATTGAAAACAGCATGTTATAATCTAGCCTTGTTTTAATGCATATCTTTTTTTTTTTACATTAAATGTGCTGTATAAGTTTTTTTGACCAAAGCATACCATAATATGTTTGCAAAGATTTAGGAAACATGCTAAGATCAAACACTTTCTCAGAAAAACAAAGCAACAAACAGTTATTCTACTTTGAAATGTGCTTTCCGGTCGGAATGTCTGTTTTTGTTTTGGACTGTTTGATCCCGCCCACTGCCAATTTACCCAATAGTATTTCGACTCCCCAGGTTGCCAGTTGGTGGAAAACACAGTGTATTGCAGCCACGGATACCAGCAAAAAAACACATTTCAAACGTCTACATTAGCTGATCAACTTACAGTGTAAGGCTTGTTGCTTTTCATTTTTAATTGCGCTTTTTCCTGTTGCGTGTCCTCAATCTGGCATCCTATGTGAGCGGGGAAAAATATGGCTGAATTAAACCAATATTTCCACTTGCCATTGTGAAGCATTTACTACAGTTGTCCCAGTGGATCAGGTATTCTGAGTGGGTGTGATTGAGTGGAGGCGGGGCTAATTTGCATATTCATGGTTCTGTAGGCTATGCTAAATGAAGCAAGGGTGTTGAGTTACATTCAAGCTATTTTAAGCCATGGAGAAATTATGTTCACAGGAAAACAAAACATTTTAAACATGTAATTTTGATTATCAAAGATGAGTTTTAATTATTCAATTATACAATTATTGATTGCAAGAAATTAAGAAATTGCAATCAAATTGCAATCAAAATGTAATTTTGATTATCAAAGATGAGTTTTAATTATTCAATTATACAATTATTGATTGCAAGAAATTAAGAAATTGCAAGAAATTAATGTATTTACAAACTATTACTTTTTATATGAATAAAATCAAATGAATGAAGCAATTTTGCCTTTTTTCCAATAATCCAAAACCTTATTTTGCACTTCTTTTTTTCAGATCAGGTTGCTTGAGATCTGGCAGCGCTGATTTTAGTGGCATTGAAGGAGAGACAATGCAGAAGTCGTGTCCTGTTCCTAAGAGGGACGTGTTTGTGCTGTCTCTGCATCCCATAAGAGTTCCCTGCTTTGAATTATTGAGAGGAAGAACTGGGCAATCCATCACAAGAGAGGAGACATGAAGACGCCTGTCATAGCTGCTGGATGGCGGAGTGGATGTGTGAAGAGTCACCTCACAGCTCATCAACACAGTGAGAAGCATCTACACTCCCTTCTTTCACAAACCATCAAAATCAACCCTCCGATTGAAATGACTCGATCTATTCATAGACTCCTTATTGCTGGACCTCTTGTGGGACAGTTTTCGCTGTGAAAATGCAAAATTCCATACAGGGACGTCTCAGCAATGATTTGAATCAGAATTTTTATATTATTATTATTATACTGTATATTAACTTGCATTAAACTCTTTAGATCAAGTGTCTGAATAAACTGATGCACAATGTTTTAGGAGAGCTATAGCCTATATTGCGTCAGCTCACTTCACTCTAAAGCTGCAGGCACAATAGAATTTTGCATAGTTTTTAGCATTTTTGTTTCACCACATCTGCTACTTGAAAAAGTAGCTTGTTGATGGAAAAACTTGAGCCTTTTTTATATGAACTACTACTGAAAACCACAGTAAAGTCACTAAAATGATTCGCTCATTTTGAGTTATTCTCCGACACTGGGCAGCTCAATATTTGCAAGCGTTTGCAAAACTGAAGCTTATGCTTGATTTTGATTTTGTCTTATGTTGCATTCAAGTCCTCCTGGGAAGTTAGTATTTACGAGTTGGGAAGTCGTGTTTTTTAAAAAGCCTGACAGTGTCACTGCTAAATACCTGTATTATGGTATTGCACCACTAACACCCCCAACTCGTAAACTCTGGGCTTTAAGAAAATCCCAAGCTTCCCACTCGTATTTACGAATTTGTAGTGGTGTTCATGTGCATTAAATTCGTAAAAAAAAATCTATCTTTCCGACATGACTTGAACACACCATAGGCAAATTAATCTGTAAATTAAAATCAGACTTTCCATGGCAAAGATGCACTCACCCTTTCTGAAAGTATTGTTTTCATATATACAAATCTTTCCCAGATGATATTTCCTGGGAATTGAGGATGAAGATTAATCTCAGCGTTTCGTTTTATTTGTGCATTGCATGCATCATTTAATTGCGCTCATCCGTCCTGGCAGAGCCGGCTCTGGACACTGTAATGGAAAAGGTGTGTTATAGAAGAGTACGTTTTTGGCACAGCTTTGTAAAATCGTGGACAGTTCATAAAATGACGGTACATCATAAATTATGTGCCCATTTCTTAATTTGCAGTCTTTCCCTGTCTGCTTCCTCCATAAGATTTCAATTTGAAATAAATTGGGATGCTGGATCTAGAGCCATCAGCATTTCATTATGGCACCAACCAAGTCCATCATCCCATTATTGGTCCATTATGCCATCAAACCGGATAATGAATAATAAAAATACACACACACATTGCTACTGTCAATGTATGGTAGACAGATCCCACAGTGTTCCTGAACTACATGCAGCTTCCTTCTAAAGTGATTTGGAACTTTCTACATATAGGAAACAGCTTCTTGTGTCATATAAAATAATGCTCTGAATGTGAAGAATCATGATTTTATTACAGCAGAGTATGATGTTAACATCTTGCTAAGTTCATGCAACAAATAAGTACATTTTGAAGGGAAAAAAAAGCCACCGTATGCTCTCAATGGACTTTTCTATTCCTTCGCAACCTTTTGTCCTGCTGCAGATGAACTATGCCGACTTAATGGGAGTAGGTGAAATGTGCAAATCATTGCACCTTGGCCTTATTTGTCCTAATTACCTCAGGCTTCACAGTGTCCTGCTTTAAATTGTTTCCGAATGAAGTCCTGGAGGAATCTTGTGGCACTATCAATATGTTCGCGATAGAAGATCCACAGTGAATTACCTCACCGCCTGCTGCTTCTGATTGCTGCGGAGAGATAAAACTGCTACTTAATTGCTGGTTTAGGATCAGCTTCTCGTACACAGGCTTAAATCTAATATGTGCTATAAGTGACGTTTTCTAATCAACAGAATTAGACCTCTTTTCCCAAATTCCCACCCTCCAAAGACATATTAGCAAGTTCACTCTTAAAAATAATAAGGTTCCCTAAAATAACCTTATATTAAACTTGTTTTCCTTAGTCTGAAGAACATTTTAATTATCTAAAGAACCTTTTTGCACTTTAAAGAATCTTTTTAGCAAACAATGTTATCTTGATATTTCAATGTCAATCTTTTTTTTCCTAACCCAACTGAGGCTGTTTGAAAAGCAGAAAAGTAAACTCTTTTTGCCCTCTAGTACATCATCTTTTGATTCAACTCTGCATCATTGCCAACCTTGTTGCTAACTGCACTGATTAACATCTGTCAGTATGTGAGCCAGTGCTGGTGTAACGTATAAGAAATGTTGCTGGCAATGGCACTGAAAGCTAACGAGTAGCCTACAGTATCTGCTCATCTTGTAGTCATAATTAGGCTGTGAATGTGACGGAGGCTAAGCCCACTTGGAGGTGCTGGCATGCTAGTGTCCACACAGCTCGGTTTCTCTACAGCTCAAGGAGCCAGACGTCCTGCATTGCCCTCGCTGCGCCAAAGGACAGATTGAGGCAAGTGACGACAGATGCCTCTCAGTATGTGTGTGATAGAGTTAGAGCCCTTACACTGGAGAAAGGCTAAGTTGCACTCATGTTGCTATATGGTGTTGAGACAGTAAACGCATTTAATGCGATTTTCAGAATGAAAAACTAGCTTACAGCTTGATGAAATATGTGGATGAAATAGATGCTTCAAACCGTATGCTTCACTGTTGTCAAGTAAATGTCATCCAATTACAATCTTGGAAATAAAAAATTCTGTTAGTTTCTCCGTGTTTTAGGGCATGTTTGCACAGCAACGATGTACTTAAAAATGGAAACGTTTTTCTTTTGCATTTTTTGCATACAGACGACAGAACGATCCCTGTTCACACATATTCGCGGAAACGACTAAAAGCACTGTATTTTGCTGTCAGGCCAGTAGTTGCAGATGTCACTTTGCACACTACGCGCCTATAGGCTGAACACATAATACACATGCACGGGATGTCACCTTTTTCATAAATCTGTGTTTTTGTAGTTTACACGGCGACTGTAACTGTAATGTTTTCAAAACTTGCACTTTGAAACCAGTTTTCAAAAGTTTGCATTTTCAGGAACCCAAAACACTGTTGTCGTGGCCAATATAAAGTTTTCCGTTTTTAGTTGAAAATGATGTCGACCCCTCAGTTTGGTTTTGTTCCATTCCTGTTTGCCTGTGTTTCCTTAGTTCCCATGGTTGGTAATGAGTTGCGCACCTGTTTCTGGTTCTGTTGATTAGCTTACCTTTGTATTTAAGTTTTCATCAGTTCCTTGGTTCGGTGTCGTTCGGTTTAGTTTATGTGGTTTTGTTATATTATTATTATCTCCTGCATGTTCCTTGTTGGATTTATTAAAGAATGTTTGTGCTATTACGGAGTATGCCTAAGGGGAGATGGGGATGCAACAAAATATATGAGCTTGAAGGAAAAATTATATTTTGATTCTTTTGCGTTCCAAAGAAACTGTCCTCTCGCAAAACGATTGCATTCCCCCAAGAAACTTTGCAACTTGCTAAAGCACTGAAATATAGTTTTTCCTCACACCGCATAATTCAAAGTGTCTCAGGGGAATGCAAAAGTTTTGCGAGCAAATGCAAAGTTTAACAGGGGAAAGCAAAAGTGTTGTGAGAACGCAAAAGCATTGAAATTGTATATTTCCTCCCATCTAACTTTTTTACCATCAATGTCCCTTTAGGGGCTCTGTAGAAATCAGATCAAATAATAATGCATAATGCAAATCGCAGCTGATGTTACTTCCAATAATATTACTTCCACTGTAATATCCGGTCAAGTCAGAGGCATTGCATTATGGGATACAGCAGCCACCTAGCAACACCCTGGCAACCACTCATAACACCTTAGCATTTGTGGGATCATTCACTTTTTAATTTTATTTATAGAAAATAGTTGCTTAATAAAAATTATTCGATTATTAAAACCTTAACCTTAAAAAACATAACTTTACAGAACATAAATGAATGACACACACACAAACACTAAAATGCAAACAATACATTTTGAAATAATATTATGAAGGTGGCAAAACAGATTATTGAAAATGATCTTCATAATAAGAGTTCAGCTCAAGTGAATGCTGAATGAGATTCAGTCTAGGTCAGACAATAAAACATGTTCTCTCACATATAGCTTAAAAGTGTCCCAAGCTTTTTTTTTTTATTGGCATCTTGAATCCATTGTGTAAAATTTGGTGTATTAGCCCATAATCGGTGACATACATATGAAAATAAGAGAGAAGCACAGTGAAAGTGACTTCACCGAAGGAGAGCAGAGAGGGATGAGAATGCCATCCGGATCCTTGAGCGTGACTCTCAGCCACCCACACTGCCAGGCGTGGGAGGCAGAGGTAATTCTCCTGTGCCAGCCACACACTAATGGCAGTAACGCTTCGCAACACCAAATGCCAGTGCTTTCTTTTTATTGCCTGTGCCTTGAACTTATTAACTGTCTTTCTCCAGTGTATTCGGAGATAATGTGCCCCTTGGAGCGACTATCCTCTGGTTTTCTTTTAACTGTAGAGTATTTCTGCTATGTCAGCTTTGTGTTTTTGTAACACAGCTCTGGAATAAAGTGTTAAAACCTTATAAAATATATTGGTTTAGTAAAACATCCAGCATCCAGATGAATTGCATTTTTGTTGATAAATCCAAAGGGACATTTAAAGTCACCATGAAATCAAAATGGGCAATTCGCAACCTACATTTTTCCGTTTCACTCAGATATGTCACATTACTATCGCAACTTCTGTTTCATGTCAACTTTATATAACAGTGGAACAGACATCGTCTCGTCCTACACTGTAAAAAAAGTTGCTGCCTTAAATTAAGTACAAATAACTTGGATGTTTAAGTCATTTCAACTTAAATTACATTAAACTGACCTAAAAAATTCTTGAATCTTGTATAACTTGTATAACAAAAAGTTTAAATGACTTTAAGCAATGTTAAAACATATGTTGTCATAACTCATTGATAATATAATTTTTTTACAGTGTAAGTTCTCATTCACTAACCGTGTGCACAGTAAAAAACACATTCATATTCGTAAATTTGTCAAACAGAAATCAATACATTTGTGCTAAATTTATTATGTGTTAAGAAAATTAACACTGTATATTAAGAATTTGGAATGTGTTAAACAGAGAATGTTTATTTTTTAATATAATAATCTTGATAACAAATTTAAGATGATAAAATATTATGAAACAATGTAATTTTTTTTAATAGTTTGATCTAGGATTGTTCAGGCATAAAAATGCAACCGATCATCATTCATGTTTGTTAATGTTTTTACTCAGAAATCAATACGTTAATTATAATATTGTACTTAATAATATTGATCAAAATATTAATACAATAATATGAAACAAAATCATATAATAGCTCGATATATGATAGTTTAGGCATTAAAATGCAACTGATCATGTGTTGCTAGTCTATCCCCGTGTAAATGTGTTTGATTCAACTGGTTTTGACAAATTTCACTTTCATCCGAAATCTTGAAGCACATCTTTATAGAGCATAAGGATACTTTTGAATTGTGATTAATGACTGTACAAGAGAAATTGTTACGGAGGCCCTTATATGGACACGTTTTGGGCGTGTCTTATGGTAATTAGTAATGACAGACTCATATTCCCTCATTTAGCATAAACTGGATTCATTAACCAGAGAACATGTGCAGATACACCTGTTGTGAATCTGGTGGAAGTTTTCCATGAGAGGTAAGAAGGCTTGTAGCAGTCTGCAAAAAAGTAATTGTTGTTTAGATTGTCTTGTCACATTAACAAGCCCATGCATATCAACATGATGGCTGAATTCTCTTTTCCCCCTTATTATCTGTCATTGTTTAATACTCCGCTGATTTTCACACAACACAAGCATAAATCATTATCAGCATTCCTGGACATATTGCCCATAGTTAATCTAAAAAGGCAATTTGGCAATTTATTCAAGCATATCTCGCTCTTATAGGATTATTCAAACCAGCCTCAGCATTTGGTCAATATCCACATAATAAATATAATCTTCCTTCTGCAGTCTTTTTTTGTTGTTGTTGTTTGTTTCTTACTTCATATGAACATTTCCTTTAGTGTTCTACTAGCCTGTTTAGGAAAAGCCTACAAATTCCAGCCATGTTGTTGCTGGACGGCTTCTGTGGGATGGATATTCTGTGTGTGTCACAATCTGTAATTACTCGTGGACAGGATATGAATTGATCTGCTGGTTTAATTCCCGAGGGCTGTGACCGCGGTGTCACTCGGGTGGGGTTCAATGCTATCTCTCAGAAATTCACTGGCTTTTGTCTAGACTTGCATGTTCCAGTGAGAATGAAAAGGGCAGAGGATGAGTAAAAAGAAAATCTGATTCACTAGTTTATTAAACCGTTTTCCACAAATCCACAGGGGGAAATGAGGATAGAAGAGGATGTCAAAGAGGAAGGGGAGGGGCTAATCTGAGTCCACTAAAAGAGCAGACAGATGCCCTAATCCCATTCGCATAGGAAAGATGACTTTGATAAACTGTTAGCCTGTGCTGATCTTTGGAAATGAGGAGGCAAAATCCCGTTTTGGGGTTTGGATTTATCTATTCCAATGTTACAATTCCATTTGGTGATTATATATTTTTTGGGCTTAAAAGTACATGAAACATAATTTTATCTTCCGGTATGTGACCTGCTTCATAGTTTTAAGTCACTTGACCCATTTTGAGGTCTGTGCACTATAAAGTAAAAAAGTAGAACCATTAAACCAATAAACAACAAGTAGCCTACTGTTTTATTTAGGACTTTAAAGATTTTACATAGCTTATTTTGTGTATCTTATTTTACTGAGAGTTAGTCAACAGATCTTCAGTAAACACAGCAACTATAATGATGTGTTTAATTTAACCTAGCTGAGCAGTCACTAAAATCTGGTTTAAGTTCATTTCAAGTGGATGAGTTGTTTACTCTATAATTATGCTAAGTCCTCCTGGGACTCACTGGACAATTTCACATCTTTTGTATTGACAAAAACAATACATGATGAGCAAAGCATGCATAACGGGTGTGCTATTGTTGCTGGATGTGTTGTCATTCTTATGATGCCACAGAGAATTATGGAAAATGTTGTTTGGTTATGCATGATATTCTTCATCAACGATAAAACTAAAAGACATAAATGAAATTTGTATGTATTCTAAATAAAAGATATAGATTTTACTGAATGTCAGCTTGCTTATAAGGATTATTGAGTCCACATGTCATGCAAACAAGAAACTATGCTTCTAACCACAGCTTGAGAGCTGTCATTATCAACTTTGCGATGCTGTTTGCGAATGTTCGTTAGAACTATGTTTTCGGAGCCCCTAAGGGGACATGGTGGTAAAAAATTAAATAAAAGAGATTGGAGGGAAAATAAAGTTATGAAAAAAAGTCAATGTTTTTGCGTTCTCTCACAAATGTTTTGTGTTCTCCCGATAAACTTTCCATTTACTTGCAAAAGGTTTGCGTTCCCCTGAGAAACGTAGTGTTTGCTCTCAAAGCTTTTGAAGTCCCTCGCAATAAATCCCCTAATTTTTTTTTAGAGTGAACGCAAAATTTCTCGTATTAACGCAAATGCAAAATTTCTCAGGAGAATGCAAAATATTTGCGAGAGAACGCAAAAGCATTGCCAAATAATTGTTACACCCATCTCATTTTTTTCTTCACCATGTCCCTTTAGGGGCTCAGTACCAGCTAAGAAAGTCTGGGCTTAAAAAATCGTTTCCCACTCATAATTTTCCACTTTGTTAGAAACATATGTGATTTAATATTTAATAATGTTTGTTTTGGTTTAGTTTTGTACTGTCAATTACTCTTTTTTTGTTTTTTTTGGGGATGCAATTCCTCCCCACCGCGAGAGAAAATGCCCCAGCATACACTCTTAAAAATAAAGGTTCCATCGGTTTCCCATCTCGAAGCACTTTTGAGGCCTGATTGTTTTTATATATCAACCACATTCAATCTCTTCTCTTCCTTGACGTTATGTTCTTTGCTACCTTGTCTTGTAAAAATAGCATGCGCATCAATTATTCATTGTGTAGGCTAGCATCTCTCCATTACATCCATCAGTTTGTTGCTTTATGGCTTTTATCCGTGGCATCTTCTGATAAACACACTTTTCGTTTTATCTTCTGGTGCACCTCTTTTGAAAGCCCCATGTGATGTTATTTTTTTTAGAGATTTTGAGACAAGTAGAGTGTGGGTTTAAGTGCTTCTTGCTTTGCAAATGCAAAATCTGTTGTTATACAACATGTTCTCACACAGCTACTGCAAAGTAATATCCAGAGACATCCTGACTCTATTTATAACCACTTTCGTTGTCTCATCATGGACAGAATGTGTGTATCATGACATTTGGCAGCCCTTATTTAGTTCCATTCCAAAATCTAGCAAATCTATTGATTAATTCTCCTTCTGAAAGAACGCATGGCAGCCTGTATCTTGTAAACCAACTTTGTTTCCAGGTTGACCCGTGATGAAGTGTGTCTGACATTAAATATTTCCTTGTTTGTATGTTTGTTTGTTTGTTTGTTTGTAGCAGCTGTTGTTGTTATTTAATCACTCACCCATGGAGTCAGTCTAGGTCTGTTAATTGCAATAATTACAGCCACTGTTCATTTATCTGTGATTACATGTGTTACAGGGTTCTCGCTTCTTTAGTCCTGTAATTTGTGAATCAGTGGTAGTTAACCTTCAATCTAGTAGGATTTCAGCATTTTTATATTTAGGTAAATGTCATGAGAAAATATTCAAGCCACTTTTTAATTCAGGATGAAGCCTGCAAAAATAAATGAATAAATAAATACAATTATTTTCCCCATCAGAAAAGGGCAGACCATTTCAGGAATCAGACGAATAACTTAGCTTTTATTTCTTTTTTAAAAATCTTCCAGTAATTATAATGCTAACGAGATTCCATTACCACTTCATAATTTAGCCAGAGGCTATCGAAGACTCATTTCCGAAGTACCACAGTTCTACTTTAAAGCAGTTTTTTAATTAGGCTACCGACAGTGTCTTCCCAGTAAACGCTCATAAACTGCCCATAGCAGGTGCTCTTCAGAATGACTCTAAATAGAATTTTCACACCAAGGAGTGGAAATTGCATTAACACATTATAGTAGACGATATCCAAGTATATTTAGAGAGTGTGATGGTGTGGCTCACGGGAGGGTGTGTGCAGAGACCGTAGTTTTCCAAAGCTGTGAGTGTGACTTTGACACAATCATCCTCTATGAATCTCATTAAACAGGCTGGTAAGGGTTTAAGGGGCATATTCCATAATACAGCTGAGCTCCCTCTGTCCAGATGCCTACCTGGGACCAGGGGTGCTATTACATCCCATTCCATAAATCAAAATAGCCTGGATTATGACATGAACATCGTGCAATTAAAGCTGTTCTTTCGATTCCACCCCTCCCCATGCAGATCTTTTCACTTTTGGATCCAAACTACAGTTTATTTTTGCATTATAAATGTAGCAATGCATGAGTAGGCTACATACTAACTGTATTTAGGGTAAAGAATCAGAAGAAAATACAGGTTTGTAACTTCAGTTCAATTTCTATTTCAAAACGTTTCATGATACTTGTTGTGATTGTGATGTACGGTGGCTTTAACATATTTACTTCACAACAAAAATGCTTTGCAATGAGCTATGGGAAATTAATTGAGTTATTCAAATGAATCTGATTAATTGTTTTGGAGTTCATTGAAATGAGCCGCTCAAACCAATTGACTCGCTAAAATGAATCAAACTATTTAGATAGATAGATAGATAGATAGATAGATAGATAGATAGATAGATAGATATGTTTGAAATGCCAAGTTAATAAATAAATAATCTTTATAGTGGACAAGGGTGGAATAACACTAATTCCCATTTAGTAAATTCCTCTTTCTGTCATTCCAATTTAACTTCTGTCATGCTACTGAAAAGTTATTTAAGTTATAGTGTTGCTAGTTATTTGCTTAGTCCCCAACACTGCCACTTCAAGTTCACTCATTGGTGCACATTTTCACACCAACTAAATGAACTGAACACGCCTGAAGCCCATAGTGTGAGGATTAGGGGACCAAAACAGCATAGGCACTCTTTACTAAAAAACTGAAGACAGGAGCACAGGAGAAAAAATGCCCAAAAAGGCCTCACAGTCCCCGAGGATGAACAGAGTGCAGTAATTAAAAAAGAAGAATTAAGGGAGTGCACTTGCTGTTCTAATTGCCTCACTGTTTTATCCATGACAGGGGAGAGTTGGCACCAAACGGCCAGTCAGTATTCATTACTTCAATGGTTTGATAGTTTGCCCACCATTTTAGAAAACCCCAGAGGCTTGCATAAGACCTGCACCTGGTCTACTTGATCTCATTAAAAGGATTTGCTCTAAAATCTCATTTCATGCTGGTGAAAACTGATGGTAAAGCTAATTTCATCCCTATACATCCTTTACTTACCACATATGATTTCCTCATATCCTTTGACTTGACCATCACCTCTGTAATTGCAGTATTCCTGCTTTCACTTCTAATAGCTGTAATTTCACTATCTTCCCAGTTTGAGCCTCTACATGCCACCACTTCCAGAGTCCACGCTTGTTTTTGTTTCGTATTGGTTTGTTGTGCTTGGTTTCTATCCAGCTCACTGGTGGCATCTGCCCAGCCCGGCCGTTGCATTGCGCAACGACAGATGGTACACCCAGCTGGTGTTCCCTCTCAGCCCCTCTTTTCATGGGTCATTCATCCATGACCCAGGAAATATAGTATAAAACTTGACTCAAACTGCCTTCCTGCATTGCATCCAAAGCTTAGAGAGGGTTGTGTAGCATTCAGAATTCAGTTGAGAATGTCTGAATATGAATTGAATTCCAGTTGAAGTAGCAAACAGGATGAGGATTAAAAAAGGAATGACATTCTGGTGGTGCTGTAGGTGTAGTTTTGCATTTCATTTTTCGTATATGTGTGAATTAGGCTATCCATTTTTTAAAGATTTTGATAACCAATGATTGAAATGCCACATATAGAACGTTTTTGTATTTTAATTTCTATAAAAATATGCATTTATGTATAAGTATATTATATTTAAAGGGATACTTCACCGTTTTTTCATGTTATTCCCTTAACTAAGACGAGTTGATGTACATACCTCTCTCGTCTCAGTGCGTGTGTAATAGTGAGTACAGGCCGTTTGTGTTTGTACATTTCTTTGTAATATAGTGTGATGTTAATTTTCCAATACTTTTAAATATGGTTTAAATGTTTATTTGTGCTTTATGTTTAAAAAGGAGTGTGTGTTATGTGCATTTATTCATATCATTATTTTCGCTTGGCATACCAGCGTGATGACGTCATCGCACGCATCGCATAGTAACCCGCACGCGAGTGATGCTTCATTCGTAGTAAATGCAGAGACGAGAAGCCATCACAAATGCGTTCTTCTCTTCATTGTCTTGTTACTTACAGGAGTACTACATATTTTGGAGGCCCCGCTGGGATGATTGTTGGGTGGTCTGACTCCTTCATCAGCGAGAACCACCCAGTCACATTCATCTCTTACCCAGACGTACAGCAGTGAGGCTGCAGAGTGAAGTGGAGAGACAAGGCCGATTTAGTGGTGCGTGCGCTTGAGACACAGTGAGTTCAGAAGCGACGGCACCCAGGTCAGTGAGGTAACCACCACTTTCAACACTGCTAAATACTGTAGAGGAAAAAAAGAAAAGAAAAGGAAGAATGGATGCGCTTGAAAGTCTTCAGGAGGAGATAGGAGAAAAATTATGCACACTGTCAAGAGAGAAATTAATAGAACTCTGCTCCTTTTTACACATCCCGTCAGTGAAAGATGTGACCCGCCTCTCACTCATAAAGTATATCAGCAGTCATTTATTGAGGAGTGAGCTGGAAGAACTAGAGGATAGTGGCATGGCAGAGTTATTGTGTATTCATGAGAAGATAAGTGACCTCACAGTGGCTACTGCTGACAATCCAGAAAAATGGGTGGAGCCAGGACACGTTGAAAGAGACATGAACACGGCCCAGAGACCAGTGAGAGAAAGTAGTACTGTAACTGAGTCATTTCAGGCTATGCATATTAATACTGCTGTAGCACACACCACATCGGGGGCGCCGGCAACATCCGATAGGAGGCGGACAGACCATTCACAACTGCCCCAGAGACACAGCGCGCCAGTCATTTGGCATAAAGAGTTTAAAATCTCAGGCTTGATCGGTGAACCAGGCCAAAAGGACCGATTATCATTCTCTAGTCTCGCTCGTCAAATCGAGAGTGGGTTGGGCAAGGGATATCCTGAACAGGAAATCATAGATGCAGTAATCAGATCCATTACACCTGGGCTTCAGCTGCGTAGCTATCTTGAAGGGAAAGCTGGTTTAACTCTTCCTACTCTGAGACGCATTCTCCGTTCTCATTATCAAGAAAAAAATGCAACTGAATTATACAAACAATTGACCACCGAGGGCCAGCGTAGCAAAGAGACCCCCCAAAACTTCCTGATACGGGCTCTTGACCTGAGACAAAAAATTCTGTTTGCCTCGCAAGAAGATGAATCTGGGCTGAAGTATGACCCTGTTTTAGTGCAGAACATGTTTCTGCATTCAGTTTTAACGGGCTTGCAAAACGACCGTGTTCAGAGCGACTTACAGCCGTATCTTTCTGACGCCGCGATCTCCGATGAAGTATTGCTAGAAAAATTAAATGTTGCATGCTCTCATGAGTCAGAGAGGCAGAACAAGCGGAAAACAGAACGCCAAACTATTGTTCACGCCACCCAGCTTGATGAACCCGTCCCTGTACAAAAATGTCTGCCTAAACAGTCAAAGTTCGACTTGATGTCTCAGTTAAAAAGACTTAGCGATGACATTATGCAGATCAAAGAGCAAATTCAGCAGCCACAAGTTACATCACAGCAGTGCTTTGCAGTTAACAATGAAGAGTTAGCAGTGACAGCGGCACGCCGTCATCCGCAGAACATGCCACAGATCAGCCAGCTGCCGCCAGAGTGGAGCCCAGTGCCAGGTCATCAAGCCCAGAGTCCGGATTCAGTCAAACATGAGCAACAACATTATCAACTTCAATCGCAACATCCGCAATTTGGTGCTGTATCACAGCAACAGTACACAGCACCACAGCCGCTCCATGCCCTGACTCATTTTGCTCAACGACAGCAGCCCCAGCGCCATCACTTTCAAATACCACCCCAAGCCAGTCAGTCACTAAACCCGGTCACACGACAGTACCCAAATGAACGGTTGTCGCAACACCAACGCCAGTATCAACAGCCCAGACGTCAGCAAGCTAGACAATGTTTTCACTGCCAACAGAGAGGAACCATGGAGCAGTGCACCCATTGCTATTATTGCAGCAGCAGCGAACATTATGCAGCTGGTTGCAGAGTACGGGGTACGAGAAACCAGAGGGAGGTTCAGTTAAACGGGGAAGGGTTGCTCCAAAGGGACAGGGAGTGACCCAAGAGACGACCACGTCCCGACGACGCACAACACGACAGTTCAAACGCAACCTGCAATACCATGTGCCTCATGACATAGACAGCATAATAACAGCCGAATGCCGAGTTAATCAGCATTCTCCAATAACTTCCCTAGTTGGCAGGCAATGCCTGGTGGCCTGCTATTTGCAAGGACATGAGACAGAGGCTTTATGGGACACAGGCTCCCAGGTGTGTATTATTGATGAGCAGTGGAAAGACAGCTACATACCAGAAGTCAGACTGAGAGATATTTCTGAAGCCACAGAAACACCTGAACGTCTACACCTTGTGGCAGCCAATGGTACTGACATGCCGTACGGAGGATGGGTTGAGGTGACGTTCAAGTTGGCCTCCCCTGCTGAAAGAGTGAAAGAATTAGTCATTCCTATGCTTGTTCTAAAGGGTCAGCAACTCCCTAAACCTATCATTGGATTTAATGTAATCGAGCAAGTGATGAAACAAAAAGATACAGACAATTCGGACAAAGTGACTAACAGGCAGCTGTACCAAACCGTTGTAAGCGCATTTCCCAACCTGAAAAGAGACAAAGTCCATACCTTCATCAATCTGGTGACAGCTGATGATCTCGCCGAGTATACAGTGAGTACTGCCCAGGGATCTGTGAACATACCAAAGCACACAATCATGCAAATACAGTGCAAAGTTAAAATGCCACATGTGAGACAAGACAGTGTGTTGCTGTTTGAGCCATGTGTCAACCCTCAACACCCTGAGGGCCTAGAACTGTTTGACACTCTGCTGGAGGTGAAAAAAGGTACCCGCCCTTCAGTCATTCTGAGCGTGCAGAACGAGACCGACCACGATATTATCCTAGGAGGTAGAGTGGAGCTGGGCATAGTGCAACCAGTTAAATCAGTCTTACCTGCGACTATGATCTCTCCAAGGGGAACAGGATCTGTGACTCAGGTTACGGTCGAGGAAACGCCAAGGGGAACAGAGGAAGACAGCCTGTGGGACCCACCGGTCGACTTGAGCCATCTAACTGCACGGCAACAACAACAAGTGAAGCAGATGTTAAGGGAGGAGTGCCAAGCTTTCTCAAAATCTGACGACGACATTGGTTGTGCAAAGGGACTTCAAATGAGTCTTTCCTTGAACGACAATACACCTGTAGCTCGGACATACAATTCAGTTCCAAAGCCCTTGTACCAGGAGATGAAAGACTACCTACAGGACTTAATAGCTCAAGGGTGGGTAGAAAAGTCCAACTCCTCTTATTCTTCGCCAATTGTGTGTGTCCGGAAAAAGGATGGCAGCCTCAGACTGTGTATCGATTACAGGGACCTGAATCGGAAGACAGTACCTGACCGACAGCCGATTCCTCGAGTGCAGGACGTCTTAGATGGCCTGGGGGGCAATTCGTGGTTCTCTCTGCTCGACCAAGGGAAGGCGTATCACCAAGGCTTCATGACCCCAGAGAGCAGGCCACTAACAGCATTCACAACCCCCTGGGGTTTATATGAATGGATTCGCATCCCCTTTGGCCTTATGAATGCTCCAGCAGCGTTCCAGCGGTTCATGGAGAAATGTTTGGAGGGAATGAGAGACGAGATCTGCGTGCCATATCTGGACGACATCTTGGTCTTCACGAAGTCATTTGATGACCAAGTGGAGGCAGTGAGGAGAGTACTGAGGCAACTATGTACCCATGGGATTAAACTAAAGCCACGGAAATGTGACATGTTCAAGAACGAAGTGAGATACCTGGGCAGAATTGTGTCTGCAGAGGGTAGCCGCCTGGACCCAGCCGATACGGCTGCTGTAACAGCTTTGAAGGAGAAGCGACCAGGCACTGTAGGCGAGCTACGTAAGATCTTGGGCCTGCTCAGCTACTATCGTCGGTACATAAAGGATTTTACAAGAATTGCCAGTCCGCTGTATAACCTTTTGAAGGGCAAAGCCAATGATGGGGAAAGTCCAGCAAGGGCCAAGAAAAGGACAGAAAGGAACAAGAAGGGTTCTGGGGTGCCATCAAACCAGCGGATTGAATGGACAGCGGATCACCAAGACGTCTTGGAGAAATTGATTGAGTGCTTGGTCCGACCACCCGTGTTAGGGTTTCCAGATTTCTCTGAACCATTCATCCTGCATACAGATGCATCAAATCAAGGCCTGGGGGCTGTTCTATACCAACGGCAAGGTGGAAAGTTGAGGGTGATTGCTTATGGGTCCAGAACATTGACAGCGGCTGAGAAGAACTACCACCTCCACAGCGGGAAGCTGGAATTCCTCGCCCTAAAGTGGGCTGTGACTGAAAAATTCAGGGACTATTTATATTACGCCCCAACTTTCACTGTGTACAGCGATAATAATCCGTTGACCTATGTACTCTCGTCTGCAAAACTCAATGCAACCGGGTGTCGATGGGTCGGTGAGTTGGCAGACTTCCATTTCACAATCCGCTACCGGCCAGGAAGAGAGAATGTGGATGCAGACACGTTGTCTAGGATGCCGTTGGACGTAGAGACTGTGATGAAAGAGTACACAGAGGAGCTTCCATCAGATTGCATCGGAGCAATGATACAAGCAGTTGAAATCCAGGATGAGCTGGGTCCCAACATGGCTGTCAAATGCGAGGATGTAATGGCATGGAGAGACACAGATGAAGCATCACCAACGTCATTGTCAAAAGAGGAGATTCGACAGGCACAGAGTGACGATAAGGACATCAACGTTATCGTCGAGCACTTACAGTCTGGGTCCCGGCCAGGCTCAAAGCAGTGGCGGGCAGTCAACCCAAAGTTCAGGGGTTTAATCCGAGAATGGGATAAGTTACAGTTAGATGAACATGGCATACTGTACCGTAAAACGTCACAGCGGACTCAGCTCGTGTTACCGGCCAAGTTCAAGCACATTGTCCTGAGGGAACTACACGATGAGATGGGCCACCAAGGGCTGGATAGGACAACAAGCCTTATTAGAGACCGTTTTTTCTGGCCACAGATGCAGAAGGATATTGAGCATTATGTCCTAAGGGCGTGTCCATGCATTAAGCAGAAAAAACCATGCCGGGAGATACGAGCACCGTTAAAGAGCATCAAGACAACTTACCCGTTTGAGCTGGTCTCGATTGATTTTCTCCATCTAGATAAGTGCAAAGGAGGATACGAGTACATTCTCGTCGTCATCGATCACTTTACACGATTTGTTCAAGCCTATGCTACCACATCAAAATCAGGCAAAACGGTGGCTGACCGACTGTTCAATGACTTTGCCCTTAAGTTCGGATTCCCTTCGAGGATCCACCACGACCAAGGTGGAGAATTTGAGAACCAGTTGTTTGACCAACTAAGGAAGTACAGTGGTATTACAGCATCAAGAACAACCCCTTACCATCCGCAAGGAAATGGCCAGGTGGAAAGGTTCAATCGAACAATACTACAGATGCTCAAGACTCTGACAGAGAAAGAGAAATCCAATTGGAAGGAGGCACTTAACAAACTAGTCTTCGCATACAACTGCACTAAATGTGAGGTTACCGGCTTCTCGCCATTTTACCTGTTGTTTGGTCGCTCCCCAAGACTCCCTGTTGATGCGTTGTTCGGACTTGACCAGGACCGCGGCACCACTAATCAACGAGAGTATGTAGAACGCTGGACAAAGGGGATGCAAGAGGCTTACGAGATTGCACGGGACCATGCAAAAAAGTCTGCTGAAAGGAACAAGCGAAACTACGACCACAAAGTAAGATGCGCTGACCTGTACCCTGGAAGCCGAGTCCTTGTGAAAAATCTCACTCCGCGAGGGGGTCCTGGAAAGCTAAGGAACTACTGGGAGGACGAAGTTCATGTTGTAATCCGTCAAGCCATGGAGGATGTCCCTATTTACGAGGTGAAACCTGAGCAGGGGAAAGGAAGGTCAAGAGTCTTACACAGAAATCTACTTCTACCATGCGATTACTTACCGTCAGCCATTGCAGAGAAAAAGGACTCCACACCTAACCAACAGAGGAAAAAAAGGGGTCAGCTTGGAAGGAACAGAGAGTATGTGCCAGAGGCCAACAGTGAAAGTGATGAAGATGAGTACAGCTTCAGAGTGGAATGCCAACAAAGAGACAAAAGGACAGATGGACAACATGAGACAAATAGAGATGTGTTATCAAGGGAGTCAGACTTACCTGAATCATCAGTAGGTACCCATGAACTAGCTCATGAACAACATCCACAGTCAACCCAAGCTGAATTGGAAACTGTGCCTGGAGAAGAGAGACAAGTCAACGACACAAGAGACAGGCAGGAAGCTCAGGAGACCGGATCAACTGCTGAGTCTGAGGAAATAGAGTTAGTTGAGAGAGGAGCACCTGCAACACAAGAACAGAAAAACATGCACTCAGGGGAACAAAACAAGTTAACAGCGAGAATGCGACGACCTCCAAAAAAGTTCACTTACGACACCTTTGGGACACCAGTATGTCGCAATGTGCAGAGCATGAGTGGTGACTATTATCAGGATTTCAGAGTCCCAAACACTTGGACAACAATACCCTTTTATTATCACCAAGCCCCACCTTTTTGCTACTAACTGTGTACTACCATATCTTTAAGTTAATCTACTGTTTTGGTTATACTACCAAGTGCCTTTGGGGTGCGAATAATATGGACTGTTGATATGGACTGTTGATATGTGGTCATACATACTGGAACATTTTATAAGTTATGAACTGCCCTTTCTAATATGCACACTGAAGAGCCTGGAAAACATACATGAACAATGGACAATCAATAGTGAACTCAAGTGAACAGCAAAGCAGATACTGCTGTGCGATTTAGGGAACATGGACTGTTTTAGGGCTCTGAACACAGCCACGTTAAGCTGTTCTAAGCTTCAAATGGACTGTTCTCGTTTGGCATAAGTGAGATGGTTTTTTTTTGTTGTCCTTTCCTGACGACAATTCTGCCAAATGGACTATTGTTGCTGAACTTTGAGACTTTTGTCAATATATGACATTCGCCAATTGAATTATATATAAAAAAAGAGGACTTTCAGTCTTGGTGCCATTGTAATTGTTATGATTCCATTGAAGAATGTGAAAAAAAAATGATGTGAATTATCACCGTGGCATGAGTGTGAAAAAAAAAAGAAAGAAAGACATTGGTTTAACAGAAAGCAAAAATTGATTAAGATTGATTGAGAAGGGCATTGGTAGATGTCGGGACGACATTTTATCCTGTAGGGGAGAGTGTAATAGTGAGTACAGGCCGTTTGTGTTTGTACATTTCTTTGTAATATAGTGTGATGTTAATTTTCCAATACTTTTAAATATGGTTTAAATGTTTATTTGTGCTTTATGTTTAAAAAGGAGTGTGTGTTATGTGCATTTATTCATATCATTATTTTCGCTTGGCATACCAGCGTGATGACGTCATCGCACGCATCGCATAGTAACCCGCACGCGAGTGATGCTTCATTCGTAGTAAATGCAGAGACGAGAAGCCATCACAAATGCGTTCTTCTCTTCATTGTCTTGTTACTTACAGGAGTACTACACGTGCACTCAATCGCTCTGGCGCGCGGCGACACAAAATAAAACATGGCGCTTTTCTAAGCGGGTAAAAAGGATAACTATAATGTATGGCGGAATAGCACTTGGAAGCACTTCGACTCGGCGTAGTAAAAAGTCACGCCTGAAAAATCCTCTCCCCCTCTCACTTCTGTCATTAGAACCAACGTGACTTTTTACTACGCCGAGTCGAAGTGCTCCCAATTGCTATTCCGCCATACATTATAGTTATCCTTTTTACCCGCTTAGAAAAGCGCCACGTTTTATTTTGTGTCACCATACTTGGTCGTGTAACTACTTGTGTAACTGTATTTAAATAGGGAAACCGTGGAGGTGTTTGGTCGCTTCTAGCTTCATCTCTGTTTGGTCCCTAATGAATAAACTGGGCTAAGCTGTGCTATCAAAGTGTCGCTGCGCACCTGAGCGATTGAGTGCACACACTGAGACGAGAGAGATATGTATCAACTCGTCTTAGTTAAGGGAATAACATAGTTTAATATGAAAAAACGGTGAAGTATCCCTTTAAAGGGGCTTTATGTAATTCAGAAACCGTTGTTATTAGCGACACCGTTGGGCCTTTAAGTGAACTGCAGCCAGCAACTTACTGCTCGTTCTCGCAGCTCGGACTCGTAGACTGATGTAGAATGTGATTCATCAATGCGCCGATATATACTCACGAGTCATGACGAAGTTCTGCGAATAATTTGTAAAGCGGATAAGCGATCCTGTTGACGAGCATCCAGACGCCGCTCACGCTGCTGTGAAAGACGTTTAGATGAATATTTCCTCTCAAAAACAAAATCTCACAACAAAAAATGACAGCAGTGAGAAAACAGCAGTCATAGCGATGACGATATGTTTGCACCAGCTATTAACCTGCATCATGTGGACAGATGAGGTAATTAAATTGCACTGTTGAGATAGTTTCTTGATATATGAGACTATAGATTACATGTATAAGCATTCATGTGTCTTTGAACGGAAGAGAGACTCCCGGAACCACGTGTAAACATCACATTCTTTTGATTTTCCCTCTAAATACGTCCCAATTTCTCTACATAAAAAAACTCTACAGGCATTCATAGACAACCTAGGAAGTCGATAAAGGTTTCATTTTTAAGTTTTGTTACAATCTGTTCACACAAATTAGCAATAAAAAGCAGTCAATAGGCCCTACATGTAAATTATTACATAGCCCCTTTAATGTAATATGTTATTTATATTTGATATATCGTATTCAATGATTACCAACAACGAAATATGTTTTTTAAAATAATATTTTTTTTTTAAAGCATTGTGATTTGCAATGAACAAACCTTTTAAGGTCAAACTGACAGTTTTTAAGAATTAGCTGTTTTAAGGTCTTGTAATTTTATTTAGGCTATACATACTTTTCAATATACAATTATAATCATAACCAATGATATCATTGTTTGAATAAAAATAATTTTATGTTAGGCCACTCTTTATTCTATGATGGTGGTAGTTAAACCTATAAAAATTTTGACGTAAGAATAAAAATATTAGGATTAAAATATTAAAGATTAAATAATAATATCAAATGTTAAGTGTTGAAATAATAAATCACAGTTTTATGATTTTCGTAGTGTATATCCTACCAGGTTTTACGGAAGTCTAGTGTAATATGAGCTAAAAGAAATACAACAGGTTATTTAGTTGATGAAGCTTTGTTGAGACTTGAGCTTTACTGCTAGGGCTATGGGGATACATAAAACCAAAAAGGTATGGAAATACTGCTTTTATTGAAACCAAAGTCAAACAACATGAAACAGTTTTTCAAGGCTTACAACGTTGCTTATTCTTGCCTGTGTTGTTGAAACGACAAAATGCATTTCAGTAAATTGTATTTCAGTAAATTTCTCTTTCTGTTATTCAGCTTCTGAAATGAAAAGGAGTCTATTCTCATTCTGAATTTTCCCCTACCCCATTCTTAGCACAATCTAGAAAGGCACCAACAGGGAAAACAGACATCCTCGACAAAATGAAAGATTTTCCCACCTGGAAAATAGGCCGAAAATCTTCCCAGCATGAAGCTACTTCCATGTGTTTCTGCACTCCTGCAGTGCAAAGTGTCTTTGACTATAGCATACCTCCACATAACCTCACACTTCCCTTTTTGCCCTCAGGTTTAACAGCTCGGTGAGAAGGCAATGAGCAGCAAAACATGCCTGGAGGACATACCACAGTATGTGCACACAAACCAGGCCGTTATGCCACATGCAGGACCATGGAGAGGTTGAAGGAGAAGTAGGCAGAGAAGGTCAGTGTGTTTTTTTGTAATTAGTTGGAACATGACCTCAGAGTAAACCACATGAGCTGAAGGCTTTAATGAACACTATTCATCACTGGCATCCATGCTTCACAGGTGGCAGCTTGTGTCAGGACTGAGATGAGTCTCATCCTTCTTCATATGTTTTGTGGGAGGAACAGTGGACTATTTCTGTATCAACTGACATTCTGTTACATAACATTTATAAGGTGACTACAACCCCAAAAGCAGATGGCTTCCTTATGATCAGTTGCATTCATCTGAAGCCACTGAGAGGATGACTGATTATCAACGAACACTTCTGAATTTAATTTACCAAGTGATCCATCTAAAGAAACACTGCACACATGTTAACTTATACTATGTAATATTATATCATGTTTAATGAATAATAAAAAATAATAATAATAAATAATTTAAACATTCACACATTGTCAGATATTGCACTTTACATCAAAACGATCATTATTATTATTTCTGACCTGTAAATACAAAAATTGATTAAGAATAAAAAATTAGGGTCAAGTATACAGTATTTGTATAGCGCTTTTCACAATACAGATTGTATCAAAGCAGCTTCACAGTATTAAATTAAAATAATACAACAAGGTTTGTTTCTAGTGGAATTTATTGATTGATAAAATTAAATTACAAATCCCCAAAATATCCCCAACTGAGCAAGCCAAAGGCAACAGTGGCAAGGAACCAAAAAACTCCATTAAGTGACCTAATGGTGTCCTAAAACTCCATCAGGTGACCTAATGGAGAAAAAAAAACCTTGGGAGAACCCAGGTTCAGTCGGGGGCCAGTTCTCCTCTGGCGTTTATGAACTAGAGGACGGATTTAACTGTAAGATTAAAAATATTATATGAATGCCTGGCTGAAGAGATGCGTCTTTAATCTAGTTTTAAACTGGGAGAGCGAGTCTGAGCAACGAACAGTATCAGGAAGGCTATTCCAGAGTTTTGGAGCCAAATGTGAAAATGCTCTCCCTCCTTTGGTGGTTCTGGATATCCTAGGTATGACCAAAAGCCTTGAATTTAGTGATCTTAAAGAGCGCGATGGATTTTAGGGCGATAGAAGATCCGTTAAATAGACTGGAGCTAAGCCGTTTAGGGCTTTATAAGTCAGTAGCAATACCTTGTAATTAATACGGAACTTTATAGGTAACCAATGCAGTGATGATAAAATCTGTGTTATATGATCATATTTTCTTGACCTAGTAAGAACTCTAGCAGCGGCATTTTGGACTAACTGTAGCTTGTTTATTGAGGATTACAATTTTAAAGATTAACTGTACAGTAACCATTTTTAAGAATGAGCTGTGTCAAGCTCTTGTGGAATTACATTTGTTTTTCAAATTTTTTTAAATACTTTTTATATAAAACAAAATTAACACAAGCAAACAGCACTATATATGCAATTATGGTAAGTAGGCCTACACAACTAGAGGCAAATGTTTTTGGCAATATTACTAATAAAAAATAATTAATAATAAAAAACATTTAGGACGTTCTATATTGTATGAAAGTAATCTGGACTTACTATATTCGCCATGCAGTCATTATTACATCACCTAACAGCGTCAGTTACGTCACTTCACCGCCATTCACAAATCCACTCCCGTGGCCTCATGGGATAGTAAAGTGTCCATCCTGTGCACTCTTCAGAATCTCGTCGGAAGAAGTGGGCCATCTGGCTACTTTTGCATGAATACTGTGAATTCGGACATACTTCTTTTGACACTCATTTTTACTTGGCATTACATCCATGCTATGGCCTTTCTGGTGTGATTTCCACTGTCACGGCATGAAAGCTGTCCTGGAAGTGCCACTGAATTCAGCAGTACTGGAGCACACACCTCAGGACACCGTGTATGAGGCCAGACCCTTCAGGTGCAGCAGGCTGCCTTGAGATGGAGAACAGATTGCTAACCAATGGGGTGACATTTAGATCAGCTCTCTGAGTCTCATTAGTGGGGGGTGGAGGAAGGGTTATCTTCTATCTGTATGCCAAAGACATTTATTATAATAAAATTGCACAAAGCAAGTATAGAATTTAATACCATATGTAGTCAAGCTGATGAATATTCCATAGTACTTTGAAGGATTAGTTTACCCAAAAATTTTAATTCTGTCATTAATTACTCACCCTCGAGTCGTTCCAAACCCGTATGACTTTAGTTCATCTTCGGAACACAAATGAAGATCTTTTTGATGAAATCTGAGAGATTTCTGTCCCTCCATTGACAGCTAAGCAACTATCACTTTAATGTTTCAATAAGTTCATAAAGAGATCTTAAAACTAATCCATTCAGTAAAAAGTTTGTTTTTTCATTATTAAATAAAATAATGTTATTTTAAGTGATCGACCGTAACTGTGTCAAAGTTCAAGTTCAGGGAATGAGGCAGACATGAAACGTAACTTTAATTGTAAGATAAACATCATCATCAAGCTACGCCTTTGTTATTGTTTTGAAAAAAATACATACTGTGCCTTTAATACACTTTTTATTTTATTTCTTTATATATTTTTTTTAGACAACAATCAAATAACCCATAGAGGGATTGCGCTGAGAGTTTGGGAATATATTGACATAATTTATACACATAAAAACATGATCACAGCTGAAAAACAGAAAAATACATCACGGCTGTTCAAACCAATGAGCATCAAGCTGTGCAGTCGGTGGAGAGCAAGAGTAGAAAGTAATTGGCCCTGTCCCAAATGGTACCCTAAACACTCACGCTCTTCCAATGAGTCCGCACTTTCGTGACATAACGCCGCTTTGACTGTCGAGAAGAAGTCTGCTGCAGAGCTTGCTTCACTGCGGGCTCAGCAAAAGTGTGCATTGAGGGCGCATATCAACCATATGCCGCTCGCGAGCACCCTTCTGAAACCTAAAATGACAAATGGGACACCCTTGTGGCTTAACGGACACGCGCACGCTGCAGCCATTGTAAGTGCACAAGACGGTCAGTGCACAGTAGTGTGAAGTGTGCCATTTGGGACAGGGCCATTATTTCTAAAAAAGTGCATTTTATATATTGTATGAATGTAATCTGTACGTAACACATTCATCATGCTGTCATTATCACGTGACCTACCATTGTTTGTGTCGCTTCACCACCATGTGGTCTCATGAGATAGTAAAATGTCCATCGTTTGCACACTTTAGAATCTCGTCTCAAGAAGCAGGTCATCCATCAGGCACTTTTGTGTACTATTTTATGAGAACTTTGAATTCGGACATACTACTTTTTGTCACATATTGTTTTTCCACCTACTACATAGTAGGGAAGTATATGATTTCAGACGCAGCCCAACTGTTCCCGACTGCGCAATCCCACATAGCCTCCTCACCGGCGTGACTCGTGAGTTTTTTTTTGATGTACGTCAGAATGAGATCAGAGCAATTCTAGACACATTTCTAACAGGCATGCATCATGGTTATCGCTGGGGATATCAAATGAGCCTACCGTCCCCTTGAGTGAGTCAGTAAATCATTTGTTGAACCGATTTGTTCAAAAATAAATTAAAAACTCAATATTATTTGTTTATCAAACTGTTGTGTAAAAAAAAAATCACACTTGATTTAATGGATGATTTAATTCATCACAATACTATGCATGTCAAAAATAAATCTTTTTTTATTTAAAAGATTGACTTCAAATTATCTTTTATGTAATTTTTTATATACTTTGTTAAAAGTGTTTTTGTTGTTTTCTGTTTGCAAAATTAGTATGTGAGCTGCACACACCCTTCTGTGGCTTCCTGAGCCTCAAGAAATGATTCGTACTGAAATAGTTCTGTTCTGCCTGACTGTAATGATATGCTTCAGAAACCAAAATACTACAGGCCTCCAAAAACCCAAATAAACACCAGACTTCCCCAAACTCAGGCCAAGATGCATAAAAGGATTCTTATTGGGCTCAATATTTTATATTAGTTTAGGAAAATAACCGGAGGCTATGGCATTTGCTGAGGTTTACCGTGAATATACGACCAGTAATTACCATCAGGTGGTAAACGTATCTGTCATATTATCTCTAATGTACTGCATTTTCCAGACATTCCTGGATATGTGGGTAGATTTTGTGGAACCTTGTTCCCATTTGGTGCTGTGCACCCACATCAACAAACAATTCACTTAGCATGTCCTGTCTTTTCTTTCCAACTTATAAACTGGAAATACTCAAATCTTTTCTGGATTTTCAACAGCTCCTTCAGTTTCTTCTCAGGATTTCTCCACTAGTGGCAGCCAAGTGAATTACTCTTTGTACAGTTTGATTCATTTAGTGATGCTTGCCAAAACATGGCCAATATCTATGGCAATAATACACTTTTTGCCCCTTATGCCTGTTTCACACATACACCGTCTGCAGTGCAAAAGAAGATATTTTTGAAGAATTTTGGGAACCAGACAGTTGACGGCACCCATTGACTTACATAGTAGGAAAAAAAAAATACTATAGAAGTCAATGGGTGCCATCAACTGTCTGGTTTCCAACATTCTTTAAAATATATTATTTTGTGTTCAACAGAAGAAAGAAACTCATATTGGTCGTGCGAGTAAATGATGACAAATTTCATTTTGGGGGAATCTATCCCTTTAAGACCTCAATATCAGGTTAAGCTAAATGTTATTCATATAGTACACTGCATATATTTAACAATCTATTTATTTATTGCATTTTTAGAAAATCCTAGTTAAATCTACACTATGCCTGTTCTTTATTACCATATGAAACAAATGATCCATTTGCTGCAGATTTTTACAGTCTGCTTTGAGGCTAAAAACCCAACTCTACTGGAAGCATTTTGTGGCGGTGAAGCTGTGATTATTGTTGATGCATAGAAATTCACAGTGCTGACGAGTTCAGATGCTGGAGCATAATCAGATTTCCAGCTGTGTAAATGGGAAAACAATTTTCTGAGTTTGTTTTTTGGATGACTTTTACTTTCTTCAGAACGATGGCTCTCCTCCACTTCAGCTTGACCTCAGGGCCAAAATCACACTTAAGCTGATGCGCATTATCATGCAGAACATGGAGCATATCGTGCCAATATCAACAGAACAGCACATTGAAAACACCCCACAGGGTGGTCCATAAAACACCTAATGAAACATCTTTAGATTTGATCTAATCCTCATGTCTGTGCAGGGAATTCATGCTGAGAGAGGCTTGTAAAATCTCAAGTATTAAGACATATCTTTTGTAGCCGTGTTGATCCCTGCTGAAGCCTGAACAGTTGCAAAGAGGAAGTATCACTTCATCTCTCAGTCATTTGAAACCTGAGGATTTTGCCAAGACAGATGTGTCAGTATGCGTGGAGGACATGTGGTCTAATTGAGGAGGTAAAATACAGGGCAGAGGATTCAGTGTCTGATCTGTCATTTAAGCGCAGTGAAATACACAGGGATTTGAGAATCTAGCATGAAGCTCCTTGTATTTCCTTGCAAAGGCATATTTCAGCGTCTTCAGATCATTTTGTTGACATCTGGAGCAATTTAGGCCAGAAACATTCATGCATGTTCATGCAACATTCATCAAGTATGCTTGGTGAAGACATTGTGGTTCTGTTGAACAGTTTTGCATGCATTCTTGCATTACTGCGGCAATGACAAACCTCGGTATACTCACGGGGGTGAAAGAGTTACCTTCACATTTCTGTGTCATTTAACCAGATATGTTGTTATTCAGGTAGCTTATTTAGATAAATATACCCGGCAAGACATTTCTAAAACAGTTGCTCCACTTAAATAAGATCCCCCGAGACATTTTTATACGTCTCTGAATAACACACTTTTTTTCTCTTGCATTTTATTGGCAGATTTGCAAAACATATCCTATATACCAGAACTGCTGTCGTTTGAAGATTAAGGTTGATGACCTTAACTGTGTCAGATCCGTAGATTTCATACATTGGTTCTGCATGTAACATATCATGCCTGCTGTGGAATAAAAATTAGATTTGAGAGCTATGGCAGAGAGTGAGTTAATAATGAAAGAAGATATTTTGTTTCATTTTTAGATAGAAATCAATTATTGCTAATATTTATACGTAAATGCCACATTCGACCACTCGAGATATGTCGGCGCACCCACCATCTTGCAACGGTCCGTGTGTCGTCACTCACAGTAAGAATAATGATGCCACAACATTACGCAGCTTCTGGTTGTGAAACGCCAAGATTTAAATTCCCGAATAAATGGTTTAACCTTTCACAGGTGAGAATGTGTTGCTTTGTGTTTTTATATGTATTAACTCAATATTACAAGTTTTTACTATTGTACTGTTAATGTTTTTACTTTTACTATGGTAACTTTTTAATGACGTGTTAGCTAACTTCTTCATATTGTTGTATTGTGTTAGTTTAGCAAAACCATCTGCTGAAGTCTATTTCATACTTAGGTATTCATACATGCGTCTAGTTTTGGTTGCAGACAGTCAACTTGCTCTCGAATGTTCACGGTCCGGCTTTAACCATTCCAATATGGCGGACGACTTGCGGATAGCGGCCCATAGAAACAGCTGCTAATGAGAAATATATGTATCTATGTTGCTAACTATTATGAACACAAAAACCTGAAACATGTTAGCACTTCTGGTTCCATCGTTCTGGAATTTTTAATGGGCTCTTGGTTAAAGGACTGAAGTAAGGTCTGTGGTGAACACAAGCTCAAGATATTTTAATGTTTTATTCTACAACATAAGATACATCAGTAAAACCCTTTGTGATAAAAAAAAAAAAACTTTTTTAATTTTCTTGTAAAATGCGGTTGCAAAAAAGTGGCTAAATGGGACAGAGGTTATTGTGGACATTAAACGTCATATCATCAAACAGGTGAACTCATCCACACACAACTTCACAGCCTCATTGTGTTAATCACACTATTCTTACTCAAACTTTGAGGGAAAAGATTTTTTAAATAAAGACTGGAAAAGTTGTCGTTGTGGTGATATTAAAGTCATGTGACTGTGGTGTAGTTTGTTCGTAGTCTACGTTTAGATTTTAATTCTGGCGATTGTATTTAGGCTTCAAAATTCATAAAAGTGTGTTAGTTTGTGAAGATTATCATGATGAACAAAACGTGTAGAAATCATAAACTTAAGTTGGTCACTGGAAAATGGAAATGGGAAAATCCTATTGTTGACTAAAAAAATCCTATTTGGTTGGCCAAAAAAAATACATCATGCAAAATTTAGTTATGAAGCTTGTTCATTTTTTTTTTAATCAGTAAAATAATTTAACCAACACTGAAATGTTACCCTGTTATTAATCAGCACAATGTCCTGAAATAAGCATCCACCTCCACAACATGCGTGAGTAACCTTTCTCTTTAATTGTATCTGCAGCAACCTGACTAGATATATAAGAATGATATGTCCCAACCTTGGAGGGAACATTCACAAATTTATTGTTTTTAATCTTTTTAGCACACAACCGTGAGCGAAAATGAGTCCCCCACAGAAGCCATCAATCAACATAATGGATATGAGGCAGGACACATCTAGAGATGCTGCAGTGAAACTCTCCCCCTCTTATTCCATCACCACCTCTCTGAACGGGAGCCTAGGGAGACCAGGAGCAGGAAAACACCAGCGTTTCACTCGAGCAAGGTGAATACTTACAGACCTTTTGGTAAAGCACAGGCTTTTGACAAAACAAATAAGAGTTGACTGCTCTTAGCTGCTCGGTTTTTGAACAGAGAAGTGGCGTGAGGGGTAAAGGGTATCGTCCTTCAGCTGATGAGGTTTCATTCACCCTGAATACCCAGACGTGGCTGTCAAGGACTCTGGTATGGCTAATTACAAAAGCAATCCCATCAATGTCCCAAAATAGGCTCACTGGAGCCCTGACACTTCATTTTACAAAGTCATGAAAATGCTGAGGTATTGATTCCATTTGACTTCCTCTAGCCGAATGCGGACAGGCCGATGCTAGTCCCAGCAGAATCCTCTAAATGAGTCACTTTTGGTCACATCTTTCACCATTTTATTTATTAGTTTACTGTTTTCAGATGTGTGGTCCTCAGTCGTTTAATGTATGATACCCAGATTTTCTCTGTAATCGATTAATAACTACAACTGTTCAGATATTAAAAGTTGCATATTTTATTACAGCCAAAAAGGGTTTGTTCACCCAAAATTTTTATTCTGTCATCATTTACTCAATGATTTTACAACCTCAAGTTGTTCCAAATCTGTATGAATTCCTATCTTCTGCTGAAAACAAAAGATGGTGTTTTGACTATGGAAGTCATATACAGTCAAATATAACACTATATAATTATCTTCCACTTCTTCTGAATCAGTTTCTGGCTCAAACATATATGACTGAATACAACTTGTAAAAAGCTGGTGTGAGTGAGTGGAGGCGGGGCTAATTTGCATATTTTAAGGCATGAATACTTTTTTTTTTTCACAGGAAAAAAACATTTAGATATGTCATTTTTGGTGATCAAAGATGAGTTTTAAGGTATATTGACTACAGGGGGACTTTAACAATATTTCACAATATTACTATTAGAATCTTCAGGGCACTGAAATGAATTTGATTCCCTGTGTGGCAGGGGTTGGCTTTTTTCACCTCAGATAAATAATAGTTTTGTTTTGTTGATGTATTCATGGAAATTAATGTTCAAGTTTGATCCCTTATTATTCATTAACAATTTAAAACCCCTTGTTGTTGATGTTGTTTTTGTCAGACAAATATATAAAAGTCAGGGATTAGTTAACTATTTGTTTGTTTTCCTTTTTTTCTTCTATTTTTCAAGGCAGCTTTTCCAACATTGTTTAACACTGCTGAGATATACAGCAGATGTACTATAATGTGCTATTGTTGTGCAATGTCTGAGTAGAATCTAAGTGAGGATCTGATATTCATATTTCCAGGTACTACATTACTCTCTGATCATTTTCTATAATGTTGAAGCCATTCTGGTACATGATTTTGTATGAATGATCAATATGCTGCAAAGAAATTAGTTTGAAGCATATAAAATATTTACCTTTGGGGACAGGAATATCCTACTGAACTTTGATCAGAGTAATGCCACTTATCTCCTCTGCTTTCCCGCGTGAGAGGTGTCATCCTGCTAAGAAGCAGGATCAATGAAAGGATCAAGATGAATGTGTAAAGGGGGGTTGTGGCTTTAGAGAGAGGAACAGTATGAGGAATAAAACCTTTAGTTTCAGCCTAATCCTGGCCACGATTGACACAGTCCGTGTGCACAATATGAATGAGCCACACATAACCTGTGTCAGGAGACTTAAGAATATTTCAGATCTTAATCAAACCCTGTTAAAGCTTTTTACTCGTCCTCATGATGTTCCAATCCTGTATGCACTTTTTCTTCTTCAGATGAACACAAAAGAAGATATTTTGAAGAATGCTGGCATTCAAACAACGTTGGACGCCAGCATTCAACAAAAGCCAAGTTATGGCAGACCCTGATGATGTCATCCAATCTATGTGACAGTCCCACTTTCTTTCCTTTTTCCAGCACTTCAAAGCTCAAAAGTCTGAATATTATCCGATTTAAATGTTATTTTTAATGTTATTACCAAAAAACTTTTTTGTTCAAACTCATTGAGTGCAGAAACATCCGTTTTAATCTATGAATCTGTTAAAACTGCACAATGGATCCTTCAATCCTTTATTTACATTGTGTCTGCTTTGAAATGAATGAGAGGATTTGTCCTCATGCAGAACTCAGTCAACTTAAGCTTACTAAAAACTCATTCAGCATTTTGAGAGATACTGAATAGATTCTCGCTACCAGTAACTTAAACACTTCTGATTGGTCAACAGAAATCCCTGTGAATGGCTACAATACTCAACACTGCAAAATTAAGGAAAGTTTGACACTTTTAATTTTGTATTACCCGTATTTTCCGCACTATAAGGCGCACCGGATTATAAGGCGCACCTTCAATGAATGGCCTATTTTAGAACTGTTTTCATATATAGGGCGCACCGGATTATAAGGCGCATAGAATAGAAGATACTGCAGTCAAACGTTTGACTGGGTTTGCGTTATGCAGTGGTCACCAACCTTTTCAAGCCTAAGATCACATCCAAAGTCCAAATGTAAACCAAGATCTACCACTTGCAAAAAAATATGAAAAAAAACAAGTGGCTGAGCTGTAAAACCTTGTTTATACTCGACGCGTCCGCATGAGCGCGAAGGTAATAAAAAACTAATATCCGTCTGCTCGGGCAGATTCGGCTCAAAGTCGTGCATCTTCGGATGCGGAGGCGCGCGCGCGGCAAAATGACGTCATTGTGACAGCGCGCGCGCCTCCGTCCGAGCAGACGGATATTAGTACATCTCATCACACCGGCACCCAGTTTGCGCGTCTAAATCAGTTGTATGGTCTGGTGTTCAGTCTAAAACAAAACAGTTGCGTCAAGTATAAATGCCTCGTCTGTTTGGGGAGGGGCGCGCGCAGTCAGCGGAGGCTCGCGCTCTGGTGCCAGGCGAAAGTATAAACAAAAGGTTTAAGTCAGCGGTTGTTTTACAGACATTAATATAAGGCGCCAGATCCATATATAAGGCGCTCCGGATTATAAGGCGCACTGTCGTTTTTTGAAAAAATTAAAGGCTTTTAAGTGCGCCTTATAGTGCGGAAAATACGGTACTTTGTTGTTTGTATTTGGTTGTTGTCATAAATCATGTATATAGTCTTCCCAAACTGCTCATGTTTGATCTTTACTTAATAAATCTGCCCAGTGATTCTCATCCAGGCCTTGGTCATATTGCAGATAGACTGTGCCTTATGATGGCAAAACACAGCAAATATCCAAACACTGAATGGCTTAAAGGTGTTGGACAGAATCTTGATTGATTTGATATCAATTATCACACTTCATGCTCCGTTATGAGCATAGTTGAGCCAAACTTGTAGGATAGATCATATCTAAGGATGTTCACCAAAAAAAAAAAAAGTAGTCCTGGTCCGATTAGCGTTCAGATTGGCATTTTTATCACTGAACCTAAAGGCATAGGGATATGTTAACAACCTGATTGGTCGGCTTTTATGACGTATTGCCTATTTTGAGACGGAACTTACAGAAAATCCAAAACAATGCTGTGTGTTGGGATAAATGCGCTCGTTGTATATGCGTAGCTTGCATATGATGGTATTTTGACCAGCTGAGAACTCGTTAAGAGCTTATAAAATGTGAATTTTGGGGGCAGTCATGGCCTAATGTTTAGAGAGTCAGGCTTGAGCAAGGCACCTAACCCCCGGTCGCTCCCCGGGCGGCACAGTAAATGGCTGCCCACTGCTCCGGTGTGTGTGTCTATGCTTTGCAGTGTGTGTGTGTGTTCACTACTCGCTACTCCTAATGAGAGTGCACTAACTTGGATGGGTTAAATGCAAAGGACAAATTCCGAGTTTGGGTTACCATATTTGGCCTTCACATGTCATTTTCACTTTTGTTTTTGCACGGCAGTTCAAAGGTCCACTTATAGAATTGAATTTTTATTGAAAGGATAACCCTTGAGATGTAACATCTCATTTTTGAGGGGCTCCCAATAACACATACAAACTACAATACAAAATACAACACATTTAAAGCAAACAAACAAAAAACAACAACAAACAAAAATCATAATGCGAGTAAAGTGTTGTTTTTTGTTTGTTTGTTTTTTACATTTATAGTCATACATTTGTTTTTCTTTAACATTTTTCACCTTTTCTCTGACATTTTAGGCTACATTCACACTGTCAGTTTTTGGGATTGACAACTGCATTTATATCTGTGTGGATGGCAGAGCATTTGAGTCACGCGTAGAACACCAAACTGATGGGAACAGCTCCGGTGGAGAACATTGACTGTAGGCTATCTAAAACCTTCAGATGACACATCGTTCACATCTCTGTTGCTGAAAGTTAACAAAAGCGAAACCACATACGAAAACAAGCAACACACGGCAGACACGCGTTTGTGCAGCGTCGCGCAGCTCTCTTGCACCGTATTACGTGACAGACATCCAGTTGTTCAGTCTGTTTCCGTTCATACAGCACAGCTTATGCAGTTGTGAGTCCTGAACATTTACGGGTGTGAATTCGGTTATAGAATGCGATGTAACTGTGTGTGGCCATATTAAGAACTCAAATTGGACTGACATCCCTATTCTGCTGCTGTGTGAACGTGGTCTTAGAAATAACAGGAGCATTGGATATTTGCGCCTCTACCTTTTTTGCAAAACTCCAAAAATGTACTTGCATATTTACAAACTTACTGCAGTTTCCAACTAAAATGAACACTAGAGGAAGCAAAACACCAACAACAATGACAGGATCACAAAGCAATCTGTGCTGAAATGTGTCACCCAGACCGTGAAGGTCAGGCTGAAACGATCAGGGTCCTTGTTAAAAGAAAGAATCACTGCCCAGCTAAATGTAAAGCTTTCCTCCAGGAAGATCTTCCCATGGAGACTCGAGATAGAGGCACAGATTGTAGATGTTTTTCAGTGTGCCTCAGAATATACAACAAAGGGTGCCAATTCAACAGTGAGGGAGTTGTTAAAAGTGATTGTCTGTTTTTTATATGTGTTTCTTCAACCACAGGCACTTCTATGGCCAAAACACCAACAATTATCGATTAATAAAGACTTATTTTTGCACAATTACTTGCACAACACTATGTTTTGACCTCAAAAGAATTTTACCAGTGCATTACTTGTAAAATAATACTGTTTGACATTTGCTTCACAAAACCAGCTCCATATGTATGGTTTTTCTGATGTGAACTTGCTCGCCTGATACAGCACTGCACTTGTGATGTGGAGCGTTTGGGCGCGAGTCAAATGAAACACGAGTCACGATAAAAGAGCTCAAAGACTTGTAGAAGCAAGCTAAAATGGCATTGTTGCTCCAGCAAATGCGGTTTTATCTCTCCTGTCTGCTTTTGTTAACACTATAGGTCAGGGTTTAGTGTAGGCAGTACATCATTTACATAGTGCATTAACCTTTCAGTGCCACTCACTGGACATTCATTTCTGAACAGCAGTGATACACACACACACACACACACACACACACACACACACACACACACACACACACACACACACACACACACACACACACACACACACACACACACACACACACACACACACACACACACACACACACACACACACACACACACACACACACATAACAACCAACATTATAAAAGATTGCCAGATTCACATTCATCTGTTTTGAATAAATCTGAACTTGCTTTGCCTTTTACCATCACTCACTGATCATTTGACTTTGAAAGTACCACAAAACGGGCAAGAATCAATGTAATATTATTTTGTAGAAATGTCGCCACAGGCACGTATTTTCAATGAGGTTAAGAATTAAATGGCTGTGTTCACTCCCTTTGCATTTCTCCAGTTTTGCTCACACGCTGGCTTGTGTGTTTGATGCTGTGTCAAATATAGATAGTTACCATAATGTCATAGTCTCTTTGCAAAGCCTGCATTGCGACAGATTCACAAAAGAATCCAGGCTGCATCAACAAATGGCCTTTTTGGAGAGGAAGTTTTGAGTTCTGAAATTTACAGTAAGTTTTCATGGTACATCAAGCTCTTTTATCTCAAAAGATAAAGGGGAATTTGATTCGTCATGATATGACCCCTGTAACTAGCCCATCCATCAAAAACAGGCTCTTTTTAAAGCCCGTATTACATTGTGACAGGATCACAAAACAATCTGTGCTGAAATGTGCCACCCAGACTGTGAAGGTCAGACTGAAATGATCAGGGCCCTTGTTAAAAGAGAGAACCACTTCCATATAAATGCATGTTATTTTTATCAAAATAAAAGTTGCTTCCGAAGGGCAGTACTAAATGGAAATATATATATTTAAAAAAAAATAAGAAATTTGGACATCTTCATGCTGTTCACCATACACCATAAACTTTTGAACGTGGTCATTTTTATAAATTCAGCTATTTAAAAAAAAAAAAAATTTGACTATATGTAAACATCTTTTATGTAAAATATATTATACAGCATGTTTTTATTAAAATTATTTTTATTAAAATTATTTTGTTACAATTCACATTTTCACAGATTCTGCAAGGGGTTCACAAACTTTCAAGCAGCACTGTATAATGTCCACTTATGAACATTGATAGTGTTGATAATGATTAGTATTGATAGTGAGTCATTTGAAATACAGCATTATGCAGTACGGCATACATACATGCGGTTTGATCATACACAGTCAGAGATACAGCAGGACAGGTTGCCCTGAACAATGTGTACTTTTGAATGAATTCTGCATTCCTAAACATACTGCTCTCACACTGGCATCTCATGTTCCCAGCTGTCTCTGTGCTCCTCTTTTCAATAGATATTTCTGCCCAAGGAATTATCTAAAATAAAAGTTATAAATAAATAAACATGGTGATGGGGATGCACTTTCTCTCAGGCTTGAATCAGCTTGTTTGCCTGTGAAAGTGCTGTTCTCAAGAGACATTTGCCTCTCTGTGGCGGTGTAGTTTAAAAGGAATTGGAATCAAGATCCTGTACGGTTTTTATTGGTTTATTCATTTATGATAAAAACACTGTGATTCATTTCATAATATTTGTAATGCCATTCATATTTAATGCAATAGTCTATTTCTTTGAAATAACAATGGCTCTACAAATCCTTTTCCATGTATAACCTCCTGGCACCCAGCAAAAGAGCTTTTGGTATTTAGTTTTTCTTTGTGCATCATTTTAAAGTTTAAAGCAATAGAAAATATGTTTTATAAAAAAAAAAAGCTTACATGCATAAAACATGTTTTCTTATACTCTAAACTCTATAGTGATATATTCTATGAAACTAGGCCCTGTCCTATCTGGTGCACTTAAAGGGAAAGTTCACCCAAAAATGATGTAAATGCATTGTGAAGTTCGCGCAAGAAGTAACATGGAAGCACAGAACCTCCACTTCTCATGCAAGCTTAACAACACACTTGCGTCACGGGTCACACTATGTCCCCCTCATGAACGCTCATATAACAGTAGACTGGAAGCATGGATTTTTTTATTTAAAAAAGTTACAAATATTTGTATTTTTCTCACACACACTTATAGTTTTGCTTCAGAAGACTTGATTCCTCCACTGGGGTCGAATGGATTACCGCCATGAACGCTGTGTGGTTTTTTAGGCATCAAACGAGCATCAATGGACTTCCAAGGGTGGATTCATTTCTTCAAAATCTTTGTTTGTGTTTATTTGAAGAAAGAAAGTCAAATACATCAGGGATGGTACAAGGGTGAGAGAATTTTCCTTTTAGGTTGAACTATCCCTTTAATGTGGATTTGCAGTCTTGTAGCCTTTGCTTACATGCATCTGTAAAGTCTACGAGCCTGTAGGGTTTCCAATTTGTAATTTTATGATTCAGAGGGTGCTCACGGTTGTGTGCTTCCAATGTGCCCTTTTCTGAATTGTCATGTCCGACATTTAAAACAAAGCCGAGGACTGTTGCATGTGTAGAAATAAAAATATTAATAATGATGCCCTCTACTAGAGGACAAAAATGAATTGCTGGGTCCCAGGAGGTTATCAATGCTGTAATGAGATGATCTATATGACGTTAATATGTAGCCATACTGCCATTTCTCCACCCCCAGCTGCATATTGAACAGGAATTCAATCTGTGCCTGCATGTAAAGTTTTATGAGTCTCATTTGCACCTGTTATAAGGCTGCATTTCTATTCCACAAGCATCTGGTTTGAATATTTCTTTCAGGCTTTGATCACTCTGTTTATTCAAAGCATTGATTTGAAGCCCAGCTCAACTTCTTGAAGCCTGCAGCAGTCAAAAACCATGTGTTGACAACCGAGTGGCTGTAGTTTAAACTTGTTAGACGGAATTGCTATTCTTCACCAAAAGAATGTAATCAAAGACAAACTAGAGGGCTCTAATGGTCTCCTAAGCTATACACCGGCAAGCCATAGCGCTCTCGTTCAGTTAGGTGCATTTAAACTCAAAGCAGATATTAAACACTATTAGACAGTGGTATCCACCACAACAGGACAAAAAGCCCACTAATATTTCATCATGTTGTAGTAGCCTAGATGTTTTTAGCGGGCCTTTAAACGTGTGAAATTGACTTTGATGCAGGATAGGCGCTAGAAGAGTTTAGGACTGTTTTATGTTCTTCTGGTTCCATTCACTAATCAGAAATGTCAATGTTATTTTTCTGCAGCTCCAGAGTGATTAGTCACAGGACATTTACGACCGCCCATGATGCAACAACCAGGTCGCATACTTTTGGTGCTGCAGAGATTGCTGAACAACTTCCATTGAGAAGAATGGGAATGCAAAAGGACATTTTCTCCAGGTATTATAGAGCCCAATATCAAACCCTGCTGAAACCAATTGTGAGTCTACTCTCCCGTGTGCTTCATGTGAGTAACACAGAGCTGCTAGATTTCCAAACAAGCCACTTATAAGGTTCCATTTTAGTGGTTATGCTGACTTAGAAGGGAGCAGACAGCAAAGCAGCTCGCTGGGTCTTTGAAAGGTGTGATTTCCTCTGGACATCAGTGATATGCTTAATTAAATTTCATACTAGTGCCTTTGAAAAAACAAAAAACAACAGAAAGACTAAATCACTGAGGGATATGTCATCTTATTATTCCTAATATCAGCTGAAAACAGAAGGTTGTGCCATAGAGGGTTTTCAACTAAACTATTCATTTTATGCTGCAAATTCGAACTCTTATGCTGTTTGTTGCCATGCTCATTAAGAATATCTTTTGTCACAATGTTAGCATTGAGTAGGATGCCTCATTTGTTCGTCCTCTCCTACATCCAGCTCCTGCATAGTCCTTGTGGTGTGACACATTTGTCTCCTTACTGCAGCAAAAGCATTGCAGGAACAACTGGAGCAGTCAACTGGATGCCGTCGAGGATTCTGGGGCCTGAATTTGTGACTGTATTTACATTTGGCCCCTGTACACTGTTAGCATTCTCGTGTTCTTGGGAGCCCTGGGATCTCATAATTCTCTCCCGGTAAACTTTTCACGGTGGCTGAAAGAGCACTGTGCAGTATTTCAAATCTGCTGGCCCTTTTCAGCTGCCAAGGAAACAGGATTCTCAGTGGAATGAAACATTCTCTTGCATCAGTTTTAGAAAACACATTATTTTTCAACTATTTGACATTGTTGCAGCACCTCTCTTCCCAGTCTGTCAGTAATGCTACTGATCAAATATTACTCTAGAACAAGTGAAAGTTGTAAAGACAGATTTTTACTTCAGTAAAAGTACAGAAGTCCTTGCTTTTAAAAGTAGGCTACTTAAAGCTACACTGTGTGATTATTTTTTTTTATTTTTTTTTTATTCTTAGCAAAAAACACTTAGTTCTTTCAAAAATATATAAGCTCATTAATGTATATTTACTTCTTTCAAGTAATAAAGTATTCTCATAAGTTTATAATTTGCCATTGAAAGTACATACGGGTGAGGGGTTCGAATGCCGGTCGCCATGTTGCCCCTCCATCTTGAAACTACATTAGCCAAAGAGGGACATACCTGTAAATTCAAGCTTCGCCTTTCGCGCTTTACACTCAGTGACACAGAGACGAATGCGAGGGGGAGATTACTCGCGACTGCCGGCAGATTTGAAAGATTGCTGATGGAGGATCACGCCTATTTTCGAGGACATGTAGCAGAGTCGCCAAGGAAGCGAAAGAGAGAATTAAAACGTCAACGCGACAGGCAAATCAGCAAGACCAACGTCAATACTGGAGTAACTTTTCCCAGATGGAAAGGAGCAAAGATTTTAAAACGGACGCCGAAGTTGCCTGCTTTCTCCTCGACAGGTAATCCAGCCTATTTAAATTCGAAGTTTTATAGTTGCTTGTCTAAACATAGCATGGTTGTGCATAACGCCAGAACGACCTCTAGTATAACTTGCGTTACTTTTCCTCGCGTCAATGGTGAAAAAGTATTGTTTACCTTGTGACATAAATCTGTGCTGCGACGGATCACAGGTGATAGTTTTAAAGGCGCAATTGGACGAAGTCGAACTGGATCTTGGAATAATACGGCCACCGTAGGAGTTAAAACGCCCTAGAAATTGAAAGGAACAGAAACTAATATTCACTGGGTAGTCATATACAATTTCACCGCTAGATGGGGGATAATATCACACAGTAGCTTTAAGTATCAAAAGTAAACGCATTGTTTTATTATTGTTGCATTGTTGAATGAATGCATGCTGTGCCATCATGGTGGTTTAAGCCAGTCAGTGATGCTCCATTCGACATGCTAGCACACTTGTACTCATTTAAATACTTGTTTAAAAGTTACAAAGCTCTTTTCAAAGTCGAAAACATATTATAAAAGAAAGGTTTCTACATTGTGTTTATTTGACAAGATTACGCTAAAACACATTTTTGAAAGGACTTCAGTTAACGTTATACGCCCAACTATGTTTTTGCATGCTAACTAACGTTATTGTCAAACCTTACCTGCGTTAGCGTTGTATCCACAATTCTATGGTTACTTGGCTGGCAAATCCCAAAAAATTATTTGACTGATCATACTTCATAGTGAAACTTTAAAAACAGACTATTTCCATTTCAAGCTTTCACCAGAAATCAAAAATGTACATACTTTTACATGGACGGCGAGTTTTTGAAGGCTGTGATACATTTCGCTTTAGGCAAACAAAACAAACATTTAAAACGAAATGAATCTTTAATATTTCCAGAAAACTACGAGGTTACGAGGAACCATCTTCTTTCATTTTGCCATCAACTGATCAGTGTTCAAAAAATGCTGGGAAATCATTGAACTTCACGGGATCCTAAAAGAGTGGTAATAACTGATAGGCTGTCTGCAAATTTATTTATTTTTTAAATCACGTTTTAGAGAAGAAGAAAAATCATCCACTGACTATCAAAGCTGCTACATAGTAAACACTTTTGAGGACCTTGATAAATGTAGTGGAGTGAAAGACAATATTTGTCTTTCAAATGTAGTGAAGTCAAAGTCAAAAGTTAAGTGCAGTTCTCAAGTAAATGTACTTCATTACTGTCCACCTCTGGGTGGGGATTATTTAAATGAGGAATATTGTAATGTCTATGTTCAAAGAATAAAACAGTGCTTACTGATATAGAAAATAACTACCTTTTGCGTGGACTTTGTACCTTTGCAGACCTCTCTATGCTCAAACCTTAACATTACACTCTAAAGAAATTTCTAAATGTAAAAAAGCATAATAGATCCTCTTTAAAGATGTGCAAATAAACGGTGACTATTTGCAAGTGAGACTTGAAGTTTGATTGAAGCAAACGGCATTTGCACAGATGTAGATCACGTGTTTTTTGCAGAACAAGCTTCGCTCTATTTCTAGCATGTGTTAGGTCCCTGTGAGTCAACCTAGCGTAGCCTGACAGATGTACCGGCTGCACTTTTAATTATGATGCAGGCCCGAACCCAAACTCATTAAAACATCTTGAATAACAAAGGCTGCATTGTCTGAGATCATTTGTCCCGCAGACAACAAAATGCTGTATTCCAGATGAGTCGATAATTTGGCGTAATAAATGGAAAGCCGGCTGCCTCACGCGTGGAAGATTTATCTCTGATGAGCTCGGTGGTCATTGTTCTTACTCATTGGCTGTGAATTGATGGGTCGTTTCAGAGTTTAAGAGCCAGATCTTCTGCCCCAGGTCCCTTTGAACAGAACAGATGGAGAACAATTGCCACCAGAGCTTTTACTCTGGTGGTGCTCATAATGAATTTCACACATTATTCTCTGCTTCAGACCATTAATGTGCTGTAAATGTGTGTATTTCTTTCTGATGGTAAACTACCTATCATCTTAATATGCAGAAGCTTCTATAAATGCGCTATTTGTAGGTTAATTATGAGGTTAGCTCAACCAGTGGCATGAGTTTGGGTCAGGGCTATCTGTGTTTGAGTGATAATTTTGCTAATGTCACTAAGTATACACTGTGTTCAGAATATGATACTACTATACTGAGCAGTTGTGCATACTGTGCATTGTATTGTTGATAGAAATTAATACTTTTTATTCAGCAATGGTGCATTAAATGAATCAAAATTGACAGGAGAGGCTTTTTACATTGTTACAGAATATTTCTTGAGCAGCAAAACAGCATATTAGAATGATTTCTGAAGGATCGTGTGACACTAAAGACTGGAGTAATGATGCTGATAATTCAGCTTTGCATCACAGGAATACATTACATTTTTAAATATATTATAATAAAAATAAGTTATTTTTAACTGCAATAATATTTCAAATTTAATGCAGCATGGTTGAGCATAATCTTTTAAAAACATAACGTTTTACAAACCCCAAACTATAGTGTATATTTTAGTCTGTTCTTCACATAGCCTTCACACTGCTTGTAAACTAATCATAAACCCAGCATCTAACCCTGAGATCACAGAGGTTATTTGCTATTTTAGCAATACCGCTTTAGAGTTTGTTCAAATCCCTTCATGATGCTGGCATTTAGAAGCCAATTAGAGGTGTCACTTACGTTTATGTTTTTTTGATTCATTCTATTTATTTTTAATTAATTGTTTGTAGATGTGTTATTTATTTATTTGTCCGTTTGCTTGTAAAGAAAAGCCTGCATGAGAAATGCCATTGTCTATGTTATGACACTCCCTTTTATAGTGCACATCATTTTCGGTTAGCTGTGCATGAGATTCATGACTGGGTTTTGTGCCGTCTCTGCAGTGTTTTGCAAATGGTTAAATATGTGTCAGAAAGAAAGAACTGATCGTATTTTACTATGCAGATAAATTAAAAAAAGCAAACCTGTTACAATTCAGTATACAATTATGACAATGATGTCATCGCTGTTAGTTCCATTTTTACAGTCTAATGTAATACACGTGTAATGCACGTAAATGGGAGATTTCTGCCAGGGTGTTGCTAAATAGTTGCTAAGGTGTTCTGAGTGTGTTTAGTGTTTTGGTTTTGGTTGCTAAGTTGCTGTTTACTGGGCAATCTCTAAATATATGTACTATTCTAGTCTCTAGTTATGTCTTGGGTCTTTTTCCTTTAATGTAAGTCTATGCGATAATACAAAAAAAATCTGTTTTATTGTTTGCCAGATGAAGATTGTCTGTCTATTTGATTAAAATCGTAAATTGTTTTGCATGCTGAAATTTACTAGTTTTATTGTTTAGAAAGTACCACTAAAAATAGATTATTTGAGGAATATTAATACAGTAATGCCCTGCAAACACTGCATTAAAGAGGACCTATTATGCAAAATTCACTTTTATATTGTTTTTTAACATAATTAGGCTATGTGTCCGCAATGTGTGTACACAACAACCCTATTGTGGTAAAAATCCATCCACTCCATTTGTTATTTTCCACATAATTCTGAAACAGTTTCTCAAAATGAGCCGTTCTCCAATGGGACATCACATTGCTTATGACAGGCACAAAATCTGTTCTATTATCTTAGCTCCTCCCCTGAGTGAGCCGTATACAGTTCGCCATGTTTATCTCCTCGCCAGATCATTTAATAGCAGCACTCAAGTAAGAAATGTATTCTTATTAAAGCTACTAAAGTTATTTTAGAGCAGTGAGTGATTTTCTGTTTTTCTTTTGTTGTTTGATTCATATTAACAGCATATAGAGCAGTAGGTACTGTATATTACGCTGCTGTCACTTTAATACACATATCTAATATACACATGCAATTTCTTTCCCTGCTGTTTACATTCACAGACATAATTGACTGTGTTTATGTGAACTTTGTGTTTTTTTGACATATCATTGTATGTATTTGACAGTTTAAGTGCAATAAAAGTGAAAGAGAACGTAGTTTAATATTCACGGGACGCACCGTCTGACAGCCAGCTTTCTGTGCGCGTGCTTCAGATGTGTGCGCTCAGAAAACCTTATCAGAAGTTTAAACCGATATGGCTTCAAAACGCATGCAAAAAATAACTTTCACTATGACTAAGAACTGCAATGTCACAAGAGCGCATTTGTAATTCCTCGTTTGTAAGTCGCATTGGATAAAAGCGTCTGCAAAATGAATAAATGTAAATGTGACCATGATAGAGATGATAATCCAAACCAAACAGATATTTTGTTAGCTTTTGGCCGAGTATTCAAGGCACGGGCTGTAAAGGCACAGCGCTATTCTGGAGCAGCAGCTCATTTGCATTTAAAGATACATGCATTAAAACAGAGCGTTTTGCTTCAACTCAAAAATGAGCATTTATAGCATAGTGTAATAAATGATCTGTGGGGTATTTGGAGCTGAAATAAAGACACATTCTGGGGGCACCTGAGACTTATATCACGTCTTGTAAAAAGGGGCATAATATGTCCCATTTAAACAAAATGGTTACAATTTATTTTGATTGTACACTTTAGACATTCTAATAACTATCAGTATCTTTACAACTACAGCTTTGCAACTTTGCAACATACATGTTGAACTACATAACTAACTCTATTAGTAGACTTTTAGAGTTAGGTGTAGTGTTCGGGTTAGAATAAGTTGACAGTAGTTGCGAAGTTAGGCTACTTATAGTTAGTAGAATGAGTGGACCATCAAAATAAAGTGTTGCAGGCATAAGTCTTCTGCCTCAGGTCCCTGTGAGCACCCCAAAACTGCCAAACACAGTCTTTCCCATGAGCTTCCCCATATGTTAGCAGTCGGGTCTGTTTGATGTCGTGACTTACTGTGTTTATCATGTCTTGGTTGGGCTCACAGGGCTGGGTGTGAGTCACTATGGTCGATTAAATTTTTTATTGGCTTGTGCATGTCTGTGCGAGTGTTTATTAAAAGGGCAGAGTAGAATAGCTCTGTGCTTCTATAATTCATCAAGCTGGAGTCCTCAGTAAGCAGTCCATTTCTATTTGAGCTGGTCCAGATGAAAGATGTGTGTGGAGAGAAGGACTAGATCCCTGTTCATGTATCCTTTTCAATCTCTCTCACATACAGTCACACAAACCCTGCTTTTACAAGGGGTTTGTACCCACAAATCCCTGTGCTGTGCTCAGGATTTTCATGATAAGAGCTGTGACAGGAAGGATAATGAGAAGGGAGCGATGAAATGGAGAAGTAGATGATAGGAGATGTTAAAGGGAAAAAAAGGTGGAAAGAACAAGGAGGGGGAGATTATATGTTTGTGACTTTTCACTGCAGCCGTTAAGAATTGTCTCTCTTTCAGTTCATGAGTGTGAATCGAATCATCCATGCCCTGCAGGATGTGGAAGTAGAATTGAGTTGCAATTCAACATGGTCACATATTAGAAGAATTGCATTAGTTCAACATAAACCCAAAATGGGCAAGAACAGAAAACTTCTTAGATGATTTTATTTATATATTTATTTATGTATGTATTTAGGCTATAGAAATGTATCTTCCAACATTGTTATTGATAACATGTTTATTGGAAATTCATACCGAAAATATATTATGTTATATTATGTATTTTAAATGTATTAAAAAACACATTCACTCCAGCTATGAATTTCTTTGAATAATAGCAATGTCCCTTCCTTCCTCCCTCCCTCCCTCCCTCCCCTCCCTCCCTCCCAGGTCTGCACATTAAGGTAACACTTTACTTAAAGCCTTTATAAAGCATTATAAAAGTATTTTTAATGCATTAATTATGCCTTTCAATGCACCTTATAATGCACTGAATGATCTCATGAAGCTATAATACATATATAAATATATATTCTGTAAAATGCATTAACATTTTGAAGAATGTTGGTTACCAAAGATTTGACTTCCATAGTATTATTTTCCATAATATGGAAGTCAGTAGGGTCCATCAACTGTTTGGTTACCGACATTCTTCAAAATATCTTCTTTTGTGATCAGCAGAATAAAGAAATTCATACAGGTTTGGAAAAATAATGATAATGTCTTTGAATTTGTATTCCATTTTAATTCTGGATTGCAATTCTGCATCCTGTTTGCCACCTCAGTTGAAATGCATTTCCCCCAAAAAGGAAAATCATATGGTTTGGATGGGTGAACATGAAGGTGAGTAAATGATGACAGAATTTTCTCAGAACTCTCCCTTTTATTCACAGGTAATTTACTCTTGATCCCAACTGCAGAAAGCCTCTGCAATTGAATCCCTAAACACTTAGGCACTTACCAAGATGTGACTTATGCTATAGAAATGGCACACTGTCCCAGCATCCTCCTCTACTTTTTATACCTAAACTTTCAGGGACTGAGCAAACTAACTTTTGCTAGCAAACTGTCCACATTCAATCCAAGTTCTCAGACAGCCAACAGCAATAATCCATCAAATCAGTGTGGAAATTCTGGGACAGCTGCCTTCTGAGTGCTGTTTGCATTTTCTTACATCATTACCTGTCTGTAACACACACACACACATCAAAAATCATGACTGACTGTGTCCCTCTTTCATCTTTATTTCTGGAAAATATTGTCTCTGGCATTTAAGCAATAGTTAACCCAAAAATTAAAATTCTGTCATCATTTACTCCCCCTCACGTCGTTCCAAACCTATGTAAGTTTCTTCTGTAAAAATAAATAAATAAAAACACACACACAAACTGGACACTTGGACTGGACACTGCTTTTCCAATGTGCGCTTGAGCTTTCAAGTTTCTTATATTACAGGTCCTCGGAAGTCTTACGGTAGCAGGCCAAAAATTTATGTTATTCCTAATAGTCATGACAATCTTCCTCTGCAGAGAGCAAGAAATGGCTGGGAATTGATCAGACTCATGAAGTTTTGTGAACTGGATCAAATTATTCCTTAAAAAAAACAGACTCGCTAAAGTTATTTCTTCTTTCATGAACTTTCAAGAACGAGAAATAGAATCAGTATCAAGTTTTCCAGTGAATGATGACTTAAATTTCCTATTATGAATAATATGTTATGATACTTTAAAGTGGGCATGAAATGGAAATTGTGGTAGTATTTTCTTCCCTACTGTGATGTTCGAGTGAAATGGCTTCTTGACCAAGAAAAAATGTTGGATGGGACTTGATTTTGTCCATAAGGAATTGGATGGATGGATGGTTGTGGTTTACTATTGGTCGATCTCATGAGTGACAGGTTGCCCCGTCCTCGCGCTAGTAAACACCATCAGAGAAGAGATGTCGCTGCAACAGAGAGGGGGAGTTCATTTGATTAAAGAAAATGAGGAGACATGAATTTTAAACAGACAATTATGTGCACAGATAAATCATTTATAAAAATACTGCAATATTCCATAAAAAATCAAGAATCGTCCTTTTTGATTTAATGGTGCTTTCTTGTCATTTTATACTCTTTATTTACATTCATTATACTAAAAAGTGTGTTCAGGATATTAAAACCTTTTTGTGTTTCACACAACACTTTTGTGTTTTGCATAAAAAAAGAAAGGTACACAGGTTTGGAAATGATGACGTTTAAATTTTTGGATGAATTATTCCTTTAACTAATATGCACCCTCAAGCAGAAGAGATGTAAAGTGAAGAAATAAGATGAGTGGGTGGAAAGAAGGTATCTCCGTCTATGACTAAGTTGGCATGCCCTTACACACTTCTTTAATTGCATGCAGGTTAATGCCACATGGCGTCACGTTGCCTTTCAGTCCTTCACTTTAGCGGCGTTGCTTGTGCCCAATTAAAAACAACACGGGAACAGACTCAGCTGGGAAAGAAAACGGGATCGTATTGTCAGAGTCTCTCAGGAAATAGCAAACAAATTAGCAGATGGCATGCAGAAATAGTTGTAGTGATGCACCTGGGAGGGCTGACAGAGAAGGGGGAGAGCCAGAAGACGAAACCGCCAGCATATGTCATATATATAGAGCTCAGACACAGCAGGGCTGTCAAACAGCATGATATGTGTGAGAAAAGCCGGATTCCTCATGATGGTGAAGTGCTGTTAGCTTCCTTTCTGAAATACAAAAGACTCAAGTGCCCCTAATATGCACTTGCTTTGAGTGATAGCTCAACGAAATAACACCACACCCATATGCTTTAATCCACAGACCGTGAGAGAAGGACTTCAGTAAACCACAGAGTGAAGACAGAGTCCTGTTTTCAGAAAAGCTTTTAGACAATATTCACTCCTGAAAAAAAATCTTCCATTTTGTCAGACTAAATTCTCTCTTCCACCCTCAATACCCACGACTGAGGTTCAGTGTGTGTGTGTGTGTGTTCAATCACTACTCTTTGTTCTCTACTATTTGCATAATGCTCTTCATTGGCTGCCCGTGAACCACATCTACATTGACCTTCCCTCAAATAGAAATGTACTTGGCTTTGCAATGGTGGTTCGGGTTTATCAGCTACTTCTTCCAATGTTTCATTATCAGACTCTGGCTGAAATTGATCAGGTAAAACTGACGAGATTGTTACTGTTTGTATTACTATCAAGTGCTGAGGAACATCCAGAGCTGAAATTTAGTTATGAATTTCGTTTAGTTTCAGACACTCATTCTACCAGGTGTTTTGTCTTTGTGTGTATGACCCTGTGCATTGTCTATACATTAGCATTGTAAAATAATTTCTTCTGTAATGGATGTTGTTGTTTTTTACAATGGAATCCTAATCATGTCTATTGGTATTTAGTTAAATCAGCCCAAATTAGAAAGTTCACACAAAATAGAGACAACATCATCAACTTGATTACACAAGTTTGAGAGACAACATTTTCTTGAAGCTTGAAGCTGCTAGCCTAATTGTTTTCTTGAAAACATTTTTATTAATTTGGTATGATTTTAACAACTTATAAGGTTAATTGCATTGGTTGTTCGATGGTAAAATACTAAGTAAAGTAAGAGGGATTTGTGAGAACAGTTGAAATGTTATGTTTTACAGAGGCGGAAGTTATTTTGACAAAAGGTTACTTTTTTTTGGAATAACGTGCCCAGATGAATCATTCACAATAAGATGGAAGTATTTTTAGATTTAGTGTTTAGTCTAAGCTGGAGATGCTTTCACCATTTGATAGAAGGTCAATGAGATGTGAAGCTCTGTGGTTTCTCAATCTGTTATTTGTCATTTGTTGAAAGGTGTTCATTTTCTTTTTGAATCCCCTGTGATGCTGCTGAAGAATATGTGTTGACTGACACTCACCATTCTCTCTGTGTCTGGTTAAAGGTATGATCCATCATCAGGAGGAGTCAAAGAACTTCAGCCTTTCATAGGCTCTGACACTTCAACATAAAGCAATGAAAAACTGGAATGTGTGATGGCTCTCACCTGGAAACATGCCTCTTCCGTCTTTGAAGGTAATTGAGTTTTGATCCATATGTCTGTCTTTATTTGGCTCTGTTATACTGTCAGTATCTTTCAAAGAGCTGTCTGTTCCTTCTGGTGTATCCAAACAGCAGGAGGGGTTGAGCAAATGCACTTTATAAGATGTATAATACAACGCCACAAAGATATGCTTGAGTGACAAATGAGAAGGACTGAACTAGTATTTCCCACTGTATGTTCTGTCGTGGTATGTGTGTAAATTGTTTCTTGATTGACACTTATTATATTATGTTATGAAATTATTATTTTATGTTAATACATTTCCTTAATTATCATGAGAGAATCTAGTGACACGTCAAGAACAAATTCTGACCATATTTTATCCTAAACTTTACACCGTTATATGTTTGCATTTTGACATTATTTTCATGACAAATAAGCACATTATCATCCACATTCTCATTACTGTTATGCAAAACAAAACAAAAATCATATTTATACTGTAAGTTACATGGTAGTATTTGTACTTAAAGGCAGGTTTTGTGCAATTCAGAAATTCATCTTTTATGAGTCACATTAGATTCTCATTGAGTTCCACCCACTGCGCCAGGAGAAGCCAGAAGTTGATTTATCAACTTATCAGCACACTAATGCTATTAAATGTTATCGAAGCATGACAGTATACCCAGTGGCACTGTCTGCTGTCATCCTGTGGTGCTAACGGGGGACCGAAAATCAGACGTCTGCACTAAATTGCGCTGTTATATAACATCTGAAGCACAATCAAGTAAACTGCCTCTTGAAAGGCCTCCAGTGAACTTCGGTCAAGGACAACCGTGTACTTCAAGGTCAAGTGTTCTGTCAGTACTTGATAGGATTTTACTGTGAACATCAGCCTGCTGTTCCCTCACACTATATTTATCTCCCTTAGATTTATGGATTTGAACAAACCTCAACTTTAAGTATCCAAATTTGTCTCACCCTGTACCATTTGTGCTATACAGACTTGAATGAAATGGCGCAATTGTTCAGGAGATGTACTCTATTATTTTCAACAGACTTATGACTGTTGCCTGACGGATGAAAAAAAGAGACAAACAATCTTACTGTGAAGGAGGGATCTTTCAACAGATGTCTTGGGAATTATTAAGGAACTTTTTTTGCATTTAGTTTATTACTTAGACAACAAACTTCCTGTTAACTTACAAGACTCTGTCAGACATTTTGTGATGAGGTTTGCAATAGATATTGGGGTTTCACTTTATTTTGATGGTCCCTTTAACTCATTCTGTTGACTATAAGTAACGTTGCACCTTCATGTCTACTAACTCTCATTAAAGTGTTAGTAGAGTATTAGTAGACTGGTAGGGTTAGAATAAGTTGACATTTCTCACCTTTCTCACCTTTCGCCGCTTCTATCCTTTCGGGTAGCGGGTTTCTTCCTGATCTTCATCTCAACCAGACACCTCCATCTGTCATGATCGTCTGTATCTTCCTTCTCTAAGCCACACCACTCCATGTCTGTCTTTATGGTGTCTTTCCAACGGTGCTTTGGCCTTCCCCTCTTTCTCTTTCCTCCTACTTGTATCTCCATGGCTCTCCTTATGTCCGCCTCTTCATCTTTCCGGCACACGTGTCCAAACCACTGTAGCCTTCTTTTCCTCATGAGATCTTGTATTGGCATTAATTGTGCGTGCTTCCTTATCTCTTCATTAGTTTGGTGTTCCTCTAGACTTATTCCAAGACAGTACCTCAGCATCCGCATCTCACAGGATCCAATCTTGTCTGCCAGGTTTTTCTGTTATGGGCCATGTCTCACTTCCGTATAATAGTGTCGGTCTTATAGCTGTCCTATAGATGAGTGTTTTTAACTTTGTTGGTATTTTCTTATCGCACAGAACTCCTGTCAGCTCCCTCCATCTATTCCATGCTTTGCTTATTCTGAACTCTACCTCTTTCCCGCAGCCTCCATCTTGGTGGATGGTGGTTCCCAGGTATTTGAAGGCTGTTTGTTAGAAGGGTTAGAATAAGTTGAAATGTAGTTGCAAAATTACTTATAGTAGAATGTCTGTTGGAGGACCATCACAATAAAGAGTTAGCAGATATTAAGCAGGCAGTCTACTAATACTCTAATGAGAGTTAGTTGACATATAGTTGCAAAGTTACTTATAGTCAACAAAACGTTCAAAAGGGACCATCAAAATAAAGTGATCTGCCACTTGTTTTTGGTTAAAGCAAGGCATTACTCATGTAAAGAAGCCGTTTTAAGTGCAGCCCAGAAAGTCCCTTTTATTCTTATCTCAGAAACCAATGAAGGGAAAATATATTATCTCTGGTCATGCATTTAGTAAACAGCTTACATAATTTATTCTTTAAAATTTTAATGGAATTGTTCACCCAAAAACAAAAAAATCCATTGATGTTCCAAACCCATATGCTGTCTGTGAAACACTAAAGACGATGTTTTGCTTTTCTTTACACAGCCATTTTGCATACAATGACAGTTCATACCACCACAGCTGTCAAGCTCCAAAAACATCATACAAGACTAAATACACAACATCTTTCTGTGAGGAACAAACTGAAATTCAAGTTATTTTGGTAATTTTGGGATGTATGGGATTTATTGTTGCCTAGCAACTAGCGGTTACATTTGCAATATTCAAAACGTCTAGAGTCTAAAAACAAACTAGAGAGTTTGTCTCCTCATGGGATCCGGTTTGCCTCGAGGATCAATTGATCTGAGATTTTGGTAAGACTTCATTTTACAGTGTCATTGCTACATATGTTACATGTAGTTACTATAGTAATAACTATAAATTATGCATAATTACATGCAACCAAACCAAACGGTTATCCTAACCCTATAGTAAGTACATGTAGTTACTTAATATTACTCAGTACATAAATGTATAATTACAGTGTAACAAAGACACCTTAAAATAAAGTGTAACCGATATTGTTGTATTTGTGTTACTTCTAATGCAATAGATTTGTTAAGTTGACATTGGCGTCTTGCATAGGCGCTCGAGCACCCACGGAAAAACAAGAGATTAAAAAAATCGATTGAGATTCGGGAACCTCTCTGATTGGTGGATCTCACATCAGGTCCCGGCGGGTCAACAACCTGACATAAACCCGGCAGGCTTGGCACCCACAGGATTTTTGGACTTTATACCACAGTCAAATATTACCAATAAATGTATTTTATATTACTCAGAATGCATGATTACTTTTGAATGTCTATAGAACAGTACGCTGGAAGCAGTATACATTATTCTAGTATATATTATTCTATGCCCATTTCATCTGCTTTATAACAGTTTCTTGCTGAATTGTTCTTTGTATATATATTTATGTTCATTTTATTTGTAGTTAATTACATATTCAAAGAGGCCAGCAGATTTGCTCCAGGCATGTCATTGTGCCCCAGCGTGCCATGACGTTATGTCCTTGGTCTTGCCATGACCTTCATTTTGTCCTTTGCTTTTGTTGTGCAACTGTGCATTTAAACATCCCTGACTTAGCTGTCAGTGCAGTGGGATTCAGCGCTATCTCAGGAGAACAGGGGTCATTTCTCTCTTGTTTCTTCTCTTTGGCTGTCAGGGAGAGCCCTCTATTATATGGCTGTATAGAGGGGTGGACAGCATTCGCAGGGGCAGTGTGTTGTTTGTTTAAAGGCTGAGGCAGAGGCTGACCCAGCAGAAAGGAGCTCTTTTATGCCAGAGACACAGGATGCCAAAGCTCACCTTCCTCTTTCCTGCCATTCCCCCTCAGGGGCTCTGCCAATGCAAATGTGCACCTCCAGCCTGAAGCCCAATGAATACACTCAATGAATACAATAAATTACAGAACCTAGCGAGCTGCCTTGCTGTTTTCCTTCTAAGGCAGCGTGTTAACTGAAATGAACCTTCATAAGTGATTGAATGGAGGCACTTGTATTCTTAAAAACTGCTCGATGGGTGCAGTTTTTTTCAGTGTTCACTGTTTATGTATTTCTTATTGAAACAGGAAGTTTGTTTGGATTGGGACCTATCAAAGAATTCCCTTTTCCAATAGTGTTGATGTTAAAATTATTTGCAACAATGTGTCCAACGTTGTATCTGTTTTTCTGGAAGAGATAGACTACAAACTAATCAGTAAGATTTTTTAATATTTTTGAAATAAATCACCAAGGCATTTTTTTTTTACAATTTAAAAAAAACTGTTTTCTGTTTTATATATTTTAAAATGCAATTCATTCATATGATGACAAAGCTGAATTTTCAGCATTATTACTGATCACATGATCCTTCTGAAATATCCACCTGATTGGGTGCTCAAGAAATATCTCAAAATAGACATTTTGTGTAACATTATAAATGTATTTACTGTCACTTTTGATCAATTGAATGCATTCTTGCAAAATAAAAAGTATTAATTTCTTATTAATATATTTTTTAAATCTTACTGAAATAACCGTAGTGTATATTTGAAAAAAAAGTCTATTTTATCTAGTATATAGTTTATTTTGATCAAACTATATATAGTTTGTTTGATCAATGTAGTCTTGATAGAGCTATTTCAACATGACTTTAATTAATGAATATTTATTCATTTATTACAAACTAATAGTTTTGGTTAAATGACAAAACATTCTTTACAATCTATGCAGGACCTTGTCAGGCCAGTAATCTTATGCGCATAAAAGATATTGGGGAAAATATTTTTTTTTTCTATTAGGCTGAACTGTTTTCAATGAGCTTATTGCCATTGTCTGGCATTGCCTTATTCGTGAAGAATACATGATGTTGACTTAAAAAAAATTTTTTTTAAAAAGCTACATATCTCAGAAGGCAGCATGAGGTTGCTGCCTTGAAACCACCTTTGTGATGCCTTAAAATCCTGTCCAGGTTGGCAGCTCACAAGATTTCAGAACAGCTAAGGTCTGTCTGCATATGGAAGGTCAAAACAACACGTCTTGCATCTCAGAATTTGCATTTTATTTCAACCTTGGCAAATCAATGCTAGATCTGGACGTAATATATTATGTGAGATCAATTATTTCCTTCTCTGGCTTTCTTGTTAGAACCCCGAGGTGTGTTCCCCACCCAGGCGCAGAGAGCGTGCCGGCAAGGTTGATTGATAACCTCCCTCTCACCGCAGAACTCATCCCTTGCCTACCCTGCGGTTTCTCAGCTCCGTGGACTGGTCTTCCTCTGGGTAAGACAGAGATGGCGGGGGCCCATTAGCAGGCCCCTCACGCAGGTGTCGTCAGAGCCTCATGCTGTGCAGCGGGCTGGATTCACCTTGCCTTTGGAGGAGAGTGCACTAGACAGAGAAACAACAAGGTTAGGAACGATGCAGGGGGAGGTTGAACTGTAAATTAATTTAACCCTGCAAGCACAAATATTGCTGGAGTACTTAAGGGTTTTCTACAGGATTAGAAATGCTGTAAATAATTTAGATTTTTTATTTTGGAATTTTTAATCTCTTATGCTCACCAAGGCTGAATTATTTATTTTTTTGTTCAAAAATACGGAAAAAGTAATAATTACTACAATGAGCTCATTGTTTCTGCCATAAATGAATACATTGTTAGCTAACTGCGTGATTTGTACATGAACATTTCTGAAAATACGTTACTTGGACAATGCATTGTAATATTGAAACGATATGTACTGTGAAAAGCGCTATACAAATAAATGTGAATTGATAAAAAACAAACAAAAAAAAAACAGTAATATTGTCAATTACTATTACAATTTTAATATATTTAACTATTACTATTTGAATATATTTTAAAATGTTATTTATTCATGTGATGACAAAGCTGAATTTTCAGCATCATTTCTCCAGGCATCAGTTCATGATCCTTACAGAAATAATTCTAATATGCTGATTTGCTGCTCAGTTATTATCAGTTATTATTGGTGCTCAATTATTAATAATGGTTCTTATTTTTCTCAGGATTCTTTGACGATTGAAAAATGTGAAGACATTATTCATTATAACTATGATTCATTATTCTTCCTCTAGACATATCGCTGATCCATAGGGCTGAAAAGTTCCAGTTTTGTTTCATCGCTCCACAGAACAGAATCCCAAAACCTCTGTGGCTTATTTATAGGATTTTGAGCAAATTGGAGACTACTTTTCTAGTGCTTTTGGGTCTGTAGTGGTGTGCGTCTTGGAGTTCTGGCATGGAAACCGCATGTGTTTAGTACGCGCCTTACTGTGCAAACTGAAACCTCAGTGCCTGTTGCCACCAAGTCTTGGTCTTTTGCAGTCACTCAAGGGTTTTTCTCAGAAATCTGTTTCCAGCCGTTGATAGCTTCCTTTTTCTGCCCCGTCCAGGTAGTGTAACCTGTCACGTTTTGGGTTTTGTCTCTTGTTCTTATCATGTGATTCCCTGTTTGTCATGTGATCCTGCCATGTGTCTTGTCATTAGTTAATCGTCTGATCATTGTTCACAGGTGTTCTTTGTCTTCTTGTAATTAGTCTGTGTATTTAAGCCCTCATGTCTTGTTCGAGTATTGCATGTTTCCTGTACCACTGTTGTGTTTTTATTCATGTTCATGTTTTGAGGTCCATGCATCGTCATGCCCTTGTTTTATGTTTGATCCCGTTTTGTTAATGAATTGCATTTGGGTTCTCACTTCAACTTGCCTCCAGAGGATTCATTACAAAACATTTCTTTAACTTTGAACTTTGGAACTGTGCTTCTAACAGTGTCTCTAGGAACGTTTAGTGCCTTCGCTATCTTTTTGTATCCTGTTCCTTGTTTGTGAAGGGCGATGATAACATCTCTTAATTTTTTGGACCATTCTTTTGACTTAGCCATATTTCTTACATGCATGAAGTCAAATGTGACACTCAACAAACAAAGCCAGTTCAGATATTACGTGTGTTCTAGCTCAAGCACACCTTGTGCAACTAATAAAGCCCTTGATTATCAGGTGTGCTTGAGACAACACCTGTTTTGCAGATTTGTGCTGTTGTGAGGAAATCTATTCAGGGGGTTGAATAATTTTGAGACTGCATAAGTCATTAAAAGTTGCATTTTCAATTGAATTTGGGGAAACCACTTGAAGCATTTGTTGTGTTGAGCTATTTCAATTATTTCTGTTTGATTTTGTTTCATTGCAAACAGCTGAAAGTCTGTCAATTTTGCCAATAAGCCTGATTTGCAATGGGGGTTGAATTTTTTTATTATTACAAAATTTCTCTTTCAAATAAATGATGTTCTTAATTCTGTACATTTATAGACAGATAGATAGATAGATAGATAGATAGACAGACAGACACAGTTTGCTGCAGAATGTCGAGATACTTCTCATTCATTGTGGCTCATGACTGATTTGTGGCAGCACAGTAAATTAGCACTATTTTATAAACGATCTAGCACAGTGTTGTGCAATTTTAGACCTAAATTGGGTTTTTATAATGTGATATGGCACAATTAGGATATCCATTAAAATTTAATTGCACAAAAGAAGTATTTCAGATCCGTCCCCCGTGATATGATGATAAACAAAAAGAAAATGGATAACGCCGTGTGGCCTGTGGCGCTTATTGAATCTCTAAATAGAAATAAAGCCACATAGCAGGCAGATCTTTACTCCTTCTGCAATTAAGACCTGTATCGATCTCCTCCCTATTACATTAAAACCATGCAGGGCTATAATTTAATCCATTTCAAGTTAATGTCCCTAAGAACACACCGTACATAATCGTCAACATGACTAATTGTACCATGCCTTCGCAAATAAACCACAGAGGCCCTATCATCCCAGCAGCTGATTACAGCAGGCTGATAGATGAACTGACCTTGTGTAACAGAGATCCTTTTTAAAGATTCTGCTTTAAAACTCTTGTTGCAGACTCAGTTAGCAGGTCAAAAATCATCGTAAAAGAATGAAATTTACCTAGGGCTCTGACACCCTTTTGTCATAGTGGAAGCTCGGAGTACATGGGTCTCAGAAAGGCTTATCAGAACAGAGGAGGTAAAAATGAAGAGGGGATTATGGGTGCTTAGGTCTTCACTACGGATGGGAATTTTATGGAATTTAACTAACTCTGATTCCAATTCCATTTGGAGACCATATGAAAGCTCTCGACGAGTGCAGTTTTCTGTATTGACAAAATTCAGTGTTAAAATGAGCTTTTATTAAGTAGCAATTGGAAATGATTTTCCACTTTTGTGAGTGGAATAGTTTTATGAACTTTTACGAAGGATTCTTTTTTCTAACTATATAAAAAACAAAGCATGCCACGCATTTATGTTAAATCTCAGCCTGACAGTTACGGCTGTAAATGAAAAAATTAAATGCACGAGATATTTTTACTCTACATTTTAAATAAAGGATATTTGTGGTACACTCTAAACAAAAATGGTGCTAAATAGCACTAAAAGTGGTTCATTGGCTTGTAATCATAGGGGAACCACTTTAAGTGCCATATAGCACCTACCTTTGTCAAATGGTGCTATGTAGAACCATAAGAGGTGCCATATAGCACCTTAACCACCCCAAAGAACCGCTAAAGAACCGCTGAAGAACCAAACTGGGCTTAACAGGTTCTTTAAATGGTAGTGGTGCTATATAGCACCTTAACCACCGCAAAGAACCGCTGAAGAACCATTTTTTTTTTGTGTGTATTTGATATTTATATCATATAAAATATGATATTTGTTTGCACCAAACACATGCTTATTTCTAACTCTCTGCTATACACTATAGCATATAGCGTATATTGTGTGTATATATATATTAAAAAATTGGGGGTCACTGAGATTTTTTTTTTTTTAAACAAACACATTTTTTATTCAGCAAGTGTTTCATTGAACAAGTGACAGTAAAGATTGTTAAATTGTTAAAAAAAAAATGTAGAAAAATTATTTTTTCTCTTTCTCTCATATTCTGTCGCATCAGTAGATGAAAGTTGAGGACGTTGGTTTCGCTGCAGATCTGTGTGAAGCCATTAAAAAAACGGTTTTGCAGTTATCCAAGGCAAATGCATTAATGAAGCAAAACATAATAGGACTGATATTGAAATTCATATCTTGTGTCATGGAACGGATTAAGGAAAAAGGTCATTGCATTGATAAGAAAGAATAAAAGCTATCAAAGTCACATTCATCTTACCAGAATCCTAACAGGGAGGGTCAACATCGAGGCCAAGCTCTCCAGTAGATAAAAACACTCTACATGGAGATAAAAACGCTTTTAAATGGAAAAGTTCTAAGAGACACATGAAAGATAAATGTAATAAATAAATAATAAATGCAACTCGATTTTTTTTTTGCATTTCAAAGGAAAATTAGTGGTGCTTTTCCAGTGCAAAACTTGCTATGTTAGTTTGTATATGTTTGCTTTGCCATTGCTAAGGTGTTCTTGGCATTTGCTAAGTAGTTGCTTTCTGACCCAAGTTAAAAAAAGTCCAGTCCATATTCTGGTCTGTGGTTCAGGTCCCTCCTTCAGTGTAAGTGGTTCCAAGTAGTCTATAAGTTGTAAGTAGTCTCATTCACCTAGAAAAATAATCACACCTCTCACCAACAAGCCGCATGATTTGAGATGTCATTCTGTGGTGAAACCGGTCCGGAATGGGGTGCAGTAAAGTCAAATATTTAAGATAAAAACCACATAAATGCTCTTAGAATCCTCCGGATAGATCTGTCAAAGATTCAGTGTGCAGCGCAAGTGTGAATGTTGGGTTTAGCTGCATCAAAATATAATCTGAAAGGCTTTTGAGCTGCTGTGTTTAGCTCTTACAGACCCAAAACAAGCTCTCACGGAGATACAAGAGATGGATCCTCAATTCAAGTCTTGACAATGTCTCAATTATTCTAAAATGACTCACCATATAAGCCATATTACATCAATTACATCCAATAGCATGGCCAAATTAAAGCATTTAATGAAGAGTTTTACATTTGGCAAAATAAGAGAAGTATATCTGCTGGGATGAAGCCACAACACAGTTTAAATGCTCTAACTTTTGCAGTTTTTGGGCTGTAAACACAATTAACATGTTCTGACAAACAATCTAACTTTGGGGACATTTTCGAACAACATGGCAGTTTGCGAAGAATGAGTTAATGGGAAGAAATGTTCATCAAAACAGGCCATTAAAGAAGACAATTGCTTGAAATGTAAAATTACTGCTTTATGATCCCATGTCAGTGACTAAAGTAGCACAATACAGATTTTATGTTATTATTTTTTTATTGCATAATTATTACATGTCCTCTAAATCTGTCTGTCTGTCATTCATTCAATCAGCAGAATATACTGTATCTGTCCGTCTCCCTGTCTGTCTGTTTATCTATTTATCATTATTCAATCAGCAGAATCTGTCTGTCTGTCTAGTTCGTTCGTTCGTTCGTTCGTTCGTTCGTTCGTTCGTTCGTTCGTTCATTCGTTCATTCATTCATTCATTCATTCATTCATTCATTCAGCAGAATCAATCTGTCTGTCTGTCTGTCTGTCTGACTTGGCTAAGTGATAGTTTTGATTGAGAATAATTCTCAAGCATATTCTCATTTGAGTCTTTCAGGGGAGTTGATAACTGATGAAACATCACTTTACTCACAGTCATGCTGAAGCTTCTCATTACTGAATATATGTTAATTAGTTTCTCTCCCTACAGTTACCTGCAAAGCTGGTGAGGTTTCTCTCAGATTTGATGGTGGCTCAAGGTGACGTGGGGTCTGTCTCTTTAAGAGGTCGATCCCGGGGAGTTCACACGTGTGTGTGGTTTCCTGTGTGGGTGGTGTGTATTGGTCTCAATATTGAGACTGATTGAGGTTGGCGACCGGCGCAATCAGAAAATGTGTCTCAGCATAACCATCGACAGATCTCACAAATGATTTTTTTTCTTCCAGAGAACAGAATTGAATTGAATGAGGGAAATGCCAAATCTGTTTCAGCCCATTAAATCTTACAAATGATACGTACGCTCCCTAATGGAGGTGTTGCTGTGAGAGAGAAATGACCATGAGTCACTCACACCTCCACTGAAGATATGTGACTCATCTATGACTCATCTATACAATAGAAATCAAAGTAATGCTTTTGTATAGAGTAGTTGTCTTATTTATGCTCTTAAGGAGTTACCCTCTAATGCCTGTGTCTTGTTACTTATGAGCTTAAGCTACTTGCATAATCATATAAGCATTATGAGTGTCTCATAAGAAGCTTATATATGTTAATCACAATGTACTGTTTGTGCGTCCACTCTTAGGAAAAACTTTTACTCTTTTGATAAGGTGGAAGTCGTCAAGATGGAACACATCCTGATTTTAAAGATGTAATCCCCCCCCCAAATAAATTTATTTGATTTAAAATTGCAATGTATTCATTAAAATAAATGTAATATTTACAATTCAAATAATAAATTAAATTATAATTGAATTAATTCAGTCTTTATTTACTTATTATTTAATCTTTCAAAATTCTCCTTTTGTGTTCTGCAGAAATATATGACAGCATACAGGTTTGGAACAACATGATGGTGAGTAAATTATGACAATTTTATTTTTGAGTGAACTATCCTTTTACACACTCCTTGATTTAAAGCAGGGGTCTCAAGCTCAAATTACCTGAGGACCATTAGTCAGTTGTTGGTGAACAGCTTCACAAATTACAAGGGTTTTTACCAGCACATATTTTTATTCAGATATTGCCACAGTTTAGTGTACAACTTAGTTCACATGTGCACACTATAGATTTTTCGACAGATGCGAGCAAGCAGACTTGTTTCTGAAAAAACAAAGGGTCGTATCAAACTTTATTTTCTTCTATGGAGCACTTAGAGTACATTTTTAAGAATATTCTGGTCATTCTTTTAAATATAATGAAAGTAAATGAGGCCAGTGCTGTCAAGCTCCAAAAATTCCAAAAAGCACCATAAAATTATCATAAAATTTGTCCATATCAAAATATTTCTCCATCCTCTATTCTAGTGCTTATAAAATATGATAGCTTTGTTAAGCATGAACTTAAATGAAATAAAATAAAATGTAAAAAAAAACTTGTTTTATTTCAGCTAAGGCAACATTTCCCATTTTCTTGAACTACTAAAATAACAAAAACTTAATCAACATAAACTAAAATTTTATAAAAACTATATAGACATTTTTTTTTAAAGAGAGATCAAATTAAAATTAAACAGAAAACATACCAAATCTAATTCAAACATTAGCAAAAACTATAACAGTAGATCAATGATAGAATAACGCTGGTACATATTGAATTTTTAGTTAATATTAGCTGAAACCCTTAACATCTGCCATGTTTCTTGAGAGTAGCCATGTCCACTTTGTTCCACATGTTTGAATCAGATCTTTTCCAACTCGTGCACAAAGACAAAACGAGTGATTTATTCAGTCTGATCTGATTCTCAAGTTCAACTGACTCTCTAGGCACTTTCACACAGTAATCCCGGTAAATTACCGTAAAATGACCAGAATGACTCATTCGTTCTCAGTCATTCTGGTCATTTTAAGATAATTTACAGTAATGAATCATTCGCCAGCATAAGGAGAAGCGCTTTAGTTTCACTAGCTGTTTGACTAAGAAGTTGCAACGGTCAGTGCAACGGTCAAAGATAACGCATATTTACATAGAAAAATTATTAAAAAGCAGCAGAGCTTACAGTAAACTGTGCAGAGTAATTGCGTGATCTCCATAAGAACTTTATGATTGGCCCAAAGCAGACTTCTCACGTCAGCGCGCTCTTACCTCGTACATGCTCAAACCGGTAATTTTCATTCTTTGTTCACACACAGCATCGTACTGGTTATTTACTGGTAATGTTACAACTTCTCAAACTGGTAAATTGCCAGAACCAATTTACTGGTATTTTTGAAAAGGTCCTGTTCGCACAAGATCTCTTAACGGTAATTTACCAGTAAAGACTGTATGTGTGAAAGGGGCTAGTCTGATTCTGTCACTTCCATCTCCTTGTAGACTTGTCTCTCATTGGCTATTGTGGAAGTACTGACATAGTCTAATAGTCTAATCATAGCCTAATAGTCGTAATCATCCCAATTTAAAATCCATTATCCTAATGCTGGGGCCACACCACATCGGGACGATTTCTCCCCTTCCGACAATCCTAAGTGAAGTCCCTATTATCTTGATGGTTCTACAGATGGTCTCATCAGATTTTCCTGTGGTGTGAGGTGTGTTAAGAGTGCCCGAACCTGCTCGGAAGAACGTCGGAGCCGCCCCGATCGTGAACATCAGGATTTCTGATCGTAAATGTGTGGGGGGGGAACCCCGAGGACAAACGCGCATGTACTCTGTTGATTGTCAGGTTGAACGAAACGATACCCAATCAGAAAGCGATGTAAAGTCCATGCTCCCGCTCTCTCCACAACTTCACCCAAACCCTTTTCTTTTTCTTTCCGGGAATGTTCTGTCGAGAGCATTCCAAACACTATCATAGCAATTTCTTCCTGCCTATCGTCCGCCATGTTAATTCTGAACTCTCAAGAGATTTTGTGAGATTTCCCGTGTTCACATTCGGGATTCTGGTTGAAAATCTGTTCGTGTGTGGTGTGTTGTCTTCTTCCCATCGTGGCACACCACACACTATAGGAGCAAAACGGTTCAATCTAGTATTTTTTGTCCTCATGTTTGTGGTCTCTCACATTTTGAAAATCTTATAAGATTTTAAATATCTTTTGGTGTGGCCCCAGCATAATCAATGTAATTATGTAATGTGCGCTCGGCTGTACACAAAACTATAGTATGGGTCTGAAGACTAACTTAAGTCATATCTTTTATGATACTTCTGTAGTCCTTTTTGAAACTTGAAAGCTCATTCGTTCATTATTGCAGAGATAAAAGAATCTTCACTTTTTCCATTCGCATCTACATGAGAGCGATTAAATGATGACAGAACTTTCATTTTTGGGAGAACTATCTCTTTAAGTAGTTCAAAGGAAACGTCAACCGCCGATGTAGACAAATCTGAGAGATTAATGCTTGTAGGACAGCAAACCTTCTCCACCGCAGATCCTCAGTACAGGAACTGCCAGATGAAGATGATGTGTGTTCATACAGAGGCACTGGAGACAAATTGAGGACGTTTTTTCCCTTTGTGCTGGAACTGAATTAATCGCTTGTCTCCAAATGAGCAGCGTTGCAGCCCAATACTCAGGGTGCTTTTGTCGTCACTATCTGGGGCAGCAGCCACCACACGCTTGACTGCTCCGCCAGCGCCTCCCGAGTGCCCCGCTGTGACTCACACAGGGGCGAGACATTCAGCAGCAGAAGTGTGTGTGTGTGTGTGTGCACATGCCAGAGAAAAACAAATCTTGCACAATGCCTGTTTGTCACTTGAGGAGAAAGGAACAGACTAGCTAAAAGGTGTGTGTTTGTGTTGGTGTGTGTGAGACTGAGAGTGACTTTTATAGAAGGCTTCTGCATCGCAATAACAGGATGAAATATCTTTTATGAGCTTGTTTTGCAGCATGCATTTTTGATTGCACTGTGACTGAAGGTCATTCAGACAGACATGCTGCTCTGTTTGATTTGACTTGAATATGCATTATGAATATTCTTTTATTGGAGTGTTTTCCAAGTGCAACGACAGAAACTTCTCTATGAGGAAATCAAAGCAATGAACTAACAGCAATGCACCTTTTTCTTATCAACTCCACTGTTTATCATTCTTGTGTTGCTCTATGGTTCTTTGGGAATTAAAAAAGTTATATCAAAAGTATATTAAGATCAGAGAAGATGTATTGGTTTTCTAAAGAACTAGAGAATTGAAAATTCTGGCTCTTTCTCAAAACATGTCCTTGAATTTTCAGACATGAAAGGGTTTAAATTTTCAGCAAAAAAAAAAAAAAAGAAGGAAAGGCACAATTCTATAGCCTAATTTTCTATTTAATATTAAATAGTTTGACTTTTTTAACCTATTTTCTTACCTACCTACTTCAAAAAAAAAAAAAGAATAATACAAATAACAGAATTCTATAATCTCATATTAAATGAAGTATGAAATATTGGACTGTATTGTTTACACATTTTTTTTTTTACTTATGGTCATGTTTTATGTTAAGTATTAGTGGAAAGAGTTTAAAAACTGTGCAAAAAAGCAAACTAAAATAATACAAATAATTTAAAAGCAATGTTTATCCCTTTATTTCATACCATTGATCTTGTCAACATTAAGAATTAAAATATTAAAATACTTGTTGTCCCTAAAGATGTTATAATTCTTCGTTTATGAGAACTGAGCTGAACTGAATTAAAAAAGTCAGCATGCTTTGCTCTTTTGGATTATGCATATATGTGATCATGCATCCAGATGCTCCTATATCGTCTACTTCTTATGTCTGTTGCCAAGTATGAGTTTATTAAACAGAAACCAGAGCAATCGTCACACACAGCTCTGTAAGACTTTCCCATTACAGGCTCAAAGGCAGCGGTTCATTAAGCAAAATGGACAAACATAGAAATGGCTATCCACTTTTTCCATCAGTTTCTTCAATTATTTTTGCACTTCTGTCAGGATTGATTGGCAGGTGGGGCTCAACGTGAACTGTGAACACAATGTAAACGTGTCAATATAAAATCCAATTTTTGAGACGCACTTTCTCCATTGCATAATGGATATTATAACCACAGTTTTGACAGCTCTACTATTTTCCACAGAAGAAAAGGTGGTTCAGGGCCGGATGATTTGGAACCGTGTGCAGGTTTTGAGAGAGGTTTGTAAATCTCCCGGCCAGAGTGCATTTTGGCCAAAAGGGGTTTCTCTGTGCTGCGAAAAGGAGCTTCTTCCCTGACTGTAGGGTGCCAGACCTGGAGGGGAAGGGCCTGCTGTGAGAAGATTAGTGCTTTCACTTTGGACCCTATTTCAAAGCCCCGTCCCTCCCAGCTACAGATTCACTGCCAGTTCAGCGCTGATCCACAAGTCCCATGAGCTTTACAGCTGCAAGATTAATCAATACCGGGCTTCTATGATTCTGAACTCTACCTCTTCTACAGAGTCACCTCTTCACCTCTTCAGAGAGCTGCTCTTGGAGGGCACTTTGTGTTGAGGTTGGTGGTAGTACGGTACACACAGACCTATGCAATTTCACACTAATATCAGGTGCTGACACATGTTTGGAAATGCATCGTATTTGTAGTGTACTGTAAATGCTAATCATATCTAATGCATCCCATTCGAGAGTAAAAGTGGCATAACCTTGCTTTTCAGTGAAAACAAGGTCAGAATGAGTTCACAGAACATCTTCAGTATTATGTATGCAGTGACAAATTGGATTAAAGCATCTGATGTCAGTTACTTGAATAAATAGCATTAAGCTTGAAAACTCAAACAAGTTTGCATTCAAGTAGGCTATATTTGATAGCGCTGTAATTCCCTTTTTTGTCTTTCTTGCACTTAATCAACATGCAGCTATTCAGTATTTTTCATTCACATATTTTTATGCAAATTTTGCTGGATGCTGGATGGAAACACCAAGATGCAAATAAAATGTGCATATAATCTACCCATCGATAGTTTGGGATCAGTAAGATTTGTTTTCCTTTTATTAATACTTAATTAATAATTGATTCATTAATTATTAATGAATCAATTCATTAATCATTTTATTCATAAAGTATGTATTAAATTGATTTTAAAAAACACAGTAAAGACATTTATAATGTTACCAAAGATTTCTATTTTAAATGCTGTTCATTTTAACTTTCTATTCATCAAAGAATGCTGAAAATCTTTTTTTGAAAATCACTGTTTCCACAGAAATATTAAGCAGCACAACTGTTTTCAATATTGATAATTATAAGAAATGTTTCTTAAGCAGCAAATCAGCATATTAGAATGATTTCTGAAGGATCATGTGACACTGAAGACTGGAGTAATGATGCTGAAAATTCAGCTTTGTCATCACAGAAATAAATGACATAATATTAAAATGTTTAATTGTAATAATATTTCACTATATTTTTGATCAAACAAATGCAGCTTTGGCGAGACTTCTTTAAAAAGCTCCCTTAAATAGCCTAAATTATTTTTCAGAAGCTCACTTGTGGTGAAAAACCTACATTTTCATCTCATAAACTTTGACAGAAACACATTTACTAAATAAGTAGTTTATTTTCTTCAAGACGACGTGTGACTGAATCATTCACTCAAATGACTGGCTACTTCATTTCTATTTTGCTCCAATTTTTCCTTGAAGTGACAAATTGTTTTTACATTATTCTGCTTTTCCCCTCAATATTCTTGCATGAATTAAGCCCTCCACTCAACAAAATCTGATCACAGGGGCATGCATTTGAGACACGTAGCTTAAACAGTAAGGTGTCTCAGCTGGTGATCAAATCACCTGAGACAGATGTAAACAGCTGGAACCTCCCTGTCCCGATGTAAATTCAGCAGATGATAACCTCTGTCAGACAAGTAATCCGCAACGCCTAAATCAGGACTAACATGCTGTTTTGCCTTCTGGCATCTAAACTTTGGCATTCAGTGCAACGGCCTGGAAATTGAGCGAGGAGAAGCAGAGGATTCGGTCTTGTTCGTGTCTGTGGTGGTTGGTGCAGAGATTGCTGGTGTTCTTCCTCTGTTTGCTGCAGTGAGGTTGACACTGATAAAGTGGACTTTGCTCTCGTCTCTCCGGGGAAATGGGAGGGCACAGAAAGAAATGCTGTCTGGGTAGCTAACACAGATCTCTGCTGTGTTGAGACTACAAGCCTCTTGTAAAACAAAGAGTTTCTAAAGATCATGTGCTGCAGTTTTGCATACCCTCGTGAAAACGAACAACCTGCGCCAAAAAAGTATTTAAAATACATTTATTTCATACTAAGCAAAACCATTAACATATTTGCTGCATATTTCTTGAGACTTACAAGTATAAATATTATAATTAAACTTTGTAGGCTTCCTTCTTTATTGCACAATGCACAGTTCTTAATATAAGCCTAAAATGTGTTTTAATATCACTATTAGTAAGAATAGTATGATCAGTCTTTAAATGCAAGATATTTAAAGTGTACCTAAAGTATACTTAAAAGGGTAACTCTCGCCAAAATGCAACCTAGGCTCTTTTTGTTAATCTACCCGAGGTAAACTTTCGTTTAAGAGCATAATTAGAATGGAAACGCCACTTTTAAGTTTGACCGTATGTTCGTTTTCGGTCAAATTGCCTTTTTAGTGGGAGTGCTTGGGGCAGTTCTATGATAGCATCAAAAATCACTATTTTTAAAGAAGGCTCGACACAACATGAAACTTTGCTTGAGGTATCACCAGGGGCTCTACACATGAACTCCAGCATTGAGAACATTGTTTGTGTACACAGAGTTTACTAAAAAGAGAGATTCTGAACAACTCACTGTGGCCGTGTCCGCCGGCATTTTGACAGTCAAAAACAGTCGATCGCCGAATGTGAATGAACTGACTCTGAATTTTAGTATTGCTGCTTATTTTTTCCATATAAGGAAAGTTAAAGATATGCTTTTTAGTCTTTTCATTTTCCTTTGGTGTCTAATGTATCTGTATGTGCATAAGATCTGCAAAGTTACAAAGCTCAGTCTCCCACAAAGGGATATATTCTATCGAACAGAGAACACTGCTCTAGACCTGCCTAAAACACATAGATTGAAGTCCAGATATTACTTCCGCAAACATCTTTGTCACATTTTTTAAAATTAGCATAATGCCTATAAGCATTTGCGTAGTGTTGAACTGTAGTGTTGTCGTCATATTATGGCGTACCGATCAGTCTGCTTGATCATCTGCATTTTTAGACTCTTACTCGGACTTGAACTGATGGGCTAAAAACTTACGAAATGATTAACTCTTTGTGTTTACAATTACTTTAGAAGCTTTGAATGCAAAAGCTCACGATTATAGTAAGAGGCGTTACATTTCCGACACACGCTTGTGGTGTTTGACCAATCACAATGCACTGGGTCAGCTCAGTTGTCCAATCAAAGCACTCACAAAGCAAAAAATGTTTTGTGAACATTAAAACATGCTATCCTATTGTAGTACACCCAATAAACTAAATAATGAACTTTTAAACAGCATCATATGGCCTCTTTAATAGTGACTACATCAATTTAATTGAAAAATAGCCTAAACAAACCTGCGGTCCTTACACAAAGCACTCATATTGCTTTAGAAGCCTTGTATAGTCATGTTGACTATTTTAATGATACTTTTATGGTCTGTTTTCCCTTTTCTGTTGTTTTATAGAGAAGAGCTGTGTGAAGTTTCTTCAGAATTTCTCCTTTGGTGTTCCAAGAAAAAATACTATAAATTTGTAACGACAAGAGGATGAGTAAATAATGATAGAATTTTCATTTTTTGGTGAACTGTTCCATTAAACAAGTCATTAGGCTGAATTATTGTACCTAATTGCCTGTGTGAGAGAAAGTATGCGGTTGTGATATTTTACACCTCTGTTTGTACCCCCTTATGGTGATCCATGGAAGATGGTTATATGAGACAGGACTAGTTTAGATTCAGTTCCGCTGTGGTCACTGCACTGTGATCAATCAGTCAACATAAATACACTCTTAAGCCGGTTTACGTCTGTCTCCAAGGATACAGCAGAAAACACTGTAGTACAGACTGTACGTTTTTGTTTTTGGCAGAGAATGAGCACAGATGTTGAAAGCTTTCTTCATGACCTTCATGACTTTTTTATAAAGACAGGTCATGAGGTGATTACATATTTAATATTGGGTTCCATATTGTTGTTCTGTAAATGTAGAGACTGAAATGCATGCATTTTTCATGATTCAAGACTATGGGTATTCTATTAAAGTTCCAAGAGTTCTAGTTTCTAAATTTCCTTTCCAGCAAATATTTCATCATAACTATTTCAGGATTTGTAAAATACATATTGACATATTGACTAACCCTATACCGTTCAAATGTTTGCGGTCAGTACAATGCTTTTATTTTTATTATTATTCAGCTAGGATAAATTAAATTGATTAAAAGTGACAGTGACTTTTACATTGTTACACAAAAAATCTATTTCAAATAAATGCTGTTCTTTTGAACTTTCTATTCATCAAAGAATCCTGATTTTTTTAAAATATATCACTGAAAACTTAAAAAACTTAAAAAATAAAGCAGCACAACTGTTTTCAACACAGACTGGATGTAAAGGCTCCTGAAAATTCTGCTTTGCCATCATAGTAATATATTAAATTAAAAAATATATATTTAAACAGAAAACAGTTATTTTGAATTTTAATAATATTTCACAATATTACTGTATTTTTGAGCAAATAAATGCAGCCTTGGGGAGCCATAAGAGACTTCTTTCAAAAACATTTGAAAAAAATCTGTAACACTTTACAATAAGGTTCCATTAGTTGAGGTTAGTTGATGCATTAACAAATACACTAATAATGAGCAATACATTTTCTTACAATTCTTATTCATCTTTGTTAACATTAATTAATAAAAATAGAACTGTTTGATAATTTACTAATGTTAACAGATACATCTTTTGATCATGTATTAGTAAATGTTGAGATTAACATTAACTGAGATTAATAAATGCTTTTGAAATACTTTTCATTGTTAATTCATGTTAATGAATGTAGTTAATGTAAGCAAATGAAAGCTTATTGTAAAGTGTTACAAAAAATATTACTGAATCCAAATGCTTGAACTTTGATTTATTTATTCATTTATTTATTTATTTATTTATTTGTTTATTTTCTATTTGTCTTAAATGAAAGTGGAGGGCTGCCACTTCAATGCTACCCATTCTGTAGTGAAGATAATATAGTATGTTTACAGTTATATTATGATAATTTATGAGAAATTATTTGTTGTCCACATGGAACCAATTTTGGGTCTGGATCTGAACCTCTAATTAGGACTATGTTGTGTTGCAGTAAACAAAAGAAAAAAAAATGTGTAAACGTGGTGTATGGCCATTGATGCAAAACTTCCTCTGTAATTAGTTGCCTTTAAAAGGAAAGGGAAGTTTCTTCACTGGAATATTACAAACATAACCGTGATTTTTCTCATTCCTGAGGTTAGTCTGTCATGCAGGTTGGCTTCCAAGAGCAACATTTTATTGCTTTGTCTCAGATGTGTCTCCTAAAATTCCTTTGGAGGAATAAAAATAGACACAAATGAGACAATTGTGGACTTGCAGTAAGTGCTATAAAATGAACGTGGACGGCATATAAGAACATTATGAGAAATACTGGAGTTCATATCAAGACATTTAGTATCTGGATGAATTTTAGCACAGTTTGAGTCAATCTTCTTAAAAATTACAGTGGTGTTTTTTTCCAGGAGAAACATCTTCTGATAAGTCTCCATTTGCTCTTAAAATTTCAAAGTTGTCTAAGTGAAAAAGTTCAGAAAGTGTATTAAATAGAACTCATTAGAAATTTTGAGTTTTTTAAGCATGATGCATCTGATCTCTGTGCATCGATTCTGCACCTGAAAACATCTTTGTTTGTGCAAAAGAGGGTTGTAAAATTCACAGGCATGAATTTTCATGTTTTAACGATGGAAATAATGAGCGCAGGAACACTCTGTGTCGATCAACAATCCGCGCTGGAGTGTCAGTCTTACTTTTCCAGCAGCGTTCTGGGCCACATTATCCTCATAAAGCAGTTGATTGACAGGTGACGGAGGCGGCTTCTTCTTTGCCTGTGGGCACAGAACCTGTGGGAGTCATTGATAAACACTCGGTTTGACTGCCGAGGTCAGCTTTCTGCAGCTAGATTGACTGCAAGCCTGATGAGGGATTGCATTTCCCCAGGTTAAGTAGGACGCGGCCAATATAGATGAGTTGGAGTAGACTAAACAAACAAACTGGAAAATGTGTGTGTGCGCGATTCGCTCATGGGGAATAATGATATCATTTGCTTCTGTTGATGTCTCTGTTGTGTTTAAGGAGCCATTATTGAAAAATCCTATCGGTGTCAGCTTTTCTCTCTGGAGGAAATCGGTCCCGTCGGTGGGTTTTGAGAGGAAGCTGAGGGGGCAAAGAAAATGTTTGCTATGCTTTTGCTCTGGTTCTACAGGTCTGATGTGTTGCATAAGCAATTATACATTACAGACCTTAAAAGGCAACAGAGCTAGAGAGGGTATTCATAATTCCTGTAATCGTGCACTTGGCCATCAGACAGAATAACTTTAAAATAACCATGAGCTGATATACTGTATGTTATACACTCGCTAAAAAGACTAAATATTACTTTGAAGTCACTTCCATAGCAACAACCGTGAAATGTTGTTGTTTTTCAGTCGTAGCTATGAATCCTGATCTGAACCTCAGAGACACGCTGCAGCAGTTCTTATCCAAATAAAGGCATTGTTGCATGACTTGCACGGCACCTGGCATGAACAGGCACACCCAATGTTCTGTTTTCCTTATTAAAAAAAAAACGCAAATAACAGCTCATTTACGACATTCACTCGACGGTTGGGTTGTTTATGGGTGTACCCTCAAGCACTTGGTGTTCTGATTAAACAATGTCGGATGGATATCAACTTCCTCAATGTGTCAAGACATGGATGAACGTACTGACAGCTGGATTCCACAACAGTGCTTCGTATGATGACAAGTGGCTCTAAATTAGCATTTCCTGAAAGGAATAATGGTGCTTGCTTCTGTGTTATGATGACGTCTTTGCAATTATGTTGCCTGAAAAATAAGCCATGGGAATGCACATACTTTATTTTAAACTTGTTGCATGCACCATTCCCTTCAAAAGTGTGCCAGAGTGTAATGTATTGTAACTTCAATATCTAAGCACTGATGTTTGGTTTGGTGTACTTGCATGAAGTATGTTTCTGGCCTAATGATACATTCATGTTGTGAGATAATTCTATTCTTTAAAGTTATCGGGATCAGTTCACATCATCGACAGAAAGGGACAGAAAGCTCTCAGATTTCATCAAAAAAAATCTTAATTTGTGTTCCAAAGATGAACGAAAGTCTTACGGGTTTGGAATGACATGAGGGTGAGTAATTCATGACAGAATCTTCATTTTTGGGTGAACTAACCCTTTAATGACTTCAAACAGTTAATGAGTAGTTGAAAAAATGTCTCCTTAAGTTTAATGTGAGACCAAATATTCACTATACGCTGATTTCACGCAGCCGCCATTTTGAAATCGAAAGTGAGGCTCCGGTGGGAAGAACCCCGGAAGTAAAGATAAACAACAATGCCTTGGATTACCAACCTGAAGCTGCTGCCGCGATTTACACTATTGGATGTTAATATTCAATATAGGATATGTATATAGTTCATTCCTGCTTCTTTTTTTACATTCTGAATATAAAAAAATTATTTTATTTATAAATGAATTTCACTGTATATAGTCTAAAGTATGAAAGAAATGTATGTACGTTTTTAGAATTGACACAACATCATTAAACACAACAATTGCGCCATCGCATTCACGACTCTCCTGTGATTAAAGGCGACACTTCCGGTTTTCTTTCCACCGGAGCCTCGCTTTCGATTTAAAAATAATGGTTGCGTGAAATCAGCGTATAGGGTTCAAATCTGGGCTCTGACCAGTCCAGGAAAAAACATGAGCCTGATGAACTTGTTCTCAAGCCATTTCTTTGTAATTTGGACAGAAGCATTGTCTTGTTATAAAATAACATCTGATATCAACTTTTCATTCTGCAATATTCTCCTGTACTCCAAAGCGTTAAATGACTTTTCACAGTGAAGTAGCTCACCAAAACCAAGAGCTAAAAAGGCTCCCCACACAATGACATGCTTCACTGTGGTATAGAGATGTATTTATGATTATATTTCTCAGCAGATTTTCGAAGACACTGCTCTGGAGCATCACCGTGCGACTCGTGTTACATTGAGATTCATCACTCCACACAACTCTGCTGAACCACTTCCCATATTCTGCCAAAAACGTCATTCTGTCTTTGATGTTATTCTGAGACCGCAATCAAGTAGTGCATTTGCTTAAATGTTGCTAATTTTCTGACCAATAATTTGTGGCTAAGACAAGCTTAGTGTTTAGCCATTTGGGGCTTGGGCCTTTTTTTGCCCGAGAGTGTATTCCCACACTTATTGTTAGTGCATGAACATTTACTATCCTTATGGTTTTAGGGGGCCATCTGAAAGCTCTTAAGAAAAGTAAGAAGGGTTTGGGGTTGTACACTAGGGAATGTCTTTGTCTGAATCATCCCGCTCTCCGTATTGGCACTTTTTGCAGTGGTATGGTATTCATTAGAAATCAATTCTGCGCTGAGGACAGACTCCACATGTTACGAAAATGATGGATGTCAAATGTGAAATTGATTATTTTTCATTCATGTAGTTATTGTTATATGATAATGGGGGAATTGGAGGAATTACACAACGGAGGACATTACCTTCACGAGCACTTCGTGTAGAAATCTAATTTAGAAAAGACACAGGGGTTGGTCTCAACTGCAGGAATTAATTAAATACTCCCAAATGACATGATTACGGTCAGATGATTTTTTACAGAATGTTGAGTCTAAGTCTGTGTTTTGTGTACAGCCAATAATGGCTTCATGCTGGATGGTTGTAATTTACTCAAACATTTTTCTTAGGTTATTTCAAGACTATTTTATGTCTTGTCACATACAAGTAAAAAAAAAAAACCCAAATGATTAATTGCCTGTTTTCTCCCTAAAATCCCTATTTGGTCCTGGTGCCATTTAAAGTGTCTAGTACATGAATATAGACAGGCATTTTTGATAAAAAAAATATGTCATGAAAGGAGTAGATCATGTAAAATGAAACACTTTTGTCATGACATCATTTTATTATTTTCTTTCTTCCTTAAAAAAAAAAAAAAAGAGCTGCTCTTTTCTGTCCAATAAAAATTCTATGAAATAAGTATAGTAGTCCAATTGATGTATGCACTATATTGCACAGTTTTCAGAAGTAATACGACCTATTCATATTTCCTCTGGTATTTGCTGATAACCCCTTCTCAGAACTTTCATGCTTGTTTAAATTGGCATTTTGTGCAATTTTGTATTTAAAAGTATGACATCATTGATACCAAATGGAATTGGTTTTTGCATCTAGAAATGTGTCTGTTTTACTCACACAAATATGACTTCAGAAGAATTATGGTTTGTTTTTATGAAAGTTTTATTATGCTTTTTTCGTCCTTTTCAGAGCTTGACAGTATAAATCACTATCCATTTTAGTTGCCCAACATTTCTCTTTGTGAAAGAGTTTTGGAACAACTTGAGGGTGTGTGTGACGACAGAATTATTTATTTTCAGGTGAATGTCAGGATGTCTGCACGAAGAAGTGTTGAATTCTCACTTATTCTGACTAATAAATCTGACAAAACGCAGGCCTCAGTATTTTCTGCCTCACTGCTTGTAAAACAGCATTATTCACTGTTTAACGGTATTCTTCTATCCTTGGAAACACCCAGCCTGCAGCACCATGTTCTGTGAAACACATTGAGAAAGCAGCTAATTAGTACGAGACCATGAGGGTGAGCAACCACATTTTTTTCACAGCTTCAGGCTAGGCTAAATTGTTTGACTTTAATTATTTTTTTTATATAATATAAAAATATTTGACAATTTATTTATTTTTTGCCCCATGGGCAATGTCTCAAAAGCCCCATTATTTGTTTTCTTCACCAGGGGTTCTTCACAATACTGCTCTCTCTCTCTCTCTCTCTCTCTCTCTCTCTCTCTCTCTCTCTCTCTCTTTACATTGGCATCATTGCTGACAGACCAGAGTCACACTTGCCAAAATGAGATGTTTTTGAATGGTTCCCTGCATGTAAGCCAGACGTTTCGGCAGCTTTGTTGAAGCGAGAAAAGGAGACGTGTTTATGGAGTTGCATATTGCCACTTTAAGTCTTGTTGTTTACCAGCTTTGTGGCAGTTTGTAGTGTAAGTGAAGTTGAAGGGGAGGCAAGTTTTGTGTTTATGTTCCTCCCCACTGTGCCAGGCCTGCCAGAAGGTTCTGCTCGCCAACCATGAGGGACGTCTGACTGCCTAGTCTTTTTTTGCCACCTTGTGTTCTGAAATTGATGGCTAGGTTAGTCAATGATTAGCTAGGTTAGTCTAGGTTAGACCCTTTTTCACAATTTCAACAAATGATTCTACCAAAAATGTAAATTCAGTTGTCAGTTACTCAACCTCGTGTTGTTCCAAACCCCATAGGACATTCTTTTATTTTGGAAAACACAAAAGGAAATATTTTAATGGAGACAGTTTGTTCACACTTCTGCATTTACAGATACATTTAATAATTTAGCAGATTTTCTAGGTTATGATTATGTTGTTATCATCGATAACAAACCAACATCTCCTGGATAGATTCTCTTTTGGCTTTTCCTGCCATAATGCATATGTCTTACAAACATAGTTAAAGCAGCCAGAGAAAATATAATGTCTAAAAGTCAAGGGTCCAACTAAAATAAACACTGATCAACATCATGGTGACGTCAAACGAATAATAATAATAATAATAATAATAATAAAACATCAACATCTAAACCTCTATTAATTCTCCAAAATAAACTTCTGTAGACATCTGACAGAAATAAAGTAATTTTGGTTAGTAATAAGTGAAGCTGGTAATGCTGTTTGTGGAGTTGTTTAATCCTCCTCTGCTGAGATCTTGAGAGATTGAATGCCTTCTTTTTATTTCATCTAAGGCTGTGGTTGAAGTCAGTTGTTTGTTTGGAGAACGTTCTAATGACAAAAATCTGTTATCTGGGTGTGCACTCATACTGTGAGCTCACCATGTGACCACTGTGATATCACTGTGATAGTGTTGAGAAACAGGAAGTAGAATGTCTGTCCCCCCCGTGACCGATATTTGAACCGCCTTCTCTCAACCTACTCACAATGAGCTCATATATTACTCACACTGTGAGTATCACCGTATGAGAATGGTGTGATGTCTCTGTGATCATCACATGATCTAGAACCAGAATTAACTGTTGTATATAATACATTAAAGGTTGTATCAGTGATTTCAGGCCCCAAATTTTTTTTTTCACATTCATCTAATCTTTCCTAACAATATTTGTTTTGGTTTTGAGTGGTTGGTGAAACCAATTGTTTTTGTGTGCACCCAAGTGTATACCCAAGCCACCCTATGAAAATTTGATACATCTAACCATAGCCCAAGAATAGACTATTCATCAACAAATAGAACATGTCAAAGACATGAAACCAAACACCTTGTAATCAATGTAATCACATACATCTCGCAAGTTATTCAAGGTTATTTTGGCTAGAAGTTGGTTTCTCATAGCCGAACTGTATCGGGTCTATAGTTAACCTACATGGTGAAATGACGTCTATTGCTTGCTGGGTAGCCACAAAGACTATAAAATAGGCCATCAAAAATACTAACCCACGCCGCAGATCTGTTTCTCAATAGTAATTCAGGCTATCGAATGGTTATTGAACATCAACTGTGCTGACAAAAGGAGCTGCTGATGTTGTCAGTCAGGGCAATCTCTGTCTCCTCGTGAAATTCAATGCTTCACGTGATCTCTGCGTGCAGGCCTAAACCAATTCGCTAAACTACTCAGAATCTCCAAAAGACGTATCATGTGTCTCAGCAGACAGCTGGGACAGTGAGAGACACGAAAGACGGCAGAAAGTGTCACTCGATCCCACAGAGGTTTCACCTGCGTTCAAGGTAGATCGGTAAGGTAAAGCTCCATTGTCCGCCTGTTGAAAAGCAGAACCTGGAAAATTAGGATTCTGACATGAGAAAGCTCTTGATTGATTGAGACGACATTGAGAAGCAGGGAGCAACAAAGGCGCATGAAAACGAGAGGAAATCCTCCCTTACGAATGCATAATTGATATTTTTCTCCCTAAATCAAATGTAAAAGACGTCATACTCATGCTATGGTTAAATTATGAAGTTGTGTAAGTACAGGTTGAATGAAATGTTTGCTAACCGTTCTTAAAGATAATGCTAGAATCCAGCAGGCTTTTCAAAGCATCCTGAATCGCACAGTTTTTAACACAACAGCTGATCGTGTATGAAGACACTAATGTTTATATAAAGAAGCTTACGATGCCCCTACAAGAACTTTGAAATTTTAATATTTAATAAAAAATAAATAAACTCAGCTTCATGTATTTCTCCCTTCTTAAATGCCATTTCTGTCTACAGCTCCTTGTATTAAACACAATGTGTTGCAATACAGTTGCAAAATTGTATACATATGGAATTTATTTTTGTTTTAAAAGAAAATTTAGTTTCAAGATTTTTTTTTATTTATTTTTTTTTTATGAGTAAACGTTAATAAAATAAACACAAAATTAAGGTGCAATTTCTAGGTCACTCATAAGTAAATTAGTGGCAGTGATCATGTGACTTTGCACTTTGTATTGAAGCACAAGATGCTCACTGAAACATCTCAAGTCATGCTAGAGAACATGGTCATCAGCTCTATACTGCTGTCATTGAAGTTAATAGTTTAACTTTATACTCACATTGTCTGATTATGTAATTTGAAATGGAAGCATTTTCACTAGTTTCAATAGTGTCAGATTTTTTGGACCACCATACATTTTTCAATTGTGTCACAGTATTGTTGTCTATTCATGTGACCCTGGACCACAAAAAAGAAATATACATTGTCTGAAAGCTGAATAAATAAGCTTTCCATTGATGAATGGTTTGTTAGGATAGGACTAATATTTGGCTGAGATTCAACTATTTGAAAATCTGGAATCTGAGGGTGCAAAAAAAATCTAAACATTGAGAAAATCGCCTTTAAAGTTGTCCATTTATGTTTGCGATTGTGCTGCATTCACTCACAAATATAAATGTTTTATATATTTACGGTAGGAAATTTACAAAATATAGGCCTATTCATGGAACATGATCTTTACTTAATATCCTAATGATTATAGGCATAAAAGAACAATAGATCATTTTGACCCATACAGTGTATTGTTGGCTATTGCCACAAATATACCCGTGTGACATGTGACTGGTTTTGTGATCCAGGGTCACTTCATCAGCCTGATGATTCTCATCAAAAAATGTGTTTCTGTTTAGGATCACAGATAGCAGGATCAAGCAATTCTAAATGTTAATAATAAAACGCAGCTAATTATATAATTGTGAATTGTTATGATGGCAAAACAAATACTCGTTTAAAAGGGTTGAGAAAATGCTTCCCATGTGTTTTGTTGCTGATGTCAAAGGCGGATTTGCCAGGCGCGCGCCAGGAGCGGTTCACAGCCGAGGAGACTGACGTTCTCGTCAGGGCAGTAAAACACAGAGAAGTGACATTGGGGATGGAGAAACACACCCAAATTAGCTTCGGTGAAACAGGCGTATAATAATTTGGGTAAATGTGTAAGCTAGCTTTATGCCTATTTTTTCACATCTTCATGGACACAACAATGATTTCCCTCGTGTGTTAATATTTTTCCTTGTAATAATGTATGATTTGCAAAAATGAAAACTGCTGCTTCTGTGTAGATGAGAGAATCAAAGTGCATGCGCGTTGTGCACACGCTACATTGATTATGGCCAAGCATGAGCCCTTAAAATAGCATATGAATAACATGCGCAACTTTAGACTAGGTTTTTCCTGGTCAGTAGCAGAATTGTTTTCTAAACCTGCAAAATAGCACCAGGGAACGTTTGCGCAGGAACACGCCTCCTCTTTTCGCTGCACCGCCCCCCGGGAACGCAAGTTCATTCCCTAGTTTACCGCCGTGTGTCTGTGAAGGGAAAAGTCCTCTGTGCGCGGGTGCAAAATAGGAATGATACATGCGTCGGTGTACAAAGTCAGTTGCGCTGGGTGCAAGATAGGGCCCTTAATCTGTTTTTGTGCAAGTGAAATGAATAAATGCATGCTCACATTTAAACTATAATACACTACAATAAGCATCATGTTTACACGGCGCACACAATGCCTCTTCACTTTACTCCTGATTTCTCTCAACATGGAGACAGGAGAGCTGTCAGTCAATAAATGGGAAAACAAAGCAACTCAGATACTATTTTGTTGTAAAAATAAAAGTTATGTGTTACTTTACTAGTTACTTGAGAAAACAGTCATCTAACTTGCATTACTTGTGATGTGTTACCCCCAACACTGTTCATGATATTATATTAACACATATAATGTTTGATTTTAAGGACGGGTTTGTCCGATAATCATTTTTTGTGCTGTGTTTGGTTGCCACTTGATGTCTTGGGTCTTGAAGCTAATAATTTGAGAAGCACCACTCAAGACAATACTCACTCTTGAGTATCCACAGAGCAGTAGTCATTATTTACAAACCATCAAATGTGTGATTGTGTCATCTCGCAGTGGCATTACCCGCCGGCCTCCGCACGGCTACCCTGGAGAGAACTCACCACACTTGTTAAATTCCATCTCTCGGCTTTTCCCGGTCTTTCCCACCTCCCTCCCTAGTCATTGCCTCTGTAGTCTCGTTAATCCATTATGAATTCATTATCCATGCTGCCGGGCCTAGTGTTCTTTAATCTTTCTCTTTCATCCAATTGCAGTGCCTGACAGCGTCGCATCGTGAGTGGAGTCGTCTCAGGCTTTCATCGGTAAACACGATGTTTGAGCACTAGAGCAGAGAAGGGAACCCTGACCCTTAAACAAAGACGATATAGTGTTGTGAAAGACAGATGACTCAATTCTCATAGTTAATTTTATAGTGCAGGGGAACTGCAGGGGGTTCATGAGTTGAGGAAAAACTAATAATTAAATCAAATGTAAAATGACAATAAATAAATGTGGCTGCTCAATCAATCGAAATAGAATCGGAATTGCTATATAGCATGGTGCGATTATCAAATCAAAGGCAGCTATTAATTTAATTAGGTATATCATCTGTGTTTCAGACTGAAGAGCAGCACTGTGTTATATGTGTGCAGCTAACAATAAAATATGTAATTATCAAATATAATTTTTTTTATTTTACAGGACATATAATTTAATTTACAACAAGAATATGTGTATAATTAATTTTAATACTGTATTATTATTATTATTACTCTAAATGGGGCAGGCTGATAGGTCCTTAACTCAACCTGCTTGCAATCACATCATTCTCTATACGGCACAGCTGATTGGTTCCTGCTATATCAGTAGCCAATGAGCTCGCTGCTCAACCTTCACATAATGCTCACCATTTGCTGTAGCAGTTGCAGTGTGCTTTCAGAAACCCTCCACCTTCCCCAGCTCCACCTGTATTGATCTGAATGAGTCTAGAATCAAATTAGTGTCATGTGACCATTAAACAACACCAGAGAACCACGGACATGCAAATTTGTTGTGATATTAATAAAATATTAACTTCAGGTGAACATTTTACATCTAAAAGGTTTGGCTGGCAACAAAAAAAGTCAAGATTTGCATTACTATTACCACTGTTGATAAAATGTTCATGACTCCCCAACCCTAAATATTAAACTTTTTTTTTATTTTACAAGCAATCAGACTTCATTTAGTGGAGGACTAATGGTAAAAAAGAAGAAAATTCTCTAGAGTTACATTGACTCGGGCCATCCATAAGACTCTAGCAAGGAACCAATTAGAGCTTAGCAAACACATATAGCAACACCCTTGCATCATGGCAGTGATTTTACATAAACACCACTCAAAAATCTGACATTCTTCTGACATGTGGCTTTATTCATGAAACACATGCTAAATGAATTTAAATGCAAATGAAATTGGTTATAAATCCATTCTCACATAATTTGAACGCAACAATTTATTTAGGAAAGATTTTACGAACGATTTACGCAGATTTATTCTGCTCTTGTTTCATGAATAAGGCCCATTGATTTTATAATCCAATCAAAGTCAAAGACAAGAGATGAAAAATGCAATATTTTCAGAATGTGCTGTTTTAAAGATATTTCTGACCTCAATCTAATGCAGAGAACTGCCATAATCCAGTAGATGGGTAAAGCTTTTTGGAGTTCAGACGGGTCGGATGTGTTTTTCTTGCTGTTTTAACAGTGCTGACCCCTTTCCTGTCTCTGCTCTCTATCAATGATGCAGAAGGCTGGCAATCTCCAGAGATGCTCACCGTGTTCATATGTCCACACTCACCTTGCTCATCTTTCCTGCAAAGCTCACAGAGATGTATATTTAGCAGCTGAGTGCAATACTACAATATGATGGTGCTGTTTGCACTGAGAGGAAGTGATTTTTATCAAGTTTATTGGCAGGGGAAACCCAGACGCAATTTGGAGGTTGCCTTTTCATAGCGAATAGTGTTATATTTATCAACATTATTTTATATATTTCTCCTTAGATTCCATGTAATTATTTATTTATTATGTAATATATTTTTTATGATGTCTGGAAAAAAAAAATTATGCATTCAGATTCAGAGGCACTTTGAGCTGCATTTAATATATGAAAGTTTAATATTAAAAATTTAATATTTTTTCTATATAAAAAATGTAATAAAAAATTATTATTATTGGTTATATTTGATCAATTAGAGTCTTCTATCTATCTATCTATCTATCTATCTATCTATCTATCTATCTATCTATCCATCTGTCTGTCTGTCTGTCTGTCCATCCATACTTCTGTCTGTCTGTCTGTCTGTCTGTCTGTAAATGAATGACCAAAAATCATAAACTAGCAACTCATTCACTGGCCAGCTTTCCTATTGGATAACTCAAAGGACACATGCAAGATATATAAAGAGCGTTTCGTAAAACATAAGCGTACGCTTGCAGTTAGTGCTCTCAAGCGTCTTAACATCTCAGACCTGAAGACTTCTGACCTTTGCATTGGTACCTGCTTTTCATGAGTGTTTATGATGCCTGCTCTCTGCAGACTCTGGCGCAGAGAGAGAAAAAGAGGGGTCAGATTGCAGGGGCAGCTCTAGACGTCCCCTGGAACAGACGGGGGGTAAAGAGCCTCCATATAGGAGGAATAACAACAGCGATTGATGGGCGCTGCAGGCTAGCTTTGAAGGTCTTTTCCATTATCTGTCTACACCGAATGCAAAGGTCATGTGTGACGTGAAACAGTCGCAGCAAATCAGAAAAGACTTCATGTTTAATATACAATTAATGTACAATTAGACTAATTAGGTTTAGGATACCCAGAAAATGACCCATTACTCATCACTTGCATGGTCTGACTGGTTAAGTGATTTGTTAATCGCAAAAAATGCCTCTTAAAAATAACGCTTTCAAAAGGTTTTTTATTTATTTATTTAATTTAATTATATAATGGATGCAAAGTTCTTCATGGAATACTGTGGATGCCAATAAAGAACCTTAATTATTTTAGAGTTCAGCATGCTTAATTCTAAATAAAACTAAATTATGACTATTTTACTGCAGAATACTTTACTAATATTTGAAGTGTTAAAGCGGTCAAATAAATGATTTAAAAAAGTGTGATATGATGTGTGTATACACACACACACACACACACACACACACACACACACACACACACACACACACACACACACACACACACACACACACACATACACATATATATATATATATATGCTATAGTTAATTGGCTGTTGAGAAGTGACACAAGTTGTATTAAGGTTGATGAATTTGGACTTTCACTGTGAATGAATGACATGGATTAATCAGGAATTTGGGCACAGGTCTTTATCATTTAAGAAACTGTATATTTGGTCCAATGTTCTTTTCACATAATCAGTGACCTTAAAGTCTTCCTGTCAAAATTCCCACTGATGCAATCTTGTGAAATATTTTAAATTCCTTCCAACATCTTTCTGTTTGTCGGACGAAGAGGACAGAGTATGGAAATTTTTAACATATTCACCCCAGGCTTTGATAAGGTGAGTCGAGGGGTGGACAAGGTTGTCTTTTATTCACTGATATGGAAAATAAAATAGATTTACAAAATTACATCCTACTGTATGCATTTAATAAACTGTGCTTAAACAGCACAATTTCTCAAAGGAACAGTTCATCACCAAAAATCAAACTATATGTCTTTCCAAACCTCTACGACTTTCCCTTTAGTTTACAGTAACAAGTGTGCATCTAATGAGTGTGAGCCTGTCAAGCTCTTATTGACAAAAACACCCTAATTTATGGCTGTTCCTCACACAGCACTATCAAATGATTGAGTAAATATTAATATTAAATAATATTTCAATACTATAGCCTACTGTATTTTTTGTTTAGATAATTGTTTACTATATTTATATTAACATACTTTTAAAACACAAGTTTGGAGCACCTGGTATGATACTTTTATAGTGATTTTGTAAAGCTAGACAGTTGTATTATTTCATTAAGCAGTGACTGATATTTCAGCATAAGGAACAGAGCAGAATTACAGTATCCCTCACAGTCCTGCAATGAAGAGCAAAGAGTCTAAAACCGAAGCACAGGACGAGACAGAGAAAGAACGGGGGAAAATATCCACATTCTGACATACTTCAAAAAACCCTAATTCTTGCCCTCAATATCTAATGATGGGAAAATCAATAAACAGTGCACTTCAAAAAAAAAAAAAAAAAAAAATTGCTCTATTGATTTCTCCACATTTGTCCTTCCAATTTGGTCTGGACACAGAGCTCAATATACTGCCTATTACAGATCAGATGTTTTGTGCTCTACTTAATTTAGCAAATTAACAAAAAAGGAGGATAAACAAATACAGGTGTAAAGTGCAATCTGTCTTGATTAAAGGCAACAACATTTTAATTTCACTTTTTTCTTCTGATGTAGATAGTTTGTGTAGTTGCTCTGAGCTCTTCTGTAAAAACTAAACAGTGTTCCCTACTTACAGAAAACCTGGAAATATCAGGGAATTTATGAAAATGGGATTTTAAAAATCACATAATCTTAAGAAGTTGAGAAAAAGTCATGATTTAAACATTTATTTAGCTAGATATCGCTCTTTGTGAGTGTCCAAAAGAGTCCAAAATCACATACTTTCCATACTAGGTGAAAAACTGACCAAAAGTGGTAAAAAAGGAGACACTTTTAAAATGTACTTGTGCCTTTTGTCAGGACAGAGAAGTATAATTTCTTTAAAATACATAGCCTATGTATTTTTTTTTGTTCAAGTTTAATATATTTCATATATAAGTAAGTTAGCTGGGGTAGTGAGTGATAAGTTAATGCCATAATTTGCATAAAATAAAGACGAAATAAGACAAAATGTATGTTAAGAACATTCTTGTGATCATATTTGATTTTTATCAAACTGGAAAAGTTGTATTTTTAAAAGTAATGATGGGACACGTTTTGTCCATGTCTCAAGAAAAATCTGAAAATCTCAAAGTGTGGGAACTCAGTATAAAACTAACATAAATATTTTAGTAGACTGCAACCCTGTAATAGCTGCAGCCAAGCCAACTTATCATCATCACTCTGTCGTTTACAGATATAATTAATTAAACACAACAAATTTGCATTTTTATCTTACAAATGTAATCATCCGTTGTGTTTACAGCCAATCAGTTTCCCAGTAGTGTTCTCCGCCAATCAGATTCGTCGCTTGGGTTCAGCCTCCCGCCCTGACGGACGCATTATGGGCGGTCCCTGCACTCCTTCAGCCAATCACAGTGTGTTTCTTTAACCACGTTGCGCGCTACCGACGAGCGACCCCGCGAGAGTATTCTAGGCCGCTCGTGTGATCAAACAGATCTACTCCGTTCCCTGGAACATCATCGAGATTAGAGGTGTGGGCTCTCAACTTTATTCCAATGGCGGACTGGGGTCCTATGAATCTGTATTGAGGTGCCGATCGCCGCATTCACACCCGTGAGTACTGACGCTTCTCCACTCTTGTGTTATTTTTAGACGCTGGATATTTTGCGCGTGTTCCCGCTGTGTTTATGTAACGCAAATGGACATTTTTTTTTTAGCCGAAGCTCCTCAGATCCTCACGCAAGTTAGGTGGAAATCTGGTTATTTGAGAGGGATAGAAGACGTAGAACTGGTGTATAGTAGATGTTAACCCGCCCCCGCTGCTGGAAGGTGCATATTACGGTGTTTAGTGGTGAACGGGAACGCGCGTGGAGTGTGAAGCTGTAATAACGCACGCGATGCATCGCTGCAGCTCTGATCGGAAGCGGGGCACGCGAGCCTGTCATAATGCAGTTCCACAGTCCACAATGGAAACGCGCACGGAGGATAGATAGAGAGATGGAAATAACGCGCTTGTTATAATGAGATGGCTTGTTTTGGATGAAAACACGAGACGGACGCGATGCTATTAGTCAAGTGCGTTTACAATGCAACTTCCAAATCATATTTCTGTCGAAAGATGTGTTTGTGTGAAGCAGCGCCGTGGCAGAAATCACCCATTCACATGTGTAAATTTGTCCGACCAGCTCAATTTAGTCGCTACTTCCGCAAATAATTTGCAGTAATAAGTCTGTCATCATCTATCTACCTACCGTCATTGTTTGGCTTCTTCTTTTTTCCACCAGTGAAACACAATGAGTTATCAAAACGTCAAAGGTCCTGTGTGTGTCATTCAGTTAAGCCATATGGTGGCAGCTGTCAAAAAAAAAAGTGTTTACCCTAAAAAGTGCTCTGTAAATAAATGATTATTATTAATATCACTTTTATCAATAACCAAGATTAAATATAAACAATAAATAGTACAATAGTTAAAAAAACATTTTTATTTTATTTACTCTTACATCCAAGTCACTTGAAAGTCCCATCAGGCTGGTTTATTTTTTCTAAATTCTCACTACTCTAAAGTAACAAACATATTTGATGTGTCTTACCACATACATGCTGTTATATTAACCCTTGCCAGCCACTGACAGTGTTTTTGATCATTTTCCCAAAAGTTTCATGGCTCCCAGAGTATTTTTTGTTTGTTTGAATATCTGAACATGCAATATATCAAAGAAAGAAAGAACAGACCCTCTGCTTTTAAAAAAACAAACAAAAAAACATTTTATTCTTGCTTCAATCATGCATTCCTTTTTCATCAACACTTGAATTTGGGTAAGTTTCATAAAAAAGGCAACATTTTGAGCAAAAAGCTGAGAAAATCACGGTTTTAGATCGAGTCCATCAACACCCCCAAAGCTTCACAGTCCTGTAGCTCGTCCTGGGTCGACATTTCATTTGGTAACATTAGGCAGTTTTGATTTAGCCTATATGTTTAATATTGATGATTGTGTTACATCTGCTTACATATGAAATCACTTGTTTCTGCTTCACCTTTGCCTGTGTTTTGATCAGGAGATTCAGTATTTTTTCAGAGGATGCGTAATAGCGCCCCCTACCGTATAACAGTGTAAACACGGAAAGCCATTCCCGTCAGTGGCGGGGAAAGAGTTAGGCCTAATAGTCACCTTTTTTTTCCAGACCATTAGTCATCAAATTCTCGGTAAACACCACAAGTGTAAATTTATGGTGACAGCAGGTGCAGCTTTATCATATGAAAACTACTAGCTCACACACAGATCTTTTTGTGTTTCAAGTCATTTCAAGTACATTTGGATGTGACCACAGGTTATGATATCTGAGTGGGTGATTTGTTTACTTGGTTATTAGCCTCACCATTTTTCCCAGTTTGCACCTGATGTGCATTGTCCTGTTTTACTGTGTTTGCCTCTTTAATGCACCTGCCTCTCCTCAACAACAGTGTACTGTTGTTTTTTTCCTACTTCGGTCATGTCTTTTCATCACGAGACAGCAATCATATTTTAATGCTCATTTCTCTCAGTAGTGCTTCTAGAGCTCAGAAATGCCCGTCTCCTTTTTACTGTGATATTCTAGTGGGGTCACTCACCATGGTATGTTTTGTCCTTTGTCAAATCACTGGACCGTTTTATGTTTCTCATCAAAGCTTTTGAAATGGAAGAATTGAGTTGAATGATAGTACTGTATTTCAAAGCAGTTCTATTATCCCGACGTCCTGCTGAAGTTTTAATGCCTAGCGTGGTGTGGTGTCATATGAAATCGTTTTTAATATTGTAAGGGAAGAGCATCCATCAAAGCAGTTTAACCATCCAGCCTCAGAGTAGCCCGTGAGATAACCTGATGATGGGCTGTTGTCCTCTGCGGAGCAGAAGTGCATGATTCACTTAGAGACAGCCAATCTCATGCTGCTTACTTCTCCTTAGTCATAGATACCCTGAAGACTCAAAGCTCATATTTGTCTCTCTAATAATGACTTGGCTGCGCTAATCAGAGATGTGGAAAAACGTTATCAGCAGATTATGTGTAAATGCAGTTTGAGAGCGTTGATATTTGATTTGCTGTTCTTATTTGGATGTTAAGTTGAATTCGCCACATGCTGTCAGTATTATTTATACATAAGCTTCCTCTGACAGTCTGCTCGCCACTCAAACACACCGAGGTGCTGCTTATGTTTGGCCTGTCGGCCACCCTGGCTGTTAAAGAAGTGTGTAATCCGTCACATGGTATCACTGCATCCTTGTTAACAGCTTGTTTTAGGGTCATGCCATTGTCTACATGAGCAGTGCATCAGTTAATACGTTTTCGACCAGTTCGTTTACTGTGACGTGGAGAGATTCCTGTGCCGCGATCTGTATTGGTTGGACAGACGAGTTTGGCCACAGGGCACACAAAATGTGCCATTGAGTATTGGGTGTCTCATTTGATGTCAAGTTCAGAGTTGAAGGTTAGGCTTAGCTGCGTATTTGTTCTTCTCTGTGGCACTTTGTTGCGCCAGACGTGTCAGATTGAATTTCATCTCGAGTCAATTGGCTTCAATTTGTCCATTGGGCTACTAACGAAATATGCAGGAAGTGACACGGGTGGTGTAGTTTGATTTATTTGAACCGCTGATAAAATGATCTAGAGTGAAAGTATTTATACCATGTGCAAGTAGAGCTGGCCAGTATGTAAAAAAAAAAAAAAAATTAATATACTTAATCGTGTTGTCAAAAAATGTCTATGTATCGATACTGAAATATTTGAAACGATTCCAATACTCCTTTTCTGCAGGATCGATACACTGACTCTCCGACGGCAAATTGACACACACCCGCCTCCATTCACTCACTCGTCTTATTCACTCATTGATTAGTGCTTGCATTGTGCATGATTTCAGTCAATCCTGCAGGTTTCACGTTCACACAAAAGGCGCACGCACCTCAAAAAACATAAAGCCGCATCATTAACGGCTCGTTTAATTTGACTGAAGTTTATAGAGCCGCTCTCATACTCTTGTTGCTAGACATGGAACAAACAATTGTGAAATTAGTCTTTAGGGAAGTTGAATAAAAAGCACGTTAAATCAAGATATTCATTCATTTCGTTCATGTTGCTTATTCATCACAGATCAAATATTCATGTTACTTATATCGCCCAGCCCTGTGTGCAAGACAAGTAGCCTCTTTCCTGGACTGTTCCTGTTGTACAGAACCGGCACGTCTTAGACAGTTAGTCGGGTGGAAACTAACAGCACTGGTTTCTAGTTAGTCTAGAGGGAAGATTGAATAATGGGCGTCAGCAGCAGTAAATACAGTAAGTTATTGTATGGTGCGATGCACATAAATAATGAACACAAAGGAGCTATGTGTGTCACGAAATGAAAGCTGCAGCTTTATTCATGTCCTCATTCTACCCTCGTCTAGAGCTGTGCTCATGATATCGGCATCCTTAATACTTCATAAGGATGTTTCTAGTGTTAAAAATGGAGTGAATACTCTGCTGAAATCTGAAGAAAGGGCTACACTGAGTTGTTTCTAATATATTGATGACGTATCCTCCAATGAGTTGCTAAATTGCATCTGGGCTTGTTTACTTGCTTAAATGTTCTTCGAAATATGCAGATAAAAATATTTTTTGTAATTCTGTTTTTGTTTAGGTCTGTTTCTATTTTGAGGGGTGCTGCTATGTTCCACAATATAAGGAGCTTCTTTTGTTGACGTAGAATGTGCACAAGTACAGTGATGCTTGATCATTATAATACAATTGCATGTATTTCATCTCCCCAGTTTCATACCAAAATGTCAAAAAAAAAAATCAAAAGTGATCTCTATTTTTGTAAATTGATTTAGGTTTTGACCAATTTTTACAACCACCTTGGCAGTTAGAATTAACTTTTTTCCTTCCCACAATTCTTTGTTTAAATTTTCTTTTTAGTGGTGACACTTCAAATTGGGGGGAATTCTCCCCTTAGTTGATTCTAATGGGGGGGATTTTTTAATTTGAGTGGGGGAGTTGGGTGGGGAGGCATATTTTTAGACAATAAAAAATTAAAAAGACTTTGTCTCTCCTAAATGTTTGCTCACTTATTGTATTTGTGTTTTTACAATGTGGTAATTTTGTTGCTTTAGAGCTTGATTTCAATCTTTGAATTAAATTTTAAAAAGTAGCACAAATAAATACAATAGAATAAAGATACAAATGAAATAAAGAGTTTTTTTGGGCAGGTCTAACATTAGTTTTCAGGTACAGAAATACGACAGAAACGGAGTGAATTAATCAAATGTAAAATAACACCTGGATAGTCTTTTAGTCCTGTATAACTGAAATACACTGGCTATTTATCCTGATTCCTTACAACTAAAGCTATCTTTTGCTGTTTTATCAACATTGACAGACACATGCTGCTGTCACTTTAAGAGCTAGGCCTAGTGCATGGATCCATTATACTGTTACACATGTTTATTTAAAGGTGCATTAAGCAACTTTTCATGTTAAAAATACCCGTTTTCTAACCCATACATGCTTAAACAATTGCCTGATGGGCTGAATGAGCCTTTCTCTGATCACTGAGATTGTCTCTATAATCCTGTAAAGTAAAATAAATAAGAGGGATTCGGGCCGGAATTTTAGACTGGGCGTGACGTCATGCGCGTTCACGGCACGCTCACCTGGCTGTCTGGCAGGTTTGTGTATTCGCCGCCATTCTCCGTAGAAGATGGATTCTAAGAGACCGGCTTGTAGTTCATTTCAAACACCAACGCAAACTCCACGTAAGATAAAAAAAAGAAAACTTTTGTCCGTGAGCGTGCACACTTCTGGCTGCAGTTTCGCTTGCCGCCAGAGGGGGCATAGTTCTGCAAAAACTCAGAGACTTGCGCAATGCACCTTTAAGACATAACCATCTGTTTACGAGGCTACTCGCAAAGACCGCAACTTTGACACAACTTTGTGTGCTTTTGACCATTAAAGCGCTATACTCCGTGAAAAATAACTCCGTTTTGGTCCTCCCAAGCTGCTTGTGAGGCGGCTTTGTGTATGTGCGCAGAGAACCATCTCTCAGAGAGCGCGTGAGGACTGAATAATTTAAAATCGCTTGAATGTTTAAATTAAGACATGCAAATGATAAACTTTAGTGACGATGCAACACTGGCCCGATTTTGCAAGTGACAATTTCGTTAACTGTCCCGACTCCCGAAACTCGAGAGCCTGATATCTCACGTTTTGAGAGAGGGAAGACGCAGCACCGCTGAATCACTCACGAGTCACGCTGTTTGTTAAATCACGTCTCGCAGAAAGTTTTAAAATGACTGATTTGATTTTATAATCAGTGTGGATTAATTTACTCACAACCTATATGCTAAAGTGAATCAATGTTTGGTGGAATTTCCCGTATTATAAGCGCGAAACCTGCGGATGTGATTAAAATGATGTGAAATACCCGTAATCCCGTGCCGAAATTCGAGCCCTGCTGGAGCGCTTGAGCAAAAAAAGGTCTAAGTTCATCTTTCATCGCTCCCCGCCAAAGGAGTGTACTTTGAAAGGCTTGCACACTCAATTGCGTGCAAGAATGAGCGTAACGCGGAATATAAAGTATCCCGGGCCTTTAAAATGACCAAACAGGGCTTTGCTGCAGAATTCTGTTTGATGGTCTTTGGCTTTGCTGTAAAATTCAGTCTCACTATTGAGGTTTCTTGCTTTTTCCTCTCCTTTTTTATGCTTTGTTCCGTGTTTATATTTGGAAAGTGTGACTCAAAGTTGTGTTAAAGCTGGTGAGTAAAGTTTTAAGAGTAGATTTATTGGACTGGAAGTATTGGCCCTTGGGTCACAGGGGTGGGGGAGGGTGGATGGATGCTTCTTTAGGCTGACTAATTGGGCAGCAGCATGGCCAGTGGAAATGGAGGAGCGGGATGCAGGGTTTTTGTCATGGGCCTGGTGATGAAACCGAGGCTAACATGGCTGAGACATCCTGAAAGCTTCCCAGAGGGCACATCACTGCCGCCCCATCTCCTCGTCACAAAATCTGGGCGGCGCAGAACCTGCAGGTTTGCAGCAATTACTCATGCTGAATAAGTTTGTATGTTGAAACTGCGGTTGCATAACTCCTTTTAGAACAAGTACAAGGCCTTAAGAAAGTACACCAATCACATCAGCTGTGCGTAGAAGGGCTGGGGCACGGCCAGCCCGTTTCATAACTACTTATACAAAAGGAATCGACCATTAGCGAAGAGGGGGGGGGGAATGGCTTCCTGCATATGACAATGTCGGGATCTGTGAAGCGCGAACGCTGACTGCTCAGAACCTGTGCTCAAAGGTCGTGCACAGATGTTTGACCACAACACGCACCTTAAGGAGACATCTTTTAGCATTTAACATGGTTGTGCGTCATCCATATTTATAGTGCACAGTCACAGAGTGTTTAAACACTTGCTCCAGTTTGTTCCAAACTCTTTCACCAATGCTGCGGCCTACATAGTGAATATACAAACTATTTGACTCCTACATGTATTAAAGGGTTAGTTCACCCAAAAATGAAAATTCTGTCAGTAATTACTCACCCTCATGTTGTTCCAACCCCGCAAGACCTTCGTTCATCTTCGGAACACAGATTAAGATATTTTTGATTAAATCTGAGAGCTGTCTCACTCCTCCATAGGCTTCTAAAGACGTTATAACTTGCTGGCCCAGAAAATGCATTAAAGACATCGTTAATAGAGTCCAAGTGACTCCAGTGGCTCAATCTTAAGTTTATAAAGCGAAGAGAATACTTTTTGTGCGCAAAAACAAACAAAAATAACGACTTTATTCCACTATTCATTTCCTTCTCTCTGGGCCTCGAGTTTTTTCACGTAGGATAACTGCGCAGCGCTTCTGTGTTGTACGTCACACGCATCACACACATGACCAGCGTCGGCCAATAGTGCTCCTACGTGTGACGTACAACACAGACGGGCTGCGCAAAAACACTACGTGAAAAAACTTGAGGCCCAGAGAGAAGGAAATGAATAGTGGAATAAAGTCGTTATTTTTGTTTGTTTTTGCGCACAAAAAGTATTCTCGTCGCACTGATTTATTATTATAAATTATAATTAATAGTATAGTAATAATAATTCCATTGTATTTGAGTATTTTTATAATCAAAATGCTTTGTTTTGAACTATATTTAACTGTTAAGCTTAAAATGCTAAATTCATTATTTAATTGCTAATACTTCTACTACTAATAATATACTTGTATACTATTTATTAACTTTATTATTATGCCATTATATTTATACACAGTTTTTTGAAATAAGTTTGTTTTCATCTCTCTAACAATTAAGCTTAAAATTATAAATGCATTTATTATTATTATGCTATTATATGTAACCAGAGTTGTTTTTCGATTCTTCTTGAGTCATCTCAAACTGTTACGCTAAAAAGGCTACGTTTCGCACTTGAGAATGAATGACTGTAATAGGATGTTTTTTGGCCAATGCCGATAATAATTTGTAATGAACATGGATCAGATCCATTTAACATTCAGCAGGCCAACAGAAATACAACAGAACAAAGATACATAGGAACTAAACAGTGCTTTTTATTAGGGGTAGGCGATATACTAGCAAACAACGACGTTGTGACGTTGCTCACGTGATGTTGCTGTGCTAATCAGTCACGAAAGCTTATCGTTTGCATGTGTTTTTAATAGGGCTGCATGATATATCATTTTAGCATCAATATTGCGATGTGACTGATGGCAGGATGTGCGATGTCAGGTTTATGGATCGATCGTAGTCGATTCGTACACATGAACAGAATGGTTCTGTGTTATTATAGTACAGGCAGGTGCTTCAGCTTTCACTTTTTCAGCTTTCACTTTATTTTTCTGAGTCCTCTCTTTTCACCGACACATATAGCTTGCGACTTTCTCATTGCGAGACAAGTGATAGAGTTTGCTTGAATTTAAAGGTGCTTTTGCCTGCAAAACTGAATCCTCTGAGTTGAACATCTCCCTGAAGTGTCTTTTATACAGCTTTGCACTTTTTCTGAATGTTTTAGGAATGCAATTAAATGCAGAAAGACACGACCAGCGAGAAGAGGTCTTGCCCTTCGATTAAATGAGAGTTAGTTAGCAGTAAGCACCAGTGACAAATGTACTTGGACATCTGATGCTATACGGCTAAGAACGGTCTGCTTGTAATGGAGGCACTAAGAAGTGATTAAAGATACCGGTTAAGGCTTTGATATGTTTTCTCTGATCCTACACAAAGTGGTTTGTTTGATTTGTGTGCATTCAAGGCAGATTTTAAGATCATGGCCTTAGCCACGATGAGTCATAGCATGATGCTAAGATGCACCTGCCAGGCCTTTAGCAGTTCAGCTTGGTTATCTTCTCTTTGACTGCCGGTTTGATCTTTAGGATTCCCGAAACGTGGTTATTGCTTGATCGCGATCTTCCTCAACTAGCACTGGTGAAAGCTTCTGTCAGCACTGTGCATTTCACAATAATTCAACCCTTTTGTTTTCCGTGCAGTGAAATAAGAACAGAGGACAAGCACATATCTGCAAGTCATATGTGTTCTGTTGCTATCTCAATGAGTCATGATCGAGGAAGACTACTTGCATTTTAGATGGAATGAAAGATCCGTGAATAATACACATGGATGTGCCTCTGGGGGGGAAAATAACTCTTTGTTTGTTTTCTTCAATAGCATAGACTGGGTGCGTTGGTATCCTGTGGAAATGAGTGTCTTGGTTGGAAGAGTGTTTGCTGTGGGCAAAAAAAAAAAGACCCTGTAATGTGGGGTTGATTTATTGACTAAAACAAGTTTAAGTTTCTTGTTATTTAGACTAGTGTCAAAAATAGAGTAGTTGAATTACTGAAGAAGAAAAAAAGAGTGTATTTTGCAGTTTCATTTGGCTGAATGGAAACAGCAGATATATTACCCTGAGGTACTTGGAAGTTCATTGCAGTTTTCATCGTGAGAGAAACTATTTTGTTAGTTGATTAATCTTAAAGTAATTTCTTTGGTTAATCAGAAAAATGCTCTCCCTCAAAATTGAAGTTTTTAATGACTGCTATACATTGTATTATGAGGTGCCTACTCTTCTGAGGATCCCATTACATTTACAGGTCATATGAAAATACACTTGTTACGTGGAGGATTTCGTTTAGCCACATCTAATTTAAAATCTAAATGATATCCAGCAAAACAATTTTTTTTCGGATCAAAAGGTTAAAAACATCGCTTCCTGTGCCACTTTTCATAGATTGTGCAGATCATATCAGAACATGGATCAAAAGATATCATATTTTACTCGAGTTCTAAATGCAAGTAAAAAAAAAAAAGAGACTTTCATGAGCTGATTCTTTTCAACCAATCAGTTCGAAGGATTCACAAAGTAATGATTCACTGGTTTAAATGGGATGAATTGCTTTCTGAATGAACTCTATTAATAATAATAATAATACATAAAAAAAAAAAAAAAAAAAAAAAAAAAAAAAATATATATATATATATATATATATATAACATAGGCTACATAACATACATAATACAATACATAATATTGCAAGTTTTGTGTATTTTAGGTTCATAACCTTTATTGACTGGTTGCACATATCCCAACATGTAGTTAAAGATACAGGCTTGCATTATTTATTAATTTAATTTATTTATTTATTTATTTTGTAATAAATTACACTACTGTTCAAAAGTTTGTGGTCAATACAATTTTTTTTTTAAAGTATCTTATGCTCACCAAGGTTGCATTTATTTGATCAAAATACAGTAAACATGTTAATATTGTGAAATATAACAATTTTAAATTATGATTTTCTATTTAAAAAATCTAATTTATTCCTGAGATGGCAATGCTGAATTTTCAGCATCATTACTCCAGTCTTCAGTCTCACATGATCCTTCAGAAATCATTTAAATATACCAATTGCAGCTCAAGAAACATTATGTATTATTATCAGTTTTGAAATCATTGTGCTCCTTAAAATTTGTGGAAACAGTGATACATTATTTCAGGAATCTCTGAATAGAAAGTCTATAAGAACTGCATTTATATGAATCGGAAATCTTTTGCAACTTTTATCTTTACTGTCACATTTAAACAATTGAATGCATCCCTTGTTAAAAAAAGCATCAATTTCTTAGAAAAAAAACAAAACATACTGATCCCAACATTTTGATTGGTAGTATATGTTTAAACTGTCTGTTGATTTCTTTGATTAATTGGATAAAAAAAAATAAAAAGAAGAATTTCCTGTATCTTCTGAGAAAATAGATTAATGCTTTGATCAACCTTTTGCTTTTTGGCCTTTTAAAACGTGTTTTTGTCATCACTATTAAGACCTTGTTTAGCCTTTCAAATGTTTGTTTGCTCTTCCTGTTCTTACCAATTTAAAAGAATCAGAGACACTCCTTCAATGCGCCGCTGCACCAAGATTTGAAGACCTCCGATGCGAAAGCCTCTAAAAGCCACATATGTCAAAAAAGAGATGATAATATTGAGTGAATGCTCTCCGCACATAGTAAATTCTCATCAAATCTAAATCGCTAAATCCCAGCCTGAGCCCATTCACAAATGTCGGTACTTGGGTAGAAATCTATACATGGGAGCCTGATAAAAATGTGAATGTTAAAGAACAAACGTTAGGCTTTTGCATCTGAAGTCTTCATTTACTGTCCTGCTGTTTCCGCTAGTGTTCTGTGGCACACGAGGCTGAAACGAGCATCTCGTTTTTTTGCCGCTCAGTGATTGGCCGGCGGTGGATTCCCTGGGAGCCATTATTCTGTTGTTCTGCAGCGAGGCCATCTGCTCTTTCTTCAGTGTCTTTGCACAATCTGCCTCGTTGTGTCCGTCCATCCTCCGTCTCCCACCGCAGTGTATGGAAACTTCATCACACGCTCCTCTGGCTTGCAGTGAAGGTTGTGACGTAGTGTGTGTGTGACTGTTGTCTGCTTTTATTTGTCTCAGGAACTGCGCAAGCGTAGTAATGGGGATACAGATGTACTATTTCTCACACATGCATATGGGTAACTGCAGAGGCGCGTGTGGCTATAATGCATTATTGCACATGACAGGGTGTTTCTTTGCTAAATGATGGGAGAAATCGTTTGTTTTATTCACAAACAATCCAGCGCAGCGTAACGCAACACAAACTTGGATGTTCTTGGCTTTCGGCCTCTGTCGTGACTAAGGGAGAGGCTGCTGTAGACATCACCCCAATTATGTGGGTCGGTGGATTGGCTTTCAGGAATTAATGTAATGAATAATTGATCACAGTCGCCTTCATGTGGATGCTGACTAATCGTGCTCACCTGAGGCTGTGGAACGTTTTGTTTTATGTTGTTGCTGATCGGAAAAAACTGTTGCACAACTTTTTTTTTAAAGACTGGATTATATTCATACATGCTGAATATTCAATCAATCATTCAAGAAAAGTTTTTTTATTTTTATTTTTTTTTATAAATGAGTAAGGAATCAGCTGTTAGCAGAAGGAATGGGAATCTTAAAGGGATAGTTCACCTAAAAATGAAAATTGTCATTTACTCTTGTGTATCGTTCCAAATCACTTTATATATATATATATATATATATATATATATATATATATATATATATATATATATATATATATATATATATATATATATACATATATATATATATTTTTATATATACAATGAATAAGGATGAAAACGCCATAAAATGAATTATGACTCGAAGCCGAACAATCAGTTTGGTTGTGAAATGAGTTAAAATTTTAAGAATTATTCTCAAAATATCTTGAGTTTGTTCTCTGGCACATTCATGACACAAGTAATGATTTCTAATTCACAAACGAGTTGTTCTTTTGAGTTGAATCTTTTCAGTGAATCAGTTGATTCACTTCTTAAAACTGGCTGTTTTGTTCACAAAACCAATGCAGCTTCTTTCTCAATTGTTTCAAAATAATTAGTCTGTAACAGTACACTAAAAAAAGAGATCCTTTCAGAACTGGGTTATCATTATATATGGTACATGTTGACACATTAAAAAACAGTCAGTAATCATAAAGCCTAAAGTACACTTGATTACTCACAAGTTTGAGACTTAATCATGAGTATAATTATTGAAAAGTCATTCATACAATCCAATTACACCCACTGGTTATGCTGTATGTTTGTTGGCCCCACAATTAATTTGATATAGAAATCTTTTGTGACATTATAAATGTCTTTACCATCGTTTTTCACCAATTGAATGCAACCTTGCTGAATAAAAGTATTCATTTCTTTAAGAAAATGTTTTTGCTACTCCAAGCTTTTGAACGATTGTTTTGTTTCTGTTTTGTGTTGGTTTGCAAGCTCACTGAGCTCCTGATTCCCAGTCCTAGTTATCAGAGTCCTCAGAGGAACTGTCATCCTCGAACTCTTCATTTCTGTCATGACTGCTCACAGCTTTTTTTATGTGTGTTTGATGGATGAGTCAGTAACTCCACCATTCCTCCTCCTTCCGTCCCCCTTCCTCTGTTTGATCTCTACTTCAGGGCAGAGGTTGGTGGTTGCTTGAAATGATTTGAGTTTGTTTTTTTGCAGAGATTGTCTCAACAACAACTACTACTACCAGGAGTTGAGGTAAATTGCACTTATGCGGCACTTCCCAATTCCCCCAGATCTAATTTTTTTGGATGTATGGAGCTACGTGCCTGTATTCCACCCCTGGTACCTTACAGCCCAACTCAGTGCTGCAGAGAACAGTGTCTGAGGCAGGTGGACCTGAAATCCACTGGTGAAAAAATAATGAAATGGCTGGAAAATATAGGTTGTTAACTGCACTCCTGACTGGTTTTGAAGGCTGGTGGATTTTCAGTGCACATGGTGTTTTTTTTTAATGTGACCCAGTTTTTCTCTATGTATGGTGCAGTGGCTGGTGCATATGAGGCAGCGTGAGGAAGATGGACTACTTGTTGAAAAATGAATGGGAAAAATCTCCGTAACCAGTAAATGGCGTCTGTAGGAATTAAAGTCCTACATTTCAGTTAAAAGTGTCTTTCATGTCTTTGTGTCTTTACACTAGTAAACTTGTGCAATAGCTAAATCGGTCTAAATAATTGTAATTTGAGTGGTTTAAAGTAGAGATGCACCGTTTGCAATTTTCTTTGTCTTTTGTTCTTTTATTAACATAACAGACTGCAGCAAGAATATTAGGCTACTGTCACTTTAAGAGTTTATGCACGGATCCAATATACTGTTACACAACTTTTGTAATCTTTCTCTACTAATTAGGTTCCAAAACTGACTGTTTAACTGAATACTCGCCAAGACTGGCATTTTAACATATTTTTGGGAATTAGTAAAATTTTGCACGATACAAGCACTATTAAACCAGAGCGAACGAGACGAGTGAGTGAGAGGAGGCGGGTGTGTGTCACTTCGCCGTCGGAGAGAAGAGAGTGAGAACATACAGCTGACGTTATTGCTGAACGTTACTGACGATGAACCATCTCGGAATTGGAAAGACATAAGACTGACCGGCCAGTCACCTGTCCGATCATGTCCCTGCCGATTCCGGTCCCTGGCTGGTCGATCGGTGCATCTCTAGTTTTAAGAGTGATTCGTGTGTGAAAAAAATAAAATAGTATAACAATTCATGATGTTAAAAAATACATGATTTATAAAACTGATAATTCTGATCCTTGATTCTGATTGGTTGAGCTATGTTCGAAGCCGTTGTAAATGACTCTACAAACATATACCTGTTAATTTATTCAAATAAATAGTTTTGTGGACTAACCATTTTATAAAAGCAATAGCCAAAGCCCCCTGAAGCCATGGTTTACATTGAATTTGTAACTCCGCTCCGTGTCGTGCCTAAATGTTCTAAATTCATGGTAAACCACAGCTTCTTGGGGATTATTGCTTTAAAATATATATATATATATATATATATATATATATATATATATATATATATAAAAAAATATTTTGTTTATATAAATATAAAATAAATTATTTTATTGAAAATGTCGAAGATTTTGTTTCTCCATTCAAGGTGATGTACTTGCATTATAAAACATAAAATGCACATTAACATCAAGCTAGTTATAGTTAACTTCTTCAGTCCTTCATAGTCAGAACAGTCATGGCTTGCCTGTCAGCACTTAAAACTATTTTATTGTGTCAGCATGTTAATATAGTGCCTAAAATAACGCTGTAGAAGGGCTGAATTCACACTAGCAAGAAATAGTTCGGCAAATTGCTTCCCAAGGGCAGTTTCAGTGTTTAGATTTGCTCTCACACCCTAGTACCCTACCTATCAATGTTTTCTGAAATATTATGTGTCCACTTTTTGTCATGCCTAAAAACACTCCTTAACTCTGGTAAAGTCGTAATATCCTAATAGCCTTGAGTGACTTACTGCTACAAGACTCTAGCTATTACTTTAAAGGGATTGTCCATCCAAACAACACTGGACCCCGTTGACTTCAATTGTACAAAAATACACTGAGACATTTCATCCTTTTTAATATTCAATAAACAGTTTATTTTTTGTAATTTTGAAGAATTATTTTGAATTATTAGCTTACAGGCTTCTATACGTCATCCGCTGGTGTTATTTTGTCACTTATTGGGAGCTAGTATGCTAGCTGGAGCCATTTACATCCAGTCTTTGTGCTAAGCTAGGCTAGCGGTGGGTGCGTCAGACGGCACGCATGGAGATGAAAAGGGGATGTATGGACTTATCTAACTCTGGGGGATACAGTGAATAAGCTAAAGTCCCAAAAAGTCGGCGTGTTCCTTTAAGAATGCAATTCTCTATGCAGCATCCAGCATGTGTGACCTACCAATTTCAAAAATTTTCACAATCCTGACAGAAAATCAAATCACTTCGTGATCCTCCTAAAATGGCGTCCAAACAAGTTACCCAGAACTCAACACGGCGTGACGTCAGCTTCATATTCTCTATTATTGACGGATAAGTGTTCATGGAGGATCCAGCACGATAATTTTTTCCTGATAACACCGAAAAGAGCTCAATATTTTTTCAATTCTTTTTGGTCATACAGAGTAAGACAACATTCAAAACTGTAAAGGGTCTACTTTAGTAAAATAAAGAAAACAAAAAGGGAGCGCTTTTCTGCCGTCTCTGTATACTGGAGTGCGTCACACCGTCTCCTTTCTGTTTTTTTCCTGACTCATTCTTAATCTTTACATTTGCTGGTTCGCTGCGGCAAGCTTTATGTGTGCGCTTGAGCGCTTAATGTATATTTGTAAAAGCTCAAAATTATGGTTTGGTAATTCTCTCTAATGTAGGACAATGTTAGCAATGTTACATATAATAATATTCTTTCCCAGCCCTGAAACTCAAACCATTTTCCGATGCCACATCCCAGTATATATTTAAGTATTTCAATTAACATCATAAACATGCGATTAGTCAACTGTTGGCTTAAATGAACAACAACTATTCGACTAGGAAAATCTTTAATCGGGGGGAAGCCTTTTTAAAGAAAGTCTCTTTCCCCTTTCTTCTGTTCTGAAGTGACCCGAGGTGCAGAATATCTATGGTTACAGGTTGCGTCATGCATTTTGAGGCAAAGGAAACGAATTCCTCTCTTGCTTTGTTTGAAATGCCATTCTTTTATGCACAGTAAAGTTCCTGTGTTTTGACTGTCCTGTTTGTCATTAGGGTCACATTTCAATGAGTGCACGCAGATTTTGAACGTGACACTGTAATGAAACCAGAATACCAAAACAATGTCAAGTGCAATGAGGTGCGCTGTGGACAAGCAGAGGGTTCCTTTTTATTTTGCTGTTGTCATCTGTCTTGCTGAGTGTTTATTTCTGAAATGTTTTTTTTCCCCCTCTTCTCTTTGGGTTTTGTCAGCGTTTTCTCTCTTTCTCTCTCTCTCTCTCTCTCTCTCTCTCTCTCTCTCTCTCTCTCTCTCTCTCTCTCTCTCCTCTCTCTCTCTCTCTCTCTCTCTCTCTCTCTCTCTCTCTCTCTCTCTCTCTCTCTCTCTCTCTCTCTCTCTCTCTCTCTCTCTCTCTCTCTCTCTCTCTCTGCGTCTGTAGTGGTGCACTCAGCAAGGGTGAGTGTGATGCAGCAGTGTTTTCTAGTTCATGTCAATCACTGCCAAGTGTTTAGTTTTCTCTCTGTATATTTTACCGCACTTGCTGCTTTAATAAAGCAATAAGCCATGATAAGCTGTCCGGTTGGGGCTTTACAACAGGCAATGAGGTGTTCTGTTGCTTAAAACACCTTTGACCATGGTAAAATCTTGCATTGTAATATTATTGCCGCTTGACCAATTGGATTAAAGTACCAAATACGTATGTAGTTGTTCATTTTCTGAAACTCTGGCCATTAATATAGAATGTGTGGTTACAGGTTTGACAATTAACTTTTGATCGACTGACTTTTAGGGCGCTTTCACACTTGGTTCGATTGCCTGTTCCGAACCCGAGTTCGGAAGACGACGTTCACATCATCCAAACGAACCGAACTCTGACGTCATTCGAACCCGGGTGCGGACCAAAAGTGCTAGTGTGAAAGCGCCCTTAATGTGGCTTATCCAATCAGAATCTAAAGTCCGCATCGGTCGTTTCATGTCAAGCCTAAATACTTCTTGCAGCTCCTGTTTTGGGTATACATTCAGTGCCTTGTTTATCTGGAAAACATGCTACGCTTCCTCTCCATCTGTCTGTGTCTCTCTCCTGTCTCACAGACTCTCAGCATCTGAGTGACAGCTTCCGCCGGGAGCACTCCCGCCATAGAGAATTGTTTCCTCTCCTTTCTTAGCACTGCTGACAGGCTGTCTGTGACATATTGGGAATACAAGGGACTGAGACAAAAATGTGATATTTGTGTCTCAGTCCTTGTGGATGTGGCTGTTGTGGTTAAAATAAGAAGGTCACGTCATGTGTTTGTACTTTCCATTGATAGCTTGCCTCTTCATTTGTTAATGATGGAGAGTTTTGCATTCCTGTTACACTGTTACATTCAGTTTCCACGGCACGCCTCGGTCATGTTTTACTTGAGCTAGCTAATGTGAGGATAATGTACAATGCTCTCAATTCAAAACAATTTGAGGTGAGCTGCATTAAAATTAGACTCTGTTATAAAACTTTTAAGGCATCATGAGTATTTTGTAACTCAGATGCACTTTTTAAAATCCTTCTGGAAGAAATTGAAATTCCCACATGCTGTTGCAAATTGCAAAGCTTTATTAAATTATTGTGAGATAAGATTTAGTCAAACACCATCAGATTGACTAAAGAAACACTGTTTAATTTAATTTTTTTACTTGACGACAACCTTTGAAGTTTTGTGAGCTATGTTAGTATACAGAGCCTTTCCTAAGTTTTCTGTTGCATTGACTGAAGGTGTAGTCAAAAAAGTTCCATTGTCTTTTGTCAATAGTGTGGAAAAGTATGAAGCACAGCTCACACGCAATTCACTTTCAAACAAAGCAGCTTTCTGTTAGTCAACGTGGCTAAATCTGCTGCAAAATTTGCATGTGGAAATATTTTGCCCTCCACACGAAATTCCCAATTGTGTGGATTCCTATTGGAAGAATGACTGTAGCCTATTTCGCCTGAAAAACAGCAGTGAATGTGACAGTACCTTGAGTGTTTGTTCACAATGCTTTAGAAAGCACTTTTCTTAGCAAGCTAATGTTAATGTCTCTTTATTTAACATGGACATACAATTACATTGGACGAACCATATGCATTGGTTTTAGTGTTATAGCATACATGCTAATTTTCAACACCTGTCCACGGGACAGTAATCAGTAATCGTAATCTTACATCCAGGGATGGAAATTAGCACCCGCCACCAGCCAAATGCGGGTGATTTTGTGTTGTGGCGGGTAAATTCGCTTCACCTACCGGCCACCGTGGCGGGTAAATAAAAATATACTGTTTTACACAGACGGCGGACACTTTTAGAGGACATAAGTGTACGCTGAAATAAAGTCTTTCACCTCAGAAAAACGGACTTTCTTGTCCTGTCACGTCAGCCGTTATCCTGTTCTCATAGCGAACACTCTTCAAATGCACGCGCAAATGCGGCGGCGCGCGCTGTGTATCGCCTCACTGTATATAAAGTGCAAAATAAACTACGAGCATGCAACGCCGTTACGTTGTAAATTACACAAAATAAAAGTAATGCAGGGATGATTTTCATACTATTCACCAGGAGCAGTTTCCATGGTTCATTAACAGTTATTGTTAATATTGTGTATTCACCATGGTAACTGTCGTTTCCATATTAACCCCAAAATGCCACTTTATTTTTCTTTGTGTTATTTTTTATATTTTTAAATGACTGTAGTGGCTCATACCAACATTGTATTAACAAAAACTAGTTTGGAACTGCTATTTAATAGCTTTAGCATAGGCCTAATGTTTATTTATTAGTACTAGTCTTTACTATTAGTCATATTCTTACAATTTATGTTAAGTAAAGGGGGACAGTACTTGTGTGTGTGGAAATAGCCGGTTTCAATAAAACTATTTGTGACATGTCATATTTGGCTTTGACTTTGACTGAACATTTGCTCTCACTTTGCGGAAAAAATATCGGGATATATATCGTATATCGATATTCAGCCTAAATAATCGGGATATGACTTTTGGTCCATATCGCCCAGCCCTAGTTTCATTGTTGGGACTAAAAACCTAAAACTGGAAGCCATAAAAGACCACGAATCATTCAAATGCCACATCCAGGTAAAAAAGAGAAATATATATAAGAGAGAAAGAGAAAATGTCAGTATTTCATTGAGACTTGAGATTAAATAAACTGCTTAAGTATTGTAGATCTTGTAGTATTAATTTTCACATGCAGTTACACATTGTCGGTTAAAAACAAGAAAGTGGCTGGTAAAAACATTGAGTGGCTGGTAGATTTTGAAATCCACCAGCCACAGTGGCCGGTGGACAAAAAAGTTAATTTCCATCCCTGCTTACATCCGTATTTAGATGTTTGTCTGAGTCTGTTGTGTGTACTCGCTCTGCTCTCCAAAGTATTGTGGTAAATTTTCGTTTAAATGAGAAAATTTTGGAGACCGCATTGCACCTAGTTATCCACAGGTTAAGAAGTGCCCTTGCTTCCCATAAGAATATTTTAGCTCATTTAATTGTACACATTTTTATGTGAATTACAGTTCTGTGCCTTTTTATGTAGAGCACTTCAGCTAAACACTCTGCATTTGAGACAAAAGCCACTTAACTAGCACCTGCACCATTATTATTTAATGAAGCAACAACCACGTTCCTCGCCACCCTGTATTTGTGGGCACCAGATTTAAGGGTAAATTAGATTGTTCACCTCCATAAGGATCCGCATGTAGAAAGATGTTTAAATAATTGCTGTTTTTGTGTTATGACACCCACCGTGACAGGATCTGACTGTCTGTATTATTTGTTTGTTGTTTAGCCAGTCGTGTTTCTAAAGCTGTTTGATTCCGGGTCTTTCTGCCGCTCTCTCCGCGAAGTTATGGATCGTCGTAGGCGTCTGGTGTTAACACTTATTTTTAACCTCAATAGGAAGTTGGAACAAAGCTTCCCAGTGTCCCGCTCTCACCGTGCAGACAGGAATATTACCTCAGCGGACTGCCTGCGTCTGAACACATTTATATACATTTTTATAGAAATGCGCACACGCTGGGATCTCATTAAGTTGTTTTGTGAAAATGCTACTGCATCAAATATTCAAAAGTTGGTTTATTGTAAAGGCTTGGATTTCCTCTTGGATTCCTGATGATTGGGTTTCTCGTGGTCTTTTATTCATGGGCTGGTGAATACGGTGTAGCAGGCCGGTTTCCCTGAGCAGTTGCAGACGCAGAAGTCAAGTTGAGCTGCATCAATTACGGTGGTCTGAGGGACGTTTTTTCTCTTTGTTAGACTCCTTATTACATGCTGAATTAGTCAAAAGCCTTGAGACAAAAAAGAATCGACCTTGCAGATGTACGGCCCCGAACTTCGTACATTGACTTGGAGCAGAGTAATGATGGCTTAATATTTCAGCATCTCGGGTCTTAAAACAAAGGTTGCCGGTTAGATTTAAACCAGGATATCGTGTCGTGTGTGTTTGAATGTGGGGAAATATGTATATAAATGCATACTTTTTTGGCAGTTTCACCGCCATATTCAGTTAAGACTTTAGAAACTTTGGTTTGGAGCCTTCAGGCTAGTCTAAAAAAAAAATTAGGGCTTTTTTTTCTTCTTAATCTGGACATTTGTTGAATCTGTAACCTATAAAATCAAATCAACATAAAATACGAGTTGTGACCACCATTTAGATTGCAGAACAAAGTTGCATACTACTACTACTACTACTACTACTACTACTACTACTAATAATAATAATAATAATTTAGTATTATTATTATTAATATTAGTAGTAGCATTCATAATATAGGCTATATTATTTTCATTGTAGTCTCATTGCTTTTGTGTCAAAATTGGTTCTGCAAATTGACTTGGGTTTAAATGATCAGAATTCCTAATAGACGACAACAACCGATCTGTAAATAATGGACAAGATATCAAATGCTCTGTTACATTTTAAATGATCAGCAGATCATTGAATAATTGGTAATATTGATGTAATTACGGTTTTAAAGTTTTCTTTATTTACAGAGCTGGTATTTTAGCTTGACGTTCAAAAACATTCTCCTTGGAGACAGTGAATTTGACGGTGTTGACGCTCTTTGAAATAAGCCATTCATAAATTGATTTCCCACTTGTTTTTACTCATTTAGTGTCAAATATGACATTTTTGCGACTTTTTTTATCACTTGCCGTGTCATTTACCCCTTAAGCTGTGGTTTAAGGGACAGTTCACCCCAAAATTCTAATTCTCTCATCATTAACTCTCACTCATTCCATCCCAGATGTAAAAATAAATGTATTTTTGGTCACACTTTCGATTGAGGTCCAATTCCCACTATTAACTAACTATTAACTATGGCTTTAGCCTCGATTAAACTCCTAATTGTGGCTTATTAATAGTTAGTAAGGTAGTTGTAAAGTTTAGGTTTTAGGTAGGATTAGGGATGTAGAATATGGTCATGCAGAATAAAGCATTATTATGTGCTTTAAATTATAGATACTAATAAACAGCCAATATCCTTGTAATATGAATGCTAATAAACAACTAGTTAATAGTGAGAATTGGACCCTAAACTAAAGTGTTGCCACTTTATTTTATTTATTTTTTTCTTGTACATGACTATCGTTTTGCTTCAAAAGACATTGATTCATCCAAAAAAAGGTCACTTGGACTACCGTCACGATCGCTGTGTGTGGGTTTTTCAAGTGTCAACCGAGTAGCTCTCATTCACAGAGACTCACAGAGATGGATTATTCATCTAAAAAATTGTCACTTGTGTTTATCTGAAGAAATAAAGTCACATCGGAGATGGCATGAGGGTGAGTAAATTATGGGAGAATTAATTTTTTTTGGGTCTATCCCTTTAATCTGTGACCCTGCTGTGGACACTGACCAGTGTGAGTGTGGCAGTAGCTGTTATAGAAAAGAGGACGTATGAACCCCACCAGAGACTATGAGTTTAAACACTTTTTCGCCACCGCCTCCACACCCATCCCTCCCTTTATATGACTTTGCCCTGACCTTGTGGTCTGGAGAAAAATGACCAATCTATGAGTGTCCTCTGACACATCATGCCTGTAAGGGCATCATTCTGCTGACAAAGACCTTGTCATAACTGTCTCTCTGCATCTGCAAAAAAATTTTTTTGTCCTAGAAAATGTATTGGTAATGCGTTAGGTCGTGCTTGTCTCTTTATTGAACCCTGGGTGACCTTCGCTTGCGTGCGGTGGAAATTCAGCCGTCTTGAGCGCGTGCGGTGTCACCCGTGTTGCAGTGCAGGATAAACTTACAGGCTCCTGTTGCACTGCTGACAGTGAATTACAGTTCCTGCTGGATTCCTCCTAATGATGCAGGAACGGCTCTGAGATGGAACTTCCTCCGTCTGAAAGGCCTAATTGTTTGGAGCTTGTTAGGCAGAAAGCGTCTGCATTAGTAATGTGCGAACCTGAATGAAGAATATTGTATCCCTGTTTTACAGTTCCTGGTTTAGAAAGTGCCAATTATGCAGAAATATGGGCTTCAGCGATGATGGTTTAATTGCTGTATTGAGTGTGTGAGTCTGGGGGAAAACAGTGGCTTTGTGCTAGGCTATATGATAAGCAGGCGTGTAGAGCATACAAGTTCTCGTGAGATATGGATGCCTGAATATCATTTACAAGATATTATTTATACTATTAGGTGTAAGTTGGTTTTAATTGTGGATGCAAATGTTTAGATTGTCTAATGTCATTTTTTTTTTAAATGCTCACCTATGTATTGTGCATTTAGATTAGTAGGCCTCTTAACTAAATTAAGAATATATGTACTTAACGACTTAGCATTTATGCCTGTATGTAATGCACTGATATGAACATTTTAGCTAGTACAATTAATGGATTTTTTGAGTTTATATAACGGTATATTGTGAACCCCATATTTTTGTATTGATATGCTATTATTTGTAAGTTAATTTTAAATAGGGATTGCACTGATGTGGAAGTGTTAATATTATTTAAAAAAAATAAAAAAAATATACAAATGTTTTGTACTTATCCATTTTCATATTGGTCAGGGCTCCAGACTAACTTTTGCCTTGGTTGCACTGGTGCGTCTAGCTTTTTTATTTGGGTGCACCAGCAGAAAATTTGGGTGCACCCAAATTTTTCCTCGGCTCGCGTCACCTTTAACGCCACAATTTCAAGGTCACCTTTTTATCACGCTCTATATACATTCATATTATGTAAATGATTTTAAACAAGAATAAGGTGTAGGTAAGTACTTTTTTTATTTGAAGCACAATTTTACTGTATATAAAAATAAAATATCTTTTAAAAAATTTTTTTAAGTGTTTAAAGTGTTTCACTGAGCTGCCAAACAAACTATTTTGAGTCTCTAGCTCAGGCGCGGTATAGGCTCTACCTCCGTCTCTGAGTCGGATGCCATCTCCGACGAAGGACCAGGGCTTGGCATCTTACCAGGGACTGGGGAGAATGGTGGCTGAAGTAGCTCCATGTCTGGGCTGTTGTCGGAGCATTGACCGGGGAGTAAAGGGTTTTAAAGGTATTCCTACTCTTACCGATACTGCTTATCGATCCGGTACTTTAACTGTATTCTTATCGGTTCTTTTTGTTTTATATATATATATATATATATATATATATATATATTAAACAAAGATAAACAATAGATAAACAAAAGATAAACAATTAAACAAAGATACACATAATATAGACCTACACAGTGCTTTAATTTCAGTAAGGTCTACTAACATTACTCTTCAGGTATGGTCTAAAAAGAAATCTAATAAAGTAATCAAATGTAAAATAACACTGCGTAAAAGATTAATGCTTAATAAAGCTGAAGTTATTCTTTCAAGAGCTTTGTAGTGATTTTTTCTCTTGTTGTTTGATTCGCAGTAATGGCGCAATCGTCCGCATGTTTACTAGACTCCCATAGGGGGATCTCACCATAAAACCGAGTCAACTAGTAGCCTAGTTGTATCATTTCTTCCGATACTGCCCTCTGTAACCGGTAGGCGTGGCTTGGGAGTGGCCTCGTAGTGCAGCGAAGCAAGTGCATTCTGGGAGTTGTTGTCTTTCATCCACATGAGCCAAAAATAAATTGTATGGCTTTTCTCAGTCCAGAAGGCACCAAAATAATTTCACATTTCTACTACATAAATGACCCAATTTAAATACTCATTCATCTCTCCAGTGGTGAAATATCACTTTAATTTAAATTTTATTTTTTATTTTCTAGATTTAGTCGTAAGTTTGTTTTACTGTACTTGCATAGAAATTTTGGCCCGTGAGCCCCAATGTAAGCTAATGTACACTATAATATAAAGTAAAAGGCAATTGAAACTTGTACTTCTGTATAACTAAGAGAGAAGAAAAAATCGTTTGAATTTGGTGGTAAATGAGATATAATTTGGTTTACAGTATTTGAATGTCCAAGAGTATTAGTTATACGTTGATTTCAGTTCATCTTTAAGTGTAAATCTTTATCAGTTGTAAATGCTAAAAATATGGTTTTATAAATATTATATATATGAGGATATAAATGTGTTTTCCAAGTGAAAAGATGTGAGGGCCCATGGTAAAAATGATGGGCTCCTTTGATCTAGATGACAGCTGGTCAGTATTTATGCAGGACAGAAGTTCAGGCCTTTTCTTCTCTTCTCTACAGCCCACAAACAGCCTGGTCTGAGTAAAGCCCCACGTCTCCTCCGTTTAACAAAGGCCTCCGTGGACGAGCTGCGTAATGTTGTGTTTAGCTGTAGTAATTTAAAGCTGATAAACCGAGCAGACGTTTCAGGCTCGATGGAGAGGAGCTGCAGAGGAGTTTACGAGCGCAAGCTCTCCAGTGGTCTTGGTGGTGGAGAATGTTCAAGCCCTGGGGGGAGCTGGAGCGTTTCGGTCCCTGTCTCTGTGAATCAGCCCCATCACCCAGAAACCTGACCACATCTGGCACCGTTTCCACTACTGAATCTCCCCTGCAACATGTAGGAGCCTATGACTTTTCTTTTCTTTTTTTTTTATTTCTTTTTTTTTACCTAAATCTTTCTTGATTCCATTTTAATGGTTAAATAAAATTTCAGTAAGCAAAAATCATGTCTAATTATTGGAATAATTAAACTTTTATATAATTTAACAACCATTTATATAAAAAAGAAAAGAAAAAGTTTAGGGCTCTGTAAAATAATACCCCCCCCCCCCCCCCAAATTCTGTTTTATTTTATTTGAATAGTTATGGATTGAGTTTTAATGGTTTAATTACATTTTAATAATAATAATAAAAAGGTTTGATGAATTGAATAATTTTTTTAACATTATTTATTAATGTATTTAACTTTTATTATTATAATTACTACTACTACTTTGAGAAAAACATTCTGCAGTAAAATAGTAATATATTTCAGTCAATTTCTTCAAGTTAAACTGAACTTTTATTTTGACATGGTGTCGTTAAGACCTTTCCGTATCTGTTTAAATTATATGACGATAGTTATAGTTTTATATATGCGTGTATGTGTATGTACATGCACGCACACACACACTCTTATTTGATATATATATTTTTTGGTTTATAGGCTACATCACATTTGCCATATTCCATGACATCCTGTGTTATACTGTAAATACAATTTTTATGACTGGATTCAGTGATTCCGTCCGTGTTTTCCGCATCACATAAATCATAGAGCCCAACAGCATCGCAAAAGGCCAAAGACGAGGAAAAATAATGCCCTTCTTATCTCCCCAGAGCTGCACCGTAATGCTTGTTTGCTTTGCGCTTTGTAATGTGTCCTTGAGGGACGTGTCCCTAGTGTGGCGGCCGCTGGACCGCTCGTCTCTCGGTGGGAGGTTTGTGTCAGACTGCAGTCTGAGGGGATTTAGCTATTCTAAGCCTTCTCAACAATTGTGTTTCTGACACGAGCGTGCTTTAGTTTACAGGGATGGCGGAGAGCGCGGCTTTAATCCAGCGCAATACAGTGTGTCTTTTCTGCTGACGTCTCCAGTCTTGCGAGCAGCTGCGGACCCCGAGACCTCTTCCGCAGATTTTCTTCTTTGTGCGCTGAGCTGTGTATAATTATTTCAAAGCAAGCCAGTTTATTTTCCTTTCCTACTTTTTGCTGAGGTCAGAGACGTTTTGCGGTCATTTTCTACCCCTCGCGCTCGCTCTGGTCGGCCCGAGGGCCTGCACGTTCCTACTGTTTATCTGAGTGATGCGGTTCGCGATTGGGGAAACGGTCACACTGGCGGCTTGGATGCTGTGTGTTTGTTCAAGCTTCTGCTAAGACTCTCTGTCTTTGTCTCACTGTAAGAAATCACACGTTGAAACGCTGCACCCGCTGGGCTGCCGAGTGGACTCCCCCGATCTGCTTGCACACAGATCAATGGCGTTTTAGTCTTGTGCAAAGATCTCACTTCTCCGTAATAGTAGAAATGGGCCGCCTGCTGCTGCTGGGAGTTTGTTTATGATGAGTGGCCAGAAATTGGATCAACATGCAATAACAAATAAGCAGTATCTGTTTTGTTGATGTAAGGACATCGGTCCAATTTCTGGCTAATGTAAAGCCACAAAATGTTTACAATGAGAGTACAGTTTGCTCACAGTAAAAGTTGTGAATTTTAGTGGCACATTTTTGTCCGTTTTGAAATGTTGCCTTTTGAAATCAAATTGAACCAAGGAGAAATTGCTACATAACACTCTCTAAGGGTGTTCACAAAAAAAAGTATCAGTCTCAAACCTCTTTCAGTTGAGTAAAATTCAGTTTTCTTTGCGTTCACATTTGTACTAGTACTTGAAAATGGATTCTCTCTTGTTGATCTACTTCAGTTGTGATAGGGTTTCAGTCCACTTTTCACATCCAAATAACTTTTTCTTATAAATGGCGCTTTTCCACTGCATGGTACGGCTCGGTTCGGCTCGGTACGGTTCGACTCGGCGCTGAACCGTTCGGCTCGCTTCGCTTTTCCACTGAATGGTACGGCTCGGTTCGGCTCGGTACGGTTCGACTCGGCGCGGAGCGGTTCGGCTCGCTTCGCTTTTCCACTGCGTGGTACGACTCGACTCGGCACGGTTCGGTTCGCTTTAGCTCGGTTGCTTTTCCACTGCAGTTAGTACCGCCTCAAAGTGGGTGGGACTGATCGTTATAGTTGCCGCCTCAACTGCCATGACATCATCGCTCCTCGGCAACCAACGAGAGGGACGTCTGCACCTCGTACACTGACCACGATTCAGCCATTTCTTTTTTTAAAGTATTTTTACTTCTTTTTTTTCAAGCAAATGCTTTAAAAACAGGTGCTACAGCGTTGGCTGTTGTCTACTGGCTATTTAAATCTAGCGGGTTTAGTGTCTCGTGTCGCAAATACAATGACGCTGGTAGTGACGATTCTGTCTGACCAATCAGTGATCTGCAGTGTTTTCACGTCACATTTTAGTATCGGTACGGTACGCTTGGAACCTCAACAGAGGTGGTACCATTTAAAACGAGCCGTACCATGCAGTGGAAAAGCGCCAAAAGTTTTAAGTTGTTTCATACAGAAGTGAAATTTATAAACACTCATGCTGTTACTTTAAGACTAGTCTAATTTAAAGGCCTCTGATTCGCTACATCATTCATGTCTCTCACTGGTTACAATGCTCAGCCTTTGTGAAAAGTGTGATGCCATGTGAGTTGACCAGAATGGAATGCTGTAGTTAAACCTTTTAGCCATAATCATAATCTCGATCATTTATTCGATTAATTGTGCTGCCCTATAAACCATAAATATTCTGCATTACTCCCTCGTGATTCACCACCGTGGCTTTCCAAATAGCTTTAATTAAACAACCTGCATGGAATTAAGATCATAACTCAATGTGACGCATGCAAAATAAAGAACTAACTCTGAACTGCAACCTCTAATTAAATGACAAAAATATTTATTTGTTGTTTATGTCTGGGTGCTTTATCATGCATAGATTGTCCCTGCAGTTACTGCTGTTATTTCCATTAGTCATGCAAGTCCTCTGTGTTTGTGAACCAGAAAGAGAGGGAGTCCACTGCTTTATGTATTTATTTATTTCATAGAAATGACATTGGGATGCTGCCGATTGCATGATGATTACTTTGAAAAGATGATGATTTTTATTGCTGAGGTTAATGGGAAACCGTGTCAGCCAGGAGCTCAGGACTGCGTCAGCACGGTTCTTGAAGGATCTCTGAAAGGGTTTGTCAGCTAAATATAGGGCGCCGTAGCGCAGAATGCTACTGGGATTCCCTGGCATTTGATTTTGTCTGCTCACAGCCTAGAACATCTCAGATGAGAAATGATTACGGCACTGCGTATCTGGAGGTTGTCATTCCTACTGCAGTTTTTCACTAATGCATTCTTCTATCATATGTTACGTCATTTGAGCTGTTTTTCTGAGCTGGACAAGGAAACAACTGCATGTTTGAACGTTTCAATATTTTAGAAAAATGCCCATCCCTAGTCCTGACTCTAAAACATGTTCAGGTTCTCTCAATCAGGTACACAGCCATTAAATAGCACATTTTAAAGGGTTTTATTTAGCCTGGCTGGAATGTTTAGAAAAAAAAAAAAGCAGTCAATCAAAAAATAATTTCATTTAAATTATATATATATATATATATATATAATTTAAATGAAATTATTTTTTGATTGACTGCTTTTTTTTTTCTAAACATTTATACATATATATACACATATAACATATATATAAAAAATGTTTTTTTAATTGTAACAATTTTTTTTATACATTTGTAAATGTTATTTGTCATTTTATTGTTACAAATATTGTTATTATTTTGTTACAAATTAATGTTATTATTTGTAAATAATATATTTTTTTTACATTTTATTAAAAATATTATTATTATTTATTTTTTTATTTTTTTACCAGATCAGCATAGAATGATTTCTGAAGGATCATGTGACACTGAAGACTGGATTAATGATGCTGAAAATTCAACTTTGATCACAGGAATAAATTACATTTTAAAATGTATAACAATAAAAAAGTTATTTTTTAATTGAAATAATATACAACAATATTGCTGTTTTACTGTACTTTGCATCAAACAGATGCAGCCTTGCTGAGCAAGTGAGCATAAGCTTCTTTCAAAAACATTTTAAAAAAAATTATTCCAAACCTTTAAATGCTAGCTATGTGTAACACACTATTTTATTATTTTTCAAATTTAAAAAATAACTTCTGTCCATTAGATTTAAAAAAAAAATTCAATATATAAATAATTTTTTACAGTCATTTAAAAAAATAATAAATAAAGAGTAAAATGACAACTGGAAGGCCAAGCAGAAGCTTCTGCCAAACGGTTGCGTTGGCAACAAGCAAGCTCTCTGCACCGATCCTATTATAACTAATGCTTACTTACCAACGTCAGCCTGTCAGCGAGTCCTGTAGGACTTCTGGATGAACGTCATGTCATGTAATTCATATTCATGAGTCAGGCTGAGTAATTTTATAATGTGTCCCCCAGCTTTTCTCTCCTGCTTTGGACGACTCTCAAGTACCCGCTTCAGTCCAAAAGAGGAGTGTTTAGTGACCCTGATGAAATGAGGGCTGCAAAAGTGTTCTGCGTTTGCCCAGAGCACGACACGTTTTGTCACCATCTTGAAGATGTCCCGAGACCTCGTGAAGTGGAATGGATTACGTGTTGGCTGACACCCTTGAACCAAAAGACTCATTGGACTATGGCACCAAGGGGGCTCTTTCAAAGGGGCCCTGGGGCCCTTTCTCACTGAAGACTGGAGGCCAGACTATCTCAGGCTGCCCTTTATTCCATATCCAATCAAACCAGATTCACGTCTTCTGCCATTTTTTGATGTTTGGCTGCTGGAAAACCAGAATGAGCATCATCCAAATAGATGGCTGATTTGGGCCTGCCGCTTCCAAAAGCAATTAAAGAGTTGGCGTAATAACCGACCCCCTTCCCGCCTGGAAGGCTGAAGCTGTCAGATCAAATCGCAATGAATGCATAATTGCGAATTTAAATACCATTTGCAGTAGACTGAAAGCTAAAATTATCCCATTTGTCCCATGGATTTTTCCATTTATTCATTCTGTACTCAAGTATACAGCCTAGAGGTGTGGTAAAGCCCCATCATGCATGCAGTATGGTTACATTTGGGCTGACATCTGTGTTCGTCACTGTTCTTTCTGTGTCACACCCGGACCCCTTCTGCCAAGGTTCTCGGTCTTTCCAAAGTCCTATTCTCGCTCGATACTTGTTGCATGGCTGAAACCAAATCAAATCAACAATATTGTTTTCCTCTTTTTTGTTGTTCGGCTGGGTAGTGAATTATTCACTGTGGATAATTCATGAAAAAAAGCTTGCCGCCTTATTTTGTTGGCTATGAACTGTTATTGTTTTGACTGTCGGAACAGAAAGGCCCTGATGGGCTTGGAAAGTTTAGCCTTACTCTACACAACTGTAAATTGGAAGCAATTGTGAGGACGTGCTAGACGCCATGTTTTGCTTTTGTGACGTGCTATTAGTAGACCTCAGAGGGTTATGTTTTGTGCAGTGCGCAATGCATTGATCCTGATCTCTAGATATCTGCACTGATGTCAGCCTTTAAAAAAGCGCTGTAGTAAACTCTGCTTCCAGTGTGAGCAGCCTGAAGCTATCCGCATACCGCTTCTGGGTAAAATATTGTCTCTTGGATTCTGCTAGGAATGAAAACTCTTAATTTTGACAGGCCTAAAGTGCTGTGTCTGAGACAACAACAACTGTTTATCCAGTACTGACTCTGTTCTCCGCTCACTCTCTTCTCACATGCTTTCTCATCCATTGAGATGAATATTAGTGTTCATTTCCATTCTATTGGGTTTCTGGCTTTCCAGAAATCTATCGCTCAGAGTGGTTTCTATCCGTGTGTGTGTGTGTGTGTGTGTATATATGTCTGTGTTAGGACAGATGCGAGCGTGTAAGTGCTGTCAGGATCCTCTGCTGGTCTCTGCACTTTCTGTAATTCATGACCAGGGTCTTGTGATGAAGGAGAGACACTTGACAGAAAGGCTTTCCCTGCAACCCTAAATCACCAGCTCATATGAATAAAGGCCTGTACGCATACACACACACGTACACACACACACACACACACACACACACACACACACACACACACACACACACACACACACACACACACACACACACACACACACACACACACACAGGCAAGGGATTGTGGGTGTAAAGACACTGGAGGAGCAGTAAAAGTCAGCTGTTGAGGGGAGTGGAAGCCCTCGTCTAATTCCCCGTACAGTTCTAGAGCTTGTAAAAGCCTGTTCTTCGCTGACGGAGTACAGACAGACCCATATCATAGAAATCATCATACAACTGATGCGGTTTCATTTCATGAGTGTGTCTTATCTACTTTATTAAACATGACTCACTTACAAGTCCTTTTTATATTTAGGGCATCTGGGAAAGGTTTGGTGATAAAATACACATTTGCAAATAATTATCTCAATGCTCCAGAAGTAATACCATCTATTCGGTTTGTTTGGCACTCAGATTCTCACGTTTTTCAAATAAATAAATACAATTTAAAAAAGATACCAGTATATGTTTTGGAATAATAAATGTTTGGAATTAATAATAATAATTTTGGAATCTTAAAAAAAAAAAAAAATCTTACTCTCACCAAGGCTGCAATTATTTTATAATAATTAAAATGTCTTCAGTGTCACATGATCATTCAATATGCTGATTTTGTGGCCAGACATTTTTTTATTATTATTTATCAATGTTGAAAACAGATTTTTATGGATTTTTTTTTTTTTTTTGCTGAATAGAAAGTGTAAAAGAACAACATTTATTTAAAATAAAAATAACATTATTTATGTCTTCACTGTCACTTTTGATCAGTTTAATGCATGCTCGTTGACATAAAACTATACATTTCTTTCAACCCAAGTTTTTAAAGTATATTTTTATATATTGAGTGCTGCCTGTCCAACATATATGTATTTTTTGCTGATTAAAGGTGCTCTAAGTGATGTCATGCGTTTTTTAGGCCTAAACATTTTTTGTCACATACAGCAAACATCTCCTCACTATCTGCTAGCTGCCTGTCCCCTGAACACACTGTAAAAAAACGTGGTCTCTGTATACAGCCCAGGCTCCACAAATGGCAACAAAAACAAAACTGGCCCAGCCTGGACCACGAAACATAACAAACAGTGTTCCAGCCAATAACCGACAAGAATGATTTGGGGTTGGGGGGGTTAGTGCGTGTGCACATGAAGGGGGGTGTGGGGAGTGGAGGAGAGACAAGCATGAAGAGGGAAGTTAGCTAGAGGAGAGATGTCCTAGACAACGACTGACGTTAGAATTATATTCTCTTGAATTTTGATATGGCTGACACACGACCAAAGAGACGACGTTCTGATGAACAAATAGCAAAGAAGAGGGAAAAGAAGGAACGAGCGAAGTCCCGAATTTACATCGGAAAAGCCTGTTTCAGGAGGCACGGAAGGGAGTGGGAGGGGACGGGATGAGGAGGAGGGAGGGTCGAGCTAGCCTCAGTTTTGTTTGACAATACTTCGAATGTCAACAAGAAGTGACATCACCCAACATTGCTTAGAGCACCTTTAATAATTAGTTATTTGGCCATTTTATTGGTTGATAAATGTGCCCAAGGGAACACTACTTAACCGTACAACAATTTATTTTTTTCTGAAATATTTTGTTTTATTTTAAAATGCATTACAGATGTGCGTTGCGAGCACATTTGGACATGTTGACTTTAATGTCCTTGGGCCAGAAGCATTTACAAACGGGCACAAATCTTGTTTCGAAGGACCGCTCTCTCTTTTACTGCAGTTCCAACACCGCAGAATCATTAAATCTTTCAACTGGCTCTGCTGATGTATACGGATCCCTCAAACCTAATATTTGCTTAAGGTCATGAAGAGACTTTAATAATTAATGCTTATGCTTAGTAAATACTCAAGACCGTGTGAAGATCAGCATGTGGTGATGACTTTCAATTACGAGCTGCATTTCTTCGGGCAAATGTCTTTGGGCTCGGACAGACTTTCTTCGAAGCCCTTTGGAGTTGATGTGTCAGAGATGAAGTGGGCGTTGGTTAATTAGTCAGCCAATGAGCTGAGGCGCTGGAGCGAGTGTCATTTTGAGAGGCAGCTCTTTCAGCGGACTGTGGCGGCTGTCAGTTGCACTGATGCTGATAGTTGTGATTGATAGTTTATTCCGAGTTATTTGTCAGCCTCCATCCCTAGATGTGACATTTTGGTATTTGGTTTTTCTAATGCTGTTGAAGCATGAAGATAAGTGGGCTTCATTCTTCGCCTGCTGTTGGACTGATGCTCTTTTCAATCAACCAATTTAAAAACTGCGTCAGTTGTCGTCTGTCATCAACTATTTTACTTCCCTAATCGGACACATTTTGGAGTCACAAATTAATTTTGTTTTATTTAATTTAATTTAATTTGATTAAATTCTTTTCATTTTGTTACATCCCTGAATTTTATTCAGTCGAGCAGGAGCATGATTAATTCATAGGCATTTTTTTAAATATATATATTTTCCCAGCAGGCACTGGCAAATTAATGCCCATGAATCTAAATGTCAAATTTTATTTATTTTTTTGCTGTGCAAAGCATGACTCACTAAAACTTTTCACCTCTAGTTCAGGACAACCCTGTGCCTTTTCAGTTCATTCCATCCATACGTCAGACGTATTCAGAAATCACTGACCACTTTTCATTCACATTATTTTTTTAATCTATATTAGTCTATATTTTAGGAATCTCTTTATTATAAGAAAAAAATAAATAAATCATGCTTCATAGTTGACACTTTCCACAAATAGTACTTTTTTTAATCTACCCTTAAATGCTGCTTTGTATTGATACATTTACATCTGGCATAGTTTTTCTTATAGTTACTTTCAGTCAAATGTATAATAATTAATAGTTTATCAAACACCTTTACACCAAATGATATGTATTTAATTGGCGACTCTTTACTATAAGGTCTCATTTGTTAACATTAATCGGTTAACTAACACGAACTAAGAGTGATCAGTATATTTCTTACAATTTTTTTTTTTTTTTTTTTATGTTAGGATATAGAAATAGTTGTTCATTGTTTGATTTAAAAAATATATTAATGATTGTTGAAATTAACCAACTAAGATTAATAAATGCTGTAAAAATTGTTCATGTTAACTAATTAAACCTTATTGTAAAGTGTTACCATTTAATTAATGTATTCATTTGATTTTGATTTTAAACAGTCATTGGTGATCTCTAATTGGTTGAAATCAACTCTGGATTTTAGAGGTTAAATGGATTCGATACCCATAATTCACTTGGCCAAGCCTTTTTCTTACATTATTTCTTGTATTATTATTATTAGTGTTTGATCTGATCTTCTGCTGTCAGAAGATGTGAAAGATGAAACGAGTAGCGTACATTTGATATGGTTTTCTCCTGTTGATGAGTGTGTGTCTGAGAGCTGTGGAGAGAGGCATGTTTTCTGCACTATGCTGAATGGATGTTGATGTGTCTTGAGGGAAAACAAGCTTTTGAGCGCTGGCTGATTGCTCACAATATGCACATTTTCTAATTGATATTAATTGATTTAATGATCTGTGCGTTTACACTCAGGGTTTTCCGTGTTCCAGTTTTGATTTAGACTTTTGATTCGGGAATCATCATTTCAACTAAACGGTCATTGTTGTCATTTTTGTTCAAAATGCTATAAGTAGAGTAAAGGCCAATTCCCACTGAACCGACAGACGCCGACCAATGCAGACCATCATCAGATTACAGTGCATCACTTCTCAGGCAATCCAGGACCCGACATACTCCGATTCAAGATGTTTGATCGGCGACACCAAGCGGCAACAGACGCCGACAGGTGTAACACACTGATCCGACGAAGTGTTGGTCTGTCAGTGCAGTGTGAATTGGCCTTATAAATGGCTTGTTTTTCCACTAAATACACAAGATATATACCAATTAGAAAATTCTTGGCAACAAACAGAAATATTTATCTCTCTCTAAATCATTAATGCAGTGTTTCCAAAACTGGGGGTTCGAGAAGGAAAACTGTGCATGAGTTGATGAAAAGGTAATATAATGAATCATAAAAAAAATAAAAATTGCAATTAATATTTTTAATCAATCAAAATGAAAGCTACCCAAAAAATTTAATATTTTGTTTACCTGCATGTAATGTGACCAATAACTGACATTAGATAACACTCTTAGAAAATAAAGTACATAATTGTGCCTTAGGGGTACAATGGCTTGTCACTGGGGCTGTACCCTCAAGGGTACAATATTGTACCTTAACCTTTAAAAGAAACGGTACACATAAATGTACCTTTTAATGCTTTTTGATCCTCAAAAAGGTACATATATGTACCTTGAGGTCCAATAATAAGCCCTATGGGGTACGTTAGTGTAGATTGTACCTTGGGGGACAGAAATGGACTCCTACTGTACCCCTATTTCTGCCAGCGAACTGTGAACATGCAAATCATTCTTGAAATATTATCAATAATATTGTGTCAAAAAGGGTTCGGTTGACAAAAAAGAAATTAAATTAAACAAAAAAATAAAAAAGTCCAGAATCCCATTAATGTTAAAACATAACATTAGACACTCATCTCTCTCTCTCTCTCTCTCTCTCTCTCTCTCTCTCTCTCTCTCTCTCTCTCTCTCTCTCTCAATTTTAAATTTTTTTTTTTACATTTCTGAGTGACGGGACAAATTAATCGTTAGATTTGGAATTTTCACTTTTAAACTAACAGTTTGAAGTGAACTGATTCAGTGTGTATTCTCAGAATGTTGATCTAGTATTCTAGATGATGATCAACATGATGAGAAAATGCTCACGATAGATGGACATTTTTGGTGGTGTGATATATTGCCAATTATGTTTACATAGAAATGAATGTCACCAAGATATCAGCCAATCGTGCTGCCTCTGTCATCTCGTCCGCTCTCTGTGTCGGAGGCGAAAGCGGGGCTCAGGCAGCTCCTCCTCACACAGAGCGGACACTGACAGGTGACGTGTTACTCGTGGCGTTATAGTGTTTTCCTGTCCACTACAGACTCTCCAAATGGACTCGAAGCTGCAATCCACTGTTCTGGTGCAAAATAAACACAGCAGCACGAAATGACGCACACTCACCGAAAGCGTTGGGGCTGTTCAGAGAGAAAAACGGAGTATGCAAAAACACAATCTATGTAAACGTGACGTGTTTGACAGTTGCGTTGCTGCGTCCCGTGCATGACGACACATTATAAACACGCGGTGCTCAAGATAAAAGAAGTTCAACTTTCAAAAAACATTTTTGTAGCAGCAGAATATGACCTGTTGTGGCATTTGTGCCTTCGTTTATATGGAAATCAGACTGTTAAATGTGTTTTTCAGCAATAATGTACGTTGCACATTGTCTACAAAGGTTTATTTATTATTTATTCAAGTTTTATTTATTTAGGATATATATATATATTTTTTTAAACTTACAATTCCAGTGTCTAAATATTCTTAGAATTAAACGTTTTTTTGTTTATTTGAAATCACTTGCGTTATGATGCTGTTATATTACAATCAGTGGCATAAAATGGTCATAAAATGACACTAATATTGTTTGTCACAAATACAATTATAGTATTTTTGGGACAATATATCACCCAACAAAAAGTAGTTATGACAGACCTACTGCTGTCAATGCTTATCTCACACACTCTGTAGCATTTTTCACAGTTTGTGTAACAATTTTTTTTCTAGTTTTAAGGAAATTATTATATAATACCACGAAAAATTTTCATAAAGCTTAACTTTGTTGAACCTAAAATATTTCTTTATTAATAAGTCATGCTTGTTTATTTCTGTACAGATTTTGCCACACATTGAATTAGTGTTTTATTTGATCATGGTGTATGTACATGATTGATTGTTGTACACTGCTGACTGTGGCATGTGATCAGTCATGGAATAATAATAATAATAATAATAATAATGTGAATAATAAATGATATCATGGCTCTGCTCTGATGAGGGATTGCACACTGTATGAATAAACCCCAGCGTTTCCTCAAGGTCACGGCTGTCTCTCAGTGAGGAAGGTGTCGAGGTAATGAAGGATGAGAGAGAGTTTCAGGCCTGTCACTTGCCCTGTTGAACCGTTGCTCTATTGCCGCTACATCTTGATCTTGTGCATGCTTTTCTATGCCTTGCAAACTTAAGGCTGGCCCACACTATAAGATTTTTAAAAACTTGTCAGATTTTCAAAATGTGAGAGACCACAAATAACATGATGATGATGATTATTATTATTATTTTTTAATCATATATTTAGCAGTTTTGTTCCCATACCAAGACAGATTCCCTTCAGAAACAACCCGACTGTGAACACTCTCTCGCTGTCAAACATGACTTTAGAGTAAACAAACATGGTGGATGACAGGCACGAAATTGTGATGAATAGTGTTTGGACTGTTTTTTACAGAACATTACAATTACAGAGGACAAGTCTGCAATATCCATCTTTGTCTTTTGTTGTTTTATTAACATTAATGAGACAAACTGAAGCAGTAATTTTAGGCTGCTGTCACTTTAAGACCAAATTCTGGATCCAATATACTTTTACACGCATTTTCTATCTCGACTGTTTATGTTCACTTAAGACATAACCGACTGTTACAAGGATACTCACCAAAATGGCATTTTGACATTTGTGTGTAGACTATTTGACCGGTTCGGTGTGAACCGCACTGTTGGCTATAATTTGCATATTCATGTTCAGCTCCGTCTCGGAGCGTGTGCACAGAAAGCCGCTTGGGGAACAGTGTATTTTTCTTAATGCGCTTTTAATGACTCTCTTTATTATAAAACACATCCTGCAGTACTAAATTCCTCTAGGTAACCGATTGAGTGGTCAACCTATATTTATTTGGGAAATGTGCAAGGGCTGATATGTGGGAATTATTAATAATAAAAAAATCTTAAAATGACAAGTAAAAATGCCGACATGCTGCATGGCCAATGCAAATCTGGACTACAGGCCCCGACGGGGCTAACACACACACACACACACACGCACACGCACACAAAAAAAGCCTTACTGCCCTGTCATCTTTATCTTCTCTTCCACTTCTTCTCCTCTCCCTCTCTCGGACACTCTCATCAGTTTCTCATTCAGCTTTTTTCCTCTGTCCATATGAAGTGCATTTATCCTCTGGGATTGGGGGAGGGAAGCTGTCACAGGGTGAAATGCTTCGGCAAATGCAGCGTTCCATGTCAGGAGAAGCGCAACTCCAGGGTTAAGTGTGTGTGTGTGTGTGTGGCTTCTGAAGCCAACTATGTGTCACCCATTTATGCCGCTTTCAATAGGTTAAAACGCGCTACTACTTTATAATTTATCCTGAATGAAAATCATGTGTGTTTATTGAAGCGAAACCGCTTGGCATGCAAATCCAGAAATGCGAAGTGCAAATGTTTCCAGAGAACAATCAGGCTTTTGTGTGCTTTGGCCTGCGTTTTTCAGGACATTGCATTAGCTATTTCTGCCGCGGCGCTGGAAGAGAGCAGTCAGTCAATATTTAATTTCATGTTTTATTGAGATCAATACAACATATTGACATCTCAGAGAGATTTTGTCTGTTGAATGGCTCACAGGTGGAGGCTCAATAGACGCTCCGTGCCGTTTGAAGGAGACCGAGCGCGATTGACTGGACCCAAAGTCGTTTAATAAACCGTCTTTCATCTGGCTTTACTTTAGTACGACTGGGGATGGTTTTCACTCGGCCAAGTCGATGGAATTAAGTTCTGCCATCGTGGACTGATAAAGTAAAGCAATAAGCCACGAGAGCCGTGGTAAAAAGACCGTAACGCAGGGCCTCGAGTGGCTCATTGCTGCTCAGTTTTATAAAAGCACTCTGATGTTCAAAGACACTGATGTTCAATGAAGACTTGCCTTAATAAATGGAATAAACAGTTCTTCTGAAAAATAATATATGAAATAAATATATGAACAATATAAAAATACATTTTATATAAAAAATATATTTTTTAAAGGGGTGGTTGATTTATGATTTCACTTTTTTAACTTTAGTTAGTGTGTAATGTTGCTGTTTGAGCATAGACAACATCTGCAAAGTTACAATGCTCAAAGTTTAAAGCAAACAGAGATATTTTATTTTAAAGAGATTGCTTTTTAAGGACTACAACAAACGGCTGGTAGGGACTACATGACATTCCTCCCGGGTTAGTGACATCACCAACCCTAAAATTTACATAAACCCCGCCCCCGGGAACGCGATATATAGATTATCAAGACAGAATATGCTAATCACTGACTAGAAGATAACTACACATAAGCTACATAAATTCATCAACTAACCATTCAGAAATGTCCTGCTGCTTCTACATGTTGTCACTTCTTCTTGAGTCTCTCCATCATTGTCTGACTCCGGTTTGAACATAAGGCTAAACGTTTTTGAAATTTTCAGTGCATGTCTGTGTGAGGTAAAAGCACACAAGCTGTTGAAGCTCCGCCCCCTGTACCGGGAGCAGCAGCTCATTTGCATTTAAAGGGACAGACACAAAAACGGTGCGTTTTTGCTCACCCTCAAAAAGTGACAACTTTAAAATGCTATATAAAAATATCTGTGGGGTATTTTGAGCTAAAACTTCACATACACACTCTGGGGACATCAGAGATTTATTTTACATCTTGTGAAAAGGGCATTATACCACCCCTTTAAAATGTCATTTATTCCTGTGATGTCAAAGCAGAGTTTTCTGCATTATTACTCCAGTGTTTAGCATCACATGATCCTTCAGAATTAATTCTAATATGCCGATTTGCTGCTCAAGAAACATTTCCTATTATTGTCAATGTTGAAAACAGTTGTGCTGCGTAATACTTTTGTGTAACTGGCGGTGATACATTTTTTTCAGGATTCTTTGATGAATAAATAGAAAGTTCAAAAGATCTGCATTTATTTAAAACAAATGTTTTGTAACTGATCAATTATTTTATTTATTTTTTTTTTATCTGTTACTTTTGATCACTGTAATGCATCCTTTTAGAATATTTTTTTTATAAAAATCTCACTAACCCCAAACATTTGAATGGTTAATTGTTTTATTTTTTAATTTCTTTTAAACAAAATGGTTGACTGATATTATTTAATATTATATACCATTTTGTTTAAATATATTAAAACACTAATATTTGTGTGTGTGTGTGTGTGTATGTATTTATTTATGTGCATGTACATCAAATAAATTAAATATGTATTATAAATAACTAACAAATATACATAGATTAAAAAGTAATATAGACTTGTAATCCTGTAATGCCCGTTCACTCTCTCGACTGTTTTTCAGCTGTCTGGTTTGCCATCTAGTCTCTCATAGACGAGACCAGAAGATATTTTTATACATCCTCAGACACTCAAATTACAGCGAGTGAAAAAAGTCATGACGGTTTTGATGGGTTCATCAGAAGTTAAATTTTCCCAAGCTCTGTCCTCCTGACCTTAAAATAGGAGTCACGGCCTCAGTTTGTTCATTACAGTCCATTGTGCCTGTCTCCATCCACTTCCTTTTCCGTGCTTCACAGGTTTAGTATAGAAGCCTCCATAAGTGTCATGGCCGCCCGTCTCCGTTTGTGGGTCATTATGGATGAAGTTGCTTTTGGTAATGGCTGTCCTGTCTGACGTGTTGTGGAGCGTTTCACAGACGTAATCCCTGACGGGAAATGGATGTGGATATAGTAACAGCCCGTGGTTCTCTGCATTAAGGATCTCTCTCCTTTGCATCCCGAAGGGGGATGGGGAAAACGGAGCACTGTCCTGGTTTTGAACAGATTGCTGGCTGCCGGCAGCACTGACGTCTTTAGCTGTGGATTGTGGTGGGATGATGGACTTTCTGGGCACGGGGAGGGCAGGGTCTGTCTTGAATGAGCTGTTGTTGTTTCCCTTGGATCTTATTTCTTTCACTTAAATATGATTCATAGGAATGGTCATAGTCAGTGACATGATAACAATGACGAATGCTTCAAAGTAGGATATGGCAATTATATTGAATATTTGCAACGCAAAATAAATTAAACCACATAGTGCATAGCATTGGACTAGTTTGTCAGTCTTTACTTGTTTCATGGTTATATATGTTGTTTAAATTTAGTTTAAATAAGTGTCCCTGGCTTTTAGCTTCTTTAGTTAAAAATGTTAGAGTTGGTCATTTCATTCTCTTTCTTCGCCTTATGATGGACATTTTCGTCATTTATGAGACAACGCTTCCCTGCCATTGACGGAAAATTCCAGCTTTCCGTGTTTTCACTGTTATACGGTAGGGGGCGCTATTACATGTCTTCTGAAAGAGTACTGAATCTCCAGATCAAAACACAGGTGAAGAAGCAGCAAAAACAAGTGATAGAAGTATTATAAAATTGCCTAAACATCAAATGGAAATTTTTCAGAGGTCAGAACAACCAATATACATTATAGCCTATAAAAACAACAAATAAAAATCTATAACAGCAACTGAAACAATAGTTAAATAAATAAATAAATAAGCAATGTTTAAGGTCGCACGTCAAGTTTATTTGTATAGCGCTTTTCACAATACAGATTGTATCAAAGCAGCTTCACAGTATTAAATTAAAATAATACAACAAAGTTTGTTTCAAGAGGAATTTATTGATTGATCAAATTAAATTAAATATCCCCAAAATATCCCCAACTGAGCAAGCCAAAGGCAACAGTGGCAAGGAACCGAAAAACTCCATCAAGTGACCTAATGGTGTCCTAAAACTCCATCAGGTGACCTAATGGAGAAAAAAAAAAACCTTGGGAGAACCCAGACTCGGAGGCCAGTTCTCCTCTGGCATTTATGAGCTAGAGGCCGGATTGTAGTTTGATCTGTAGGATTATATGAATGCCTGGCTGAAGAAATGTGACTTTAATCTAGTTTTAAACTGGGAGAGCAAGTCTGAGCAACGAACAGTATCAGGAAGACTATTCCAGAGTTTTGGAGCCAAATGTGAAAATGCTCTCCCTCCTTTGGTGGTTCTGGATATCCTAGGTATGACCAAAAGCCTTGAATTTAGTGATCTTAAAGAGCGCGATGGATTATAGGGCGATAGAAGATCCGTTAAATAGACTGGAGCTAAGCCGTTTAGGGCTTTATAAGTCAGTAGCAATATCTTGTAATTAATACGGAACTTTAAAGGTAACGTCACCTATTTGTGGTCATTCTTTACCCTTGAAATATTCCAACACTTTGGCTCTTCTGACCTACATAATATAGCATTGTCAGCGATAAGTCGCCGCGTGACTTTTTTTTTTTTAGTCGGCTATAAGGGGGCAGCTATAGATTTTTCTTTCCTTTCGTATTTCACTTTTTCTTTTTTCTTTTGTTCTTTTTTCTTTTATTTTTGTTCTTTTGTTAGTCGATCGAACTAAATCAGTGCAGGAAATGTTTTTTTCTTCTTCTTTTTTTTTTCTTCTTCCAACTGTTTCCTGAAAACATGACCTCCATGTGAGCGCCTGTAGACTGCACAGATGTGGAATACTGGACTGAGAGGATCCAGATCATCTCCATAGTCACGTCTGTTGCCTGCTCTCCCAGTGCGTCGGTAGATCAGCTCCAGATTACGCCGATGCTTTTCATTTATTCTAAGACGCATGAATGCACAATGCTGAAATAGCAAATATTCCTTCAGGCGCCCAGGATGCAACATAAGTGAATCGGTGTGTGTGTGTGTGAGAGGGGGGTGGGCTGTTGTTTGCAGCAATGCACACGCTATCAACACCGACAGCACACCTCTGCAATCCATTTACAACACTGGACCCAATCGATCCCGCTTCTGTGTTGGATTTTGGTCGTTCAGTGGTGAAGGCTACCAGATTACACCGTATCTGCTGGTGTCACTGGATGGGAAGAGCTGCCTGGACAGCGAGACTGCAGTGATGTCCATCATCGGGACTGCCCGAAGGGTCTCCGTGAGCACACTAGCCTTAACATTGCAGTCAAACCCCGGGTCGGAGAATCAGCAGAGTTGCAGGTGTCTAATGATGGCCTCTTAGTTGAAGAGATGTAATATCTCACATGTAAATAAGACCTATTTCTCATTCAGATGGTTTGAAGTAATGCGTTTGTGAGCATTTCTGTTGTGTTGAGTCACTGGTGTCAGTCTGAAAGCCCAAGACCTCATTTTTGTCTCTTGACACTGACAGCGATTAAATAGCCTAAATTGGTGTTATTATTGTATCACAGTCTAATTTGCATAAAGCTAAGAAAATGTAATGACTTCTGGCCAAAATGTCAATGAATCTCAGCGTTGTGGTGCATTTTTAGACGTCTTAAGCATTCTTCAACTGATGCTCGTTGCATATTGAAGTGTGGGGTAATTTCAAATAAGTATCAATCTGATACATTAATGCTTAGCTTTAATATCAAGTTTTTTTTTTTCTATTTTTTTTTCTAGTATTTTACTTTTAATGACTTATTTAGTAGTTGTTTATTATAAATATTTTTATGAAATAATTTATATGGCTGCCCTTAATAGTCGATCAAATTTTAATTAGTCTGTTAGTCGTTAATAAAAAGGCTTATCATTTGAAGCATGTTAGTAGCTACTTAATGTTAGCCACTTTTACATGGCCGCTCACTCTTACATGTGTTAACCTAGGTAAATGTGTGCTATTAGACGCTAAATTAGTATTGATAGATAAGAGTTTAGTATTTCTCTTTAATGTATAACAATGTTAGCAATGTTACTTATAATATTCTTTCTCAGCCCTGAAACTCAAACCATTTTCCAATGCCATATATTTAAGTAAATTAACATCATAAACGTGCAACTAGTCAACCAATGACTTAAATGAACGACTACTATTCGTTCTTCTACGACTAGAAAGTTTTAGTCTGGGGCAGCCATACATTTATATTTATTTTTTATAATGCTGATTTATATTATAATTAATTTTATATCATAATTTAACAATTAGTTGTAGTTTCTTTCTGTCCTCCTTTTGTAAATAAATGTTTATTTATTGATTTAATGCTGTTATGTAGAACAAGTATTTTACGACGTTATTGTTTGATAGGTGCCTTTTATTGTTTGATAAAGTAGGCGTAAACATTATTGTGCCTATGTTTGAAGTTTCCATAGGCTATAGCCTTTTTAAATGGCTCCTTTGAAACACACTGCATTGTGGTCATTATAGATAATTCACTAGAATTGCTTGTAATGTTTTCATAATGTAACTGATCCTTAGCAATATGTAATTTTCAGCCACTATGAAAGGAGGGATTAAGACTGACTGCCTGTCTTGGTAGGGTTCATTCAAAATGCCATGCTTAACGTAATTGCACATTATCGAGCAAAAGAACCATAGAAGAACCTCTATTCCTCTGCCATTCCTTTTTTTTTTTTTTTTTTTTTTTTTAAAGAGAGTAATCCGTCATATTCAAACAAAACGCCAGTGTTTCTTTTCAGTCGTTTCCATTTCACAGTTGGACGCTTACTGGCCTGTTGTCTGCAAATGGGAAGCCTGGCTAATCACTTTTTCGGTACAACTGATGTCAAGAGTCCAAGATGTCAGATGTTTTTTTGTTTTTTTTTTAATGTTTTTTTTGCAGGGTGGTAGCAAATATACCTCATGAACTGGTATAAGACCTATTATACCAGGGTGGACTCATGAATATTCATTAGGGAACTCATCCCTGATTGGCTCGCCGATACTCCAACGTTCTGAGAAGCCATGGTAACCCCAAACAATGAGATATCAGATCACTGCTTGTCCCCACTGACATAATTTTTTGTTATTGACGTTTTAATCAGGCTATTTGTCCAGTCGGGCAAGTACAATTCTCTTTCACTTGCCCCTTCAAAAATCCACTTGTCCCGGACAAGCGTAAATGTCAAGCCTGTAATATATATCAAAACATATTTTAAATATGATGTACTAATTTCATTATAGCTCTCATCAGCCTGCAGCATCCAAGATGATGTTTACTGTAAACAACACAGAGACTGAACAGCACAAACTATAGGCTCATAGCAGAACTCAAGTCTCCATTTGTGTTTAAAATAATTACAGTTTTTAGACTTTAAAAACATTTATCACCACTTGTGATTCACAAAGCGAAAATGAATTTTAAGAAGTTTGTTTCTATCCAGTTGGCTATTGGCTTTTACCGATAAAACAGACACTTTACTCTTGTTCTGAGGACATATAGTTTAACCTGCTGTCTTATTTGACTTTTATTTTAATTTGTTTACACAACAGCTCTGACAAAAAAAATATGATAAATAAATAATAAAAGGTTTTGGGTTGAGCATCAAATTACAAAAACATTATTATGTGAAAGTGAATAAAGTTATGTGTGTGTGTGTTTGTGTGCATGTTAGTTATAAATATAGCCTATGCTGTGTAAGTTATATACTTTTGAAAATGATAGGCCAATAACTTAAAACAAACATTTAATAACCCATATAAATAAATTATAATTTATAATATGGAATGTGGAATTTACAATGTAACATTTTATTAATTCACTCTAGCACTTAAGATATCAGTAAAACAAGGCCACAATAAACTAAAGGATTAATATGTGGGTAAATCTAAAGGTAGGTCTGCTTAAAAAAAAAAATATTACAAGTTTGAACATGGCCAGAATGCGCGCGTTGAGAAACACGCTCAAATTGGTCGTCTTAACATGGTAAAACTGTGTGTCTTTACACGTACTAAAGTAACGCGATGACAACTGACGCCTTAACACGACCAGAATGTGCGTGTCTACACATACAAAAGAAACACGTAAAAAATTGCAGCGTTAACGACAAAGTTTGGGGTCAGTTGGATTTTTTAATGTTTTTGAAATAAGTCTCTTATGCTCACCCAGCCTGCATTTATTTGATCAAAAATACAGTATAAACAACAGTATTGTTATATATTATTACAATTTCAAATAACAGTTTCTAGACTTATTATTTTTTCCACTCAATTATGTCGTAATAACGAGATCTTATGTCGTTAAAACGACATATTTTTCTCGTAATAACGAGATGCTATGTCGTTAAAACGACATATTTTCTTGGCCTTATAAGGACATGTGTAGTCATGTACAAAATATGCCTTTATCCACATAAAATTGATAGCCAATCATGTCTTTATCACACTTCTACGTTCAAAAAGCTGAAGAAATAGCAGCCCCCAATGGATATTCATGTTAAAAGATCAAATTCTGTAGCCTACACACCTAATAGCAGATGAGCCCAGAATACGAACATTGCGTTTAATTCCACATGCCTCCCATAGAAAACCCTTTTAATAAAGAAAAAGCTTAATGTGGCTTAATAGGCTACTTCAGTGATGAAGATCAAATGCTCTACACACCTTATTAATAAATCACAATATCCTACAGAAAAGCAGATGAGCCCAGTTTATGTGTTTTGTCCTTATAAAATTTTGAAACGAACAAAAAGTCATACACGCATAGGATGGCTTGAGGGTTAGTAAATTATGGGATAATTTTAATTTGTGGGTGAACTGTTCCTTTTAAGTAGCTTTAAGCCACAATGCAACACAATTGCCTTCCATGGAAGCACCTCAGCTTAAGTTTCCTGTATTCAGAAATAAACATCTCCTTTTATACCACCCTCATTGCCTCAATATGACAATCCAATCCAAATCTCACCACTTCGGCTCCCATTCTATGGGAAATCCTCGTACCTACACATTCTATAATTTGTTACATTTATATAGCACTTTTTCTGAGACCTCAAAGCGCTTCACATAGAAGGGGGGAATCTCCTCAACCACCACCAATGTGCAGCATCCACTTGGATGATGCGACGGCAGCCATATTGCGCCAGTACGCTCACCACACACCAGCTTACTGGTGGAGAGGAGACAGTGATGAAGCCAATCAGTATATGGGGATGATTAGGAGGCCATGATCGACAGAGGCCAAGGGGCAAATTTGGCCAGGATGCCGGGATTACACCCCTACTCTTTTTCGAAGGACATCCTGGGATTTTTAATGACCACAGAGAGTCGGGACCTCGGTTTAACGTCTCATCCGAAGGACGGTGCTCTTTTGGCAGTATAGTGTCCCCGTCACTACACTGGGGCGTTAGGACCCACACAGACCACAGGGTGAGCACCCCCTGCTGGCCTCACTAGCACCTCTTCCAGCAGCAACCTGTTTTTTTCCCAGGAGGTCTCCCATCCAGGTACTAACCAGGCTCAGCCCTGCTTAGCTTCAGTGGGCAACCAGTCTTGGGCTACAGGGTGATATGGCTGCTGATACATTTTAGCATGTTTCTTTTTAATAAATCCCTTCAGGTCCCTTTAATGACATTGTCTTGTTAAATCAGATTGATGTTTACTTCAGTGTGAAGCTTGTCATATCTTTTTTTTTTTTTTTTTTACGACCGTCCATTCTCGGTGGTCCATTATCGCTCCCCCTGCTGATTAACCGTTTCAAACTTTTCGTCTGAGCCAACTTGAGCGACGAAACTGTTAGTTAAACCTCCCAAAAATAGACCGCATGGAGCGAGATGAATTTTAATCAAGCCCATGCTCAATTAGACGGCAAAAACGTCCGCCTCGGCATGAATATAAAATTGCCCTCGGACTCGTAGTTCATCTACTACAACAATCAAAATTGATCTTCCTCATTACCGGAGGTTCAGGCACGGATCAAAGGCTTGATGCTTCTCAAACAGCCATCAACGCTCATTGAATCCAGAGCCGTTGTCCCCGCAGCCATGATGTCATTGATTCTCAATTCCATCAGGGTGAAAAAGAAAAAGAGCAATCCATTAGCGGCATGCAGAGGGGCCGTCTCCGTCTGACTGAAATGTAGTTTTGACAGAGCGAGATCCTAAACTGGCCCCCTGGCCCCGGGCCTGCGGCTCAGGGAAAATTGAGTGCACTCCTGCAGAATTCAATATGACATGCTGGAAATAATGGGCTCCTGTCGCACAGATATCCATCAAGACAGACCATGGACCCTTGTAGACATTCAGCTGCAATAAATAATAAATCATGTTTGGACGATATTAATAAGGTCACTTGAGAGGTGGCCATTGATTTGGTGACACCACAGTTTTTCTAGCAGGAGTAGTGCTGACGTGTTTGAGGGATGCTACGGAGAAAGTATCAGATTTTCTTTCAGGTCTCATGCCGGGTTCAGACTACACGATGTCAGCCCGGTCTTGGCACGATCTGTTTGACGTAGGGTGTCGTGGTGATTCGTAAATGACAACCGACGCCGTGTCTGGAATGATTCACAACATCCTGGCAGACTAACGTTTAATTGTTTCTGTACTCCACAGTGGGTTCCATCGCATCTGCGACGTTGACCAATAGGAGCACAGAAGCTCTTCCGTACATAGCTTTCAAAAATGGCGAAACGAAAGAGACGATGGTATTGGTGCTGCTTGGTGTAATTATGCATTGGAGAAAAGTTTTGTGGAGCAATGGCAGCAATACGCCTGCCTTTGTTTCCTCGAAGGACTGCCAGGACGGAGTGAAAAAAAAGATAATTGCTGGCTGTATCAGCAACCCGTTGAGAACTGGAATTAGCATTAAGCTAACACGCTGCTCGGTAGCCATTGTTTGTTTGGACTCTTGTTACCGGAAGTCGTTAGTTCCGCCTTCTCGATGACATCACACACGTCATTAAAGATAGCAAGCGGCGATTGGTCGGGAAGTAGCGTGTAGTCTGACCTGTTTCTTGTCCATGACACAACAATAATTTTATGATTTAAAATCGCATAACACAGTGACATTATTGTAACACACAAAAATATTGTGCAGTCTAAACCCAGCATTAGGTGCTTTGAAACGGATGAATAGTTGTTACCTTAAAGCAGGGGTTTTCAACTGGTTCTGTGCCACTGGTTCTATTTCACATAGTGTTTTAACGTAGCGCGTCTGTGTTGTACGCCACACGCATGACACACATGACCAGCGTTGGCCAATAGTGAGCCTACGTGGTGACGTGCAACACAGACGCGCTGCGTTAAAACACTACGTGAAATAACTCGAGGCCCAGAGAGAAGGAAATGAATAGTGTAATAAAGTCGTTATTTTTGTGTTTTTTTGCGCACAAAAAGTATTTTCGTCGCTTTATAAACTTAAGATTGAGCCACTGTAGTCGCTTGGACTATATTAACGATCTCTTTAATAACTTTTCTGGGCCAGCAAGTTTCAGTCCCTTAGAAGCCTATGGAGGAGTGAGATAGCTCTCAGATTTAATCAAAAATATCTTAATTTGTGCTCCGAAGATGAACGAAGGTCTTATGGGGTTGGAACAACATGAGGGTGAGTAATTACTGACAGAATTTTCATTTTTGGGTGAACTAACCCTTTAACTCCGAGATGCTGGTCTATTTCGCGCGCAAGATGAACGTGTACGTATATGACGTTGGGGACGCAAAACACACGTTAGCAAAGCATAGACCTGATAGGTGCAAAGCTAGCCTATTCTGTGTCAGTTTGAATCTCAACTCCTCTATATTATTTTAGATATTTTCATTAAATTTAGTATTCACACCAATGTGCAAATATTCTGGAAATGTTTGGAAAAATAAATTTAATATTGAAATTACGTAGGCTGGAATGCATGTCACGGACCACATGCAATGCCGCCGCGGACCACCAGGGGGTCGCGGACCACCGGTTGAAAACCCCTGCCTTAAAGGGTTAAAACAATTCTCCCTATTACAGTGAATGGGGCCTTGAGCTTTCAAACTAAAAATATGAAAAAGGTATCAAAGTACTATGTAAATAGTTCGTACGATCTATTTTAAAGCAATGAAAATATGAAAAAAAAGATTACAAGTATTATGAAAATAGTTGGTACGACTTATTTTTCAAGCAACACAAAATATGCTAAAGGATCAAAAGTATAATACAAACTGTTCATATTTCAAGTCTTTGAACCCATACAGTAACTTTGTTATAAACCGATCAAATTTTTTGACAAATCATTGAGTCCGTGAATCAGATTAGTGTGATTTTATGAAAGAATCATTCAGAACTGGTTTGAGAACATCATCAAAAAGAAACAATCCAAGGAAATTTTGCTCGTTGGACATTTTACTGACATTTTACTTCATCTCTACTTTTCCATGTAAGAGAGTCATTTGGTTTTGGGCGAGTAATTTTTGGGGAGTGTTTTTGGGTCGCTGTTCCTTTAAATAGATAATTAGCAGATTGAGGCAAAGTAAAGTTGTTTAAATGCAAATGATCAACAGTGTTTGTGTTTAATGAGGATTTTGATGGTGATCTCTTCACAGTGCCACATGAGAGAGTGCAGTAATTGTGTGGGCTGTTTTAGTATGCAGAGGCAGCGCCGCTGTGTTTCAGGCGACTGCAGTCTGCGTTTCTGCTGAGTCGGCTGCTTGTCTTTGGCGGTTTAGGACTCATTAGGCCTGTAATGTCTTAATTCTGTCCTCTCTACAAAGCCGTACTGACATCCCTAATATTTTACCTCCTGAAATGCATCACACAATTGATGCCTGTTGGGTTAATAACCTAATTGACTGACATTGACCCTTTTTTCGTGGCTAGAGTTCAATTTGCTGTTGTTTTAAAGGGGTCATGACATGGTTTTTGTTTTTGTTTTTTTATGTTCCCTTAGGTGCAATTATAGTATTGCTATAGTTTTTTTGGACAAAAAACTTTTACATTTTAGTGATTTGTGACCTTTTCCCACCCTGTTTCTCATCCTCTGATTTAAACAGTCTGTTTTGGGGGTGTTTCCCCTTTAAGAGTTCAGTGTTAACGCCCGCTGTTATGATTGGCTAACGTCGCAATCTTCTTGTAAACAGACCCACTGGCTGCACGGCGACTGAACACCTGTGGGCGTGACAACGATGCGATGATGTGAAATGAGGCGAAGTTGTCTTGTGCTGGAGGCGGTCATATGCAAACGACTGGTACTTCACTTCGTACCGTGACGTCACTTCTGACCATGGATCCCCAACGAGCTGTAATTAGAGCTTGATTAAATAAATGCTTCGTTTATAATGGGGAGGACGTCTTAAGCTATGAAACTTGCAGGAAGTTTTAATGGTACAAAGACCTCTTATATACCAAAAGATCAAGGCAAATTTGGTTTCTCATGTCATGACCCCTTTAATAATAAGGGGCTGGAAATCACACCAGCACACCCATCGATCACATCTGGGCTTTTGGTAGCACCTATTTCATTATTGTTTCTGGGAAAGCTGAATTTTTAAAGCGACTGCAGCGCTGAGAGTGCATTTTGACTACAGGGTTATTTATATTATCGGATATTTGTTCTGTCAGGCGGGAACTAAATAACACAATCTCATGCATTCCTGTGTAACACCAGAAAATTTGCTGATTCAGTGAATGCTATAAGCAATTAATTTTTTTAGAAATGGACTTATGTTTCCAGAAAATGGCTGTTTTTCAATTTTTTATGAAGCATGCAGAGTATTTCAGGACACAACCACATTTTGTTGAGCTGATGTGAATGGCAGACGCTGTGGCTTCAGGGGCAGACTGACCACACGGGTGAACCGAGTGTCAGTGCCGACCACAGTCAGTGATCACTGTTACTGCGGCGGTCAGATGTCTGAAGAGGGATGTTAACGGTAGAGATTAAAGTGTCTGGGATTCATCTACTGCTGCAGTGGAGTTGAGATCTATCTATCTGTTTATCTGTCTGTCGCTCTATTTATCTGTTTGTCGTTTTACTGTGTCTGTCTCTAAATTTTGTCTTTGTCGTTTTGTCTATCTGTCTGTCTTTCTGTCGTTTTGTCTGTCTGTCTGTCTATCTGTTGTTTTTTCTGTCTGTTGTTTTTTCTGTCTGTTGTTTTGTCTGTCTGTTGTTTTTTCTGTCTGTTGTTTTGTCTATCTGTTGTTTTTTCTGTCTGTTGTTTTTTCTGTCTGTTGTTTTGTCTGTCTGTTGTTTTTTCTGTCTGTTGTTTTGTCTATCTGTTGTTTTTTCTGTCTGTTGTTTTTTCTGTCTGTTGTTTTGTCTGTCTGTTGTTTTTTCTGTCTGTTGTTTTTTCTGTCTGTTGTTTTGTCTGTCTGTGTGTCGTTTTATCTGTCTGTCTGTCATTTTGTCTCTGTCGTTTTATCTGTGTCTATATCTCTCTGTCTGTCTATCTCTGTTTGTCTGTCTGTCTGTTGTTTTATCTCTATGTCTGTCATTTTGTCTATCTGTCTATCTATCTGTCTGTGTCTGTCGTTTTGTTTGTCTGTCTGTCTCTGTCATTTTATCTGTCTGTCGTTTTGTCTGTCTGTCGTTTTGTTTGTCTGTCTGTCTATCCGTCTGTCTCTCTGTCTGTCATTTTTTCTGTCTGTCTGTCATTTTTTTCTGTCTGTCGTTTTGTCTGTCTGTCGTTTTGTCTGTCTGTCGTTTTGTCTGTCTGTCGTTTTGTCTGTCTGTCTGTCTGTATGTCCGTCTGTCTCTCTGTCTGTCATTTTATCTGTCTGTCTGTCTGTCTCTCTGTCTGTCATTTTGTCTGTCTGTCTTTCCATCATGTTTTCTCTCTGTCATTCATTCTGTCTATCTGTCTATCTGTCTATCTGTCTGTCTGTCTGTCTGTCTGTCTGTCTGTCTGTCTGTCTGTCTATCTGTCTGTATGTCTGTCTTGTTTTATTTCTCTATCTATTTAGCTGTCTGTCGTTCTGAATGTCTGTAACTATCAACACATGTGATTGAATTTATCTGTCAATAAGCTGAAAAATATTGATGACTTTTTAGAAATTATCGCACCGAACTTGAGAGTTGAGCAAATTTAATTCTGAAAGACGTCAGTGAAAAAAACAACAACAACTGTACAACAAATCTTAAATACAGTCCAAGAATTCACTTTTTGTTGTATGTAATATTTGTAGCTGGCATATTTGTGATCTGTGCAAGATCTCGTCTGTTTTCGTCCTTTTGGCACTCTATCTCTTATTCTTTCTCTTCATCTGTATTGTAACTGTTCCTTGAGGAATAACCTCTAACCTGATTCCCATGCGTAACCTTACCCAGATCCTGACTGAACTCTTGGCCTCCTGCCTACACATTGTTTCTTTCCTCCACCTGAACACCCCAGAACAGATACTGCCCATAACCTGATCCAGCCTTTGTTTTCTGCTCTCAGACTCTCAAAACACATCTATTATTCACTTGCTGACAAGTATTTCAGCAGCAATCCATGTCAGCTGCTAAACAAATTCTTTCCTTCTCTTGGTTTCATCCAGCCTGGACATTGACGTTTTCACAAAAAGTTCGAGAAAAGTTGTAGAAAACCCAAGCCATCAAGTTGAGCTTTGCTGTGTTGCATTGAGGCAGAAAATAAGACCATCTTGCTTTCCTTTTATTCACCTCACACTTCCACAAACCTTTTTTTCTTTTCTTTTTGGTTATCCACCAGTGTAAAAAGCAGGTAATGAAAGGTATCAGATGGATGTTATGTTTGTGAAAGGAAGTATGTTTTCAGTCTACATCGGCCTTTGTCTTTCCTGAGCCGCCTAATTGAACGATGTTGTCACTCTCCTTTGGCAGGATATGCTTCCTATTTTTAGACCTCCATTTCAGGGTGGCCGTGTTGTCATCTATTTTGAAACCTCTATTGAGTTTTCTTTCCTTAGCTCTCAGGGCTGTATTTATGATAACAAAGAGGGTTAGTCTCTCTTTTGACAGCTTTTCTTTACACTGCAGATGATGAGGGGTAAGCCAATTTTCACTATCAGCTAGAGTCTGAAACCCTTTGCTGGCTGCTTTGTTGGCACCTCATGCTAACAAGTCCACTGCCAGGAACTCAACCTTGACATTTATGCAATGACTTCAGTGAGAGAACATTTTCAAAAACACACCCTAGTTAATGCCACTTGAAAGATGCCACTCACTGTTTCTTTTAGTCATTTTCTAGATAATATTACAGTATTTATCTTTCAAGTCAACTTGACACTGTTTATAACCTGTCTTGTTGTTATCAATGTTGTTAATAGTTTTTGCTGTCATACATTGTTTTGAGGATAAAGAACAGCATTTTTTTTAAAAGCATGTTTACCTCCATCATGATTTCCACAAAAGATTAAGCGGCAAAAACTTTTCAGCATTAATAAAATTAAGAAATGTTTCTTGAGCACCAAATCAGCATCATATAATAAATTCTGAAGGATCATGTGACGCTTAAGACTGGCGCAATGATGCTGAAAATTCAGCTTTTCATTACTCACAGGAATAAATAACATTTTTAAAATAAAGTATCTTTGAAAACAGTTAATTTAAATTGTCCTTTTTTTAATTTTTTTTTATTTTTTTTTTACTGCATTTTTAATATTATAATAAATACAGCCTTGGTGAGCAAAATAGACAACACATTTTTTTTGACTGGTAGTTAATATATGGGTGTGTATATACGGTTTGTCTTTATTTTTTATATGAGGAATTTCTGAAGCTTATTGCAGCTTCCCCGGTTGTATGTGGAAGCAGAAAGGTGTTTAAACACTGATTGTTAAGTGTAAATGATGAAGTAATAAAGTGTGACTTCTGTGTTTGGGGGAATTTCTCCATTTATGGTGTTCATTTCTCTCACTGAGTCCTCTCAGTTTAGATTTGCTCTTTGAATAGTTCATGATCAGGATGGGAGAGATTACTTTAGCTCTGGTCTGATGTTTTATTCTCCTTTGTGTTCCAGGAAGAAGTGGAGACTGACAGCAGGAAGAGCTCGTTCAAGGCTGTGGGAAATCGGAGCACCGTCCGCTGCTTTATAACAGTGGGTAAGTGAATCTGCAGTGAAACACACTCAAACAGAGATTGGTCACGTAAAGAAAGAAAGGTGGAACGCTGCTGGTAGGATGTAGATAATTGAATCTTGTGCAAAACAAATTGTTGCTTTGTGCCTGTTGCTGATGTGAAGGGTTTCTTCAAGGGTTTCTTCAACTAGTCCGAGGCGATATATAGATATTCTGACAATCGCAGTGATTTTAATGCATTCTGTCCATTGTCACAATCCCTCCTTGTCTTGTGACTCGCAAGTGTGAGCCTGTTAAGATGTTTTCGTGTCTGCTGACCTCAGCATTTGGCAGGTTTTATGAATAATTCTGTTTTTATAAATATAATTCATGAATAGTTGGCATCGTGACTTGATGTCTCTGCCTATTTTTCATAATTAAAATAGACATACAAGCACCACCATTGAGTTTGGGCTTGATCATCTTTTTGAAAGAGGTCTCCTCTGCTCACTAAGGCTGCATTTATTTGATCAAAAATACAGTAAAAGCAGTAATATTGAGAAATATTATTACAATTTAAAATAACTGTTTTCTGTTTGAATATATGTATTAATGTAATTTATTCCTGTAATGATAAAGCTGCATTTTCAGCATCATTACTCCAGTCTTCAGTGCCACATGATCCTTCAGAAATCATTCTGATATGCTGATTTGGTGCTCAAGAAATGTTAAAGTGCTGTGCTTCTTGATATTTTTGTGAAACCATGGCACGTTTTTCCTCAGGATTCTTTGACTAGAAAGTTTAAAAGAGCAGCATATATTTGCAATTGTTGTTTTATCATTCTTTTCAGTTAGTCAAAGTTTAAATATTGTCTTTTTTTTTTTTTTTTTACTGTGTTTTACTTGTTTTTACTATTTACTACTTTCTAATTGGTTGATGATTTCTCCTTTTGGGACATTTTTTTTTTTTGTTTGTTTTTTTTTGTTAGCCATTTAAAGGGCTACATTTTATTCTTTTATATGTGATGTTTCAGATATATCACCCAGTCCCAGTAGGTTCTCTGATTTAAATTGTGGATGAGCAACGGAAAATTGCATTTATTTCTCATGGTAATATGACTCCTCTTTTTAAGAATTAAAGAGTTGCATTAATTTATTTAACAAAGGAGGTATGAATATAGCCTTTGTGCTAGGTTTCCATGACTTGCCAGCAGAGACATACGGCAGCCTCAGAGATGAAATTACATGGGCCTGGATTCATTTACCTCTCACTTTTCAGCTCTGATGACGCCCACGCCAGTCACCAGTCAGAGCGCATACACTTTAAGGTTGACTGACAACACTGATTTACTGATTAATTTCAGATTTCAACAATATTTAGATTAATAATTCAGTTGCAACGTCATTAGGCTTGTTTTAGTTATTTTATCGTTGCTTGATTTTTCACTGTTGATGCACCTCACATTTGCATTTAATTTCGGCTGTTACAGGTTACTGCACAAAGCTTATATAATGACACAGATGACAGCATACTTCCAGATTTGGAATTAGAAGCATATTAAAAAGCTGCCTGGAAGAAGTTACCTGCTAGGACACAATTCATTTTCAATGAGATGGGCCAATGATCATGGCATTTATAGTGGGGGCAATCCTGTAAAACTGATTCACCTGTAGCTGTGTTTCCATCTAAAGTTGCGAATATAACTTCTAATAAAGCACCGTTTCCATCCATTTCCAATTTGTTCAAGAGAACAAAATCGTCACTTCCTGGAAAACTGGCGCACGATTATCTGTAAGTCCGGGGAAGCCACTGTGGCTCATTTTTTTGTACATCATAATTGATTTGCTCCTCAGAACTGGCTGACCAAATGCAGTAAACACTCATGTTCTCTTGCGTCCGGATGCCTGGTGTTTGGGAACACAATCGTGTGACAATTCTGGGAGGTAATTATATCAAATCATTTTCATGACAGATTTTGCATTTCAGAATGATCAAACCAACATTTTAGATGTTGAGCAATGAAATTGCTCCGTTGTTTAGTCCAATTGTCCAATAACATGTTGAGGCAAAGTCACATGAGTGTTTTGTTGCGCATCGAGGGATTTATCGGAGTGTATTCGCATGTCTTATATTCACTCGAAAAAAATGCTGGGTTGTTTTAACCCAATTTTGGGTCAAATATGGACAAACCCAGCCGTTGGGTTAACTTTTTAAATTGCATTTTTAATCCAATGTTTGGGGTTGTCCATATTTGACCCATAATTGGGTTAAAACAAACCAGTGTTTTTTTTGAGTGTTGGATAATAAAAATAAAATAGTTATGACTATTATAGCAGGACACGATGCATGCTACTAATGTTTCACAAATATTTCCACACATCCACTAAAAGGCTTGGATTAAAAGATCAATCTTGGGGATGTTAAGAGTCAATACCGGATTATTCAAATGAAGAAATCAATGTTTTTACCCAGCGTAATACTCTTTCATTAGCAGCACTCTTGAAAGTGGTTCAGCATTTACTGTGTCCTCTCAGGTCTTGCATCATTTCTGTGCTATTTTAAGGAGATTAATAGAGCGGGGTCTTTTCGTCCCTTCTGTCAGAGTCAAAACCCGAGCTTGATTTTATTATGATCCGCTCTGCATCACACCAAGAAGCCCGTCAGATTTGAGGGAGATCAGCATGTTCATTCAGGCTGATGGGGAATGGCTTTTCAAAGCTTGCATTGTTTGAGAGCTGTTTCTATGGTCTCGTCGCTTGTTGCGCCGGCTTAACAAAACCTTGGAGGCTTTGCATGTCCCTGGTGAAAAGCGCCTCTTGTTTTAGAAAGTAAGCCATCTAAAGACATGGGTGCCTGGGGTCTGGGATATTCTGTGATTCTGGGCCCTTCGAGGTTTCTTTCATTTGCTTTGAGGAATTAACTGTCTTCCAGAACGACAGCTTTAGGCCTGCAGTGGGGGCTCATGGGAGCAGCGGGGTGGAGAGAGCAGATGAGCACCTGTTCTGCAGGTGATGTGAGAGAGGAGACTGCAGACAAGCAGAGATCCTTAATCAAGGGCATTCACTCTCGAACACTAAATAAGATTAATGAAACCATTTCATCTCTTTTTCAGTCTCGTTCTCACTGTCCCATAATAGAGGTCGGGGAGTGATTTAAATCACAGCAACAGTATTTATCACAATATAGTCATTTTAAGATGGTAATTCATCAATGTACTTCATCTTATTTTATTAGTTATATGAATAAGGATGCACAATATATTGGTACCATATTAGCTGGATATTAGCGATATTGCGGGTTTTTTTTTTGTGTGAGATTTTCTGCATTATTTATATAAATGTATGTACGTATGCATGTATGTTACACACACACACACACACACACAAATATATATATATATATATATATATATACACACTTTATATTTTTAAATATTAATTTTTTAAATATTAAATTTAACCTCTATTTTTTACATCTTTGATTACTTTTTCTAGCACTCAAAGTACATTTTAGTAACTAATAACACTGTAAAATATTTAGCAGATCACATAACGAATGTTTATTTTATTTATTTATTAATTATTTTTTTTTAACATTTATTTGTAATGTAGTTTTTATTTTTATTTTACATTTTAAATATTGGCCAGTATTTTAATGTTGTGCATCCCTAATTGTAAGTATTATTATTATTATTCAAGAATTATTTTTTATGAGATTTATTTATTTTTTTTAATTAAGTGTTACTAGTTTTAAATAGTTTCAACTCTGGTGGACGATCCACTTTAGTAGCCAATACCAAGTAACCAAACGCAAGTTAAATTCTGTATCAGTATGAACAAACACCAACAGTTTTCTCTTCTTTACTGGTTTAGGTTTTACTTTTAGTTTACCCGATGTTTCTTCACATTATTTTTGAATCCTCTCTCGCTTTTGTTGTTTAGATCTAAACCCTTTGATGTTTCACAGTGTGGTCTGCAGTCGTCTTTTGCTCTTGCCACTTCAGGTTTCTCCCTTACTTACTGTTTTTCACAGATTACATCCATTCTCCTTGTTACATGTATTATAGAACACAAGAGAAGGAACGAAACCCTGAAGGCAGATATGTGCTTTCAGGTTTGATCTTTCTTTCTTTCTGTCATCCATTACTATAATAAGCCTTGCTTCAGAGTTAGGAGGAGCTGTCTTGGACTGTAAGGGATCTTCAATGACCTTTCTCAATAACAACTTCCCCATGATTATGTATAAATGCAGTGTCTAACATGTATTCGCCTTGGCTCGTATAGGATATGTGGCTTCTAATCCGATGTTGTGGCCCGATTCCCATTTCACATCTGATAAAGCAAACTTTTTTTTGCTCAAGTCTGAGTTTTGTAAAACTTATTAAGCTGTTCTCTGGCTGTTTATTGATCAGAGATGAATATAGTTGCCCCCTGTAGACCTTATTATAAATCTACTCCCTGCTTTACACAAAAAAAAGCCGTCTTGTTCTCATCTGAGAGCTTTTGGAGGAAGTTCTGCCCAGACTGCCAACGATCCGAGACCTGGATCAGAGCCATGAGTTTGGAACAACAGCCGGACCACTATAGAATGCAACAGTGTGGTTATGGAAGTTCATATCCCATCCGTTTTCTTCAATTAGAAAGTGAGTTGACCTCTCTACAATCACAACCCATAATATTTTGCAGTACACTTCACATATATTGCACTGCTTATAATTCCTAACTTATGTTCTAGTGAAGCACCGATATTGAAAAGATTTTTTTGAGTTTGTCCAGAATGTTGTTATTTCCTCTAAAGAGTAATCGGCAGACATTTAACTCTATATTCTTAATTTTATTTGATTATAAATGAATCAAACAATAATCTATAATTTCCGTTAGTGAATTTAGGTGCCACAAGATTATAATAAACGATTTAATAATAATTTAAATAATAATATTTTTGTTGTTGATTTTTGCTTTTAATGTGAATCATCTTTATGCTGGTTGTGGTTTGGTTCAAGGCTTAAAGGATTAGTTCACTTTCAAAAAAAAAAAAAGGCTGATAATTTACTCACCCTGATGCCATCCAAGATATCCATGTCTTTCTGTCTTCAGTCGAAAAGAAATTAAAGGGGTGGTTTACTGCTTTTTTTCTTTGCATGATTGTGTTTATGGGGTGCAATATAACATGTCTTCGGGGTTTTTTTTTTTTTTTTTGTCTTATTTTTCATAAATTTCACCTTTATTGTAAGCTGCTTTCTCCTCTGTCACTTGAACGACCGGTTGACTTCCTGATTCTATGAAACCACTCCCTCAGAAACAGGCAATGGGCTCAGATTGGTTAGTTGGGCCGGTGTGTTGTAATTGGCTAAACTGCGTAGTGCATGTTGTCCGGAAACTTCACGCCCATTACCTTTACGGGCGAAAGTTGCATGTGCTCCGGTCAAATGTAAATAATGGTGTCAATACTGCCGTATCAGTTTGAGCCAGAATCAGACCCAGAAAGCGGCAATGAAGAGAATCAAGCAACCTCCCCAAACACGGCTCTTACAAAACGTTTCTGAATGGTACATTTTTTATTATTATTATTCTATTCTATTCTATTCTAATCTACTATTATTATTTCGATACGCTGTTACTTGAAAATGCTACTGCTGCTTGTTAGCTTTTGAGATACGGTTTTCTCCTGATTAAACATTTAATATAACTGAATAAATGACTGAGTAATACCGTTTTTTAAAGTTATTGTTTTAACTTCAGCAGCTGAAGTTGGCTGTTGCGATTACATATATTTTTTTGAACTTTATACACGTTTGTCTTATACACACAAAATAGCATCGAACTAACTGGCTATAAACAAACAGCGTTGGCATTGGTTTACGTTCTTGATCAAATCGAAAAATTACGTCATAAAATATACATGGAAAATACATTTACAAAATTAGTACATAATTACAAATTCAGGTCCAAAATGTTTGTACGCGTTTGTACGTGTAAGTGGCTACTAAAGCCAGCGCTGGCATTTGTTTACGTCCTTGATAAAACTAAAACATTAACTTACGTCTGAAATTATACATGCAAACAATATTAAGTCTTACTTACAGGTTGTGGCCCAACAACTGCTGCCTCTGGTTTTAAAGTTGGAACTGCTTCATGTTTTAGTAACAGTTTCTTGTTGAATCCGGCATTGAATTCGTGGAGATTCTGGAAGCTGTCTTCCGTAAAATGCGCAGCACATGAGCTATTACGATTGAAATTTTCAGGAACATAATCAAACATAAATTTTAGCCATTGTTGACGAACTACAGCGTCCGTATGAAGCCCGAACACAGAAGACCTGGCAGCTGGGTGAAAATAACACACTTTCGACGGCATGGCTACAGCTCTCCACTATAACTCTTCCTCTTCGACAAAGCCGCAGAAATATGGCCATGCCCCCTTTTTTGCATGGGTTAGTTACGTATAAAACCCGGGAAGTATCTCGTTGTAGTCCCATTCCAGTCGTTTTTGTAGGCATTAAACTTCCTGATTTTTAAAAGACGATATCTCTGCTTACGTTGAACTTTCAGCGCAGCAACTTTGCAGATACTGTTCATGCACCAACAGCAACATTACACACCATTTAAAATGAAAAAAGTGAAATCACAATCAACCACCCCTTTAAGGTTTTTGAGGAAAACATTCCAGGATTTTTCTACACAGAATGGACTTCAATTGCAACCAACTATTCGAATGTTCAAAGAAGGTTCAAATGTCCGTCTCAATGCAGCTTCAAAGTCTCGACACGATCCCAGTCGAGAAATAAGGGTCTTATCTCGCGAAACGATTGGTCATTTTCTAAAAACAAAACAAAACAATATATACTTTTTAACCACAAATGCCCGTCTTGTACCATCTCTGAGATGCGCCACGTATAACGTCATCACGTTGGAAAGGTCACAAAAAATAAATAAATAAATAATAACAATAAATTAAAACAAAGATGTCGGACGATTTTGAAGTTGGAGGAGAAAATGAGATGACATTTTTCACCCTTCCCTATGTTTTTGAACCAGAGTACACAGGCAAATAACTTAGATGACGTGACGCGTGACCTTTCCAACGCGATGACGTAATACGTGGCGCATCTCAGAGATGGTACAAGACGAGCATTTGTGGTTAAAAAGTGTATATATATAATTTATTTTTATTTTATTTTTAAAGGACCGATCCATTCGCGAGATAAGACCCTTATTTCTAACTAATCCTTTAATGCTCTATGGAGGAATTTTTTTGAAATGCCTGTGGAGGAAATGAATGGGAAAGATGCTTTCGGAACCAAGGCCTCTGAAAGGGTGCGCTCTCTGTCACGCTCTTACTGATGCCTGTGTACTCTCCCACAGATCCTCTCCGTGCCGACCAGTCACTGACATCAATATCATTTCTGCCGCCCCGCCCCCCCCCCGCTCCTCCTACCTATTGATGGATGACCCCGTTGATAAAGAGATGCAGGACTGCAGTGCAGTGTCAGGCGTTTTACGGTTACAAATGCAGATCTGGGACTTCTGCAGCAGCTAACGCAATTGAAGAGAGATAAATCTCCTTGTGCTGCTGTCCTTTATGTAGAACAGCAATACATCTTTTCAACGCGATATTAAAATCTCTCTTTTATTTCATATGTGGGTAGTGAGGCATTAAATTCTATAATGGTCCAGTACTTTATATATGTCAGAACTGGCAATGTCGAATAAAGCTTTCATCGATCATTTTCACGAGGTAACGGCTCCTCGCTGTGGGATGCAGGTCGAGATTAGAAGGGGATTGCAGGGCTTTCCAGCTTCAATTCTACATGTTCTTGTCTCAATCTGAGCAAGACTTTTTAAACCCTTTTTTTTTTTTCTCTCTCTCTCTCTGTGCACTGGCTTGAAATAAGTCGATCAGAGTTCCCTTAACACATTTGTGTTAAAACATTTGTGGTGCACTGCAAACACACAGCTTACGTATTTCACAGGATCAGTTTGCATACTCACATTTTTTTGTTCCAGAGTAATTGCCTTTTTCAAACTAAGCATTTCAGCTGAGAAATCATTGGCTGCATTTTACTAATATTCTATATACTAGTGTTATTTTAGCATAAAAACCATAAAGAAAAATCTAAAACTTATAAAAAAAAGTCAAAAACACACAAAAAAAAAACAAACAACAACTTTCAAATGAAAAAGAAAACTTGCATTTCTTTTTCATTTAAAAGTTTTTTTGAATTTTGTGTTTTTGACTTTTAAAAAAGATAAGTTTTAGATTTTTTATTTTTATTATCATCATAAATTATTTCATTTTTAGTTTGTTATTTTATCAAGTAAACCTAAATGTAAATGAGAAATGTTGCCTTGGCCACTACCTGAAATAAAATGTTTTTTTTTTATAGATAGTTTTTTTATTTAAAAAAATTATAACCTTGCTATATACAATTATTAGTATACAATATATAGTTTACTTTATTATTATTATTATTATTATTGTTAGTTAGTATTAGTGTTAGTATTATTATTTCACTAATATTCTGGATATGGCTTTCAGTTCTTTAAAAATATTAATAAATAAATCGTATATATGCATTTGTGTGTGTATAAATAAATACATAAATAAATACATATACATATACATACATATATATATATATATATATATATATATATATATATATATATATACACATATATATATATATATATATATATATATATATATATATATATATATATATATATACACATACAAACATACACACCCCTATGTATATTCTATTTACTTTTTAATATCTGAAAGTTATCCAAAAAAGATTAGTTGTATTAATTAACTTTACTATTATGAAACAACTCAAATGGAAGTATTGCAAATAATGTAGTGAACAAAAATGTTCAACAAATCAAAACTATCTTATATTAGACTGCAAATATTCAGCGTAACAGGACTGGGTGAGCGGGAAAGAGTCGGAACCAATTGATTGTCTATTTGGTTGACACTAGGGTTTTTTGCAACCGTTTTTATTAGCATAGATGATATACAAACTGGGTGGCCAGTATTTGTCCGAAACATAAATGTATTTATTCGGCCGAAGCACAGCCATGATGACATCCTGCTGCAAATATGACCGGTGCGATAATGAGGGAATTAAATTATGCCTTTTTTCCTTTAGCGTCATTTATTTTCATTACGAGTGTGACAAATAGGAGGTCTCTGGGTTTAGTCGTGGTCCCGTGGGAGAGGGGAACGTGGTGTGTGAGTTCATTATTGAATTTGCTGTCAATATAAATAAGTTCAGTGAAATCTAAGGGCAGCTGCCATCCTATCATCTCCCATAACATAAATCAGAGCTGAAGCCCTGGAGGTTTGGATCCGTCCTGATAACGCTCCACCTCTGCAGACTCGTCAATAGTGCCAATTATGTAAATGTGTGTGATTTTTGTCATGTGGACTGGGTAGTGTAAGGAAAACCCAATACATGTCCAATCTGGCATGCTTTTAATCAAAGGTTTTTGACCTCTGCCAGATAGTCCTCTATTTGTTATTGAAGGCTTTTGCCTAAGCTTTTATTAAGCTCTAGATGTATCTCATATCAAAAAAGTGTGGATTTTGGGAAAGAGGCTTGTTGAACCAGTTGCTGTAATAACCTCTTTTTTTCCCCCCCGTTTGACTAAGAAGTTGCACGCTGTCAGTGATATTGCAGATCTTTACCCGGGGACTCGGCTTCTACAGAGCGTTGTCTTATCTGGAATATTCAGTGCAGATGTGTTTGACGACATGAACACTGGTTTTGTGAGGCAGCGGTGGTGCTATCTGATCAGAGCTGAATCTGTGCGCACTGCTGGATCCAGAGCTCTTCTAGCCGTTTCCATGCGCACTTAATTTATGTGAAAAATCTGAATATCACAAAAACATTATGCCAATAAATCAGAGAATCATCACTTCTGGGGAAATAGCAATGGAAATAGGAGTTGCATCCACTGGGGAAGCCACTGTGGCTCTTTTATTGAATGTAGTAAATTACTTGCGGTTTAGAATTATTCAGTCACATAACTTGAGGCAAAGTCACATGATTTTATTGTGCACATTTTGGAATTTATTCAGTAAATGTGTTTTCATAATAGTTTTTTTTCTTTTTTTTTGTAGAAATTCATTGTTTTATTCTGCAAGGAATGCATTAAATTCGTCTAGTTGGCAGTAAAGACATTCATAATATTAAAATGTATTTCTGTTTCAAATAAATGCTGTTCATTTCTATTAATCAAAGAATTTTTTCCACAAAAAATATTAAGCATCATAACTTTTCAAGGTTGATTTAATAATAGTAAATGTTTCAGCAAATCGGCATATTAGAATGATTTCTGAAGGATCATGTGACACTGAAGACTGGAGTAATGATGCTGAAAATTCAGCTTTGCATCACAGGAATAAATTAGATTTTTTAATTATATTCAAACCGAAAAAAAAAATTGTACAAATATTTATTTCACAATATTACTGTTTTTGCTGTATTTTGGACTAGAGACTTCATTTAAAAACATTAAACAATCTCACTGATCTAAAATTTTTCCTTAGTTTTATTTTAATAAAATAATCTGCCCGTTTTAAGGTTAAGATGACGACACTTGCTACTATCTATACTAACTTAAAAGGAATATAGTGACATGTTATGGCAAAGACATAACCCTTGAAGAGTGTATGTTGGAGGAGAATACTGTGTGCATGTAATGATGTAATGAGTTGTTTATTCTTTGGGGAAAAAAAGCTTTTACTTTGAAATGTGAAACATTAAACTTTGTCAGGCCAGATAGGGGAACTATCTCTAGATGTATCTCAAAATCCACACTTTTTTGATATGAGATACATCTAGATACGAAAAGTTATTCTGTTATTATGAGGACCTTCAGTGTTTTGTAATTTTCTTCTTCTTTTTTTTTTTTTTTTTTACAAAATAGCATATGTACATTATATCAGCCTTTCACGTTATTGCTGAAAACTGATAAAAGAATTATCAGCGGTTTAGTATTGGATACATAGAGCTGCACAATTCTGGATAAATTGAGAATCACAATTTTTATTTGCTTCAAAAAGAGAACACGATACTCCCACAATTCTGAACAGACACCGAAACAAAATAACATGTAATTTACTAGAGGTTCTGACACAATAATTGCTGCAGTCTATTTAAAATGTTTAATTAATCTGAATGAGTTATTTAATAAAAGGTTTGAATGAATGATTCAATGACTCACACTTGTTTCATTACCGCAGCCATTCTCAAACTGTGGTCCGCGGACCACTAGTGGTCCGTGAGGGTACTGCAGGTGGTCCGTGGAAAGGCTAAATAAAATATAAAATAATATTTTTTTTACCTTCATTTTACCAGGAAATTCCCATAATAAAAGAAAAGTAAAAAGAATATGTAGGCCTATATTGATATAACATTTTAATTAAATTGTCAAGTTATTGTGTGATTACTAAAATAGCCTAGTGGTGTTCGGCCGTGACATTCAAGTTCAGTGCTGTTAGAACCACAACATTGGTTCGGTGGATAGCAACAGGTTCTCTGAATAGAAAAGGGCAGAGGCAAATATGTTCTTATTATCACATCACACGCATAGCCTTTAATGGTGCGTTCACAACGGACGAAATTTCGCTTCAAACTTTTGTTTTTACGCGCGTCAATTTAGCTCTTGACGCGCGAATTGATACAAAGTGGTCAAGCGTATCACTAGACGCGGCAGGCGCGAATTTCACATAATCCCTTTTTGAATTTGACGCGCTATTCGCGTCCGGTGTGTGAACGCACAGTTAGGCATAGGCTGTTTATATGAAACGAAATGTTTATAAATGGAATGAATAAGGCCTGTTATTATTTAATTTCCAGTTAGTTTCTTGATCTCGCGTTTCTGAAATGTTTTGCAGATGTGCTGTTAAGTGGACAAACTTTTTGAGGACTTGTAAAACTCTGAAGATTAATAATAATAATCCCCTAAAATCGCCAAAGGTTTTGAAATGTTGACTATATTCCAGTGTTCTTATTACTGTATAGATTTCATACTACATTGCTATGGAAATAAGCCTGTTGTTCAAATGAACCTGATTATGCCCTGGGCGCTTGAGTAGCCTAAATAAATAAATTAAATATGTGGCAGCCGTTGTGTGCAGTAAACTTTCCTTTAACAGCCTGTGATGTGATGACCAGTTATAGTTTTAGTGCTAGTAAGCCTATTTAGAGGTGCAGATTAATTCAGGTAGGACTGTGTGTAGACATATTTTATTATGTGTATTATGAGGTGGTCCGCGAAAATTCTTGATTACAAATAGTGGTCCACACACTCAAAAAGTTTGAGAACCCCTGCATTACCGGATTGAATCGGTGTTTTCGAACAAATCTCTTGAATGAATGATTCAATGACAAATTTTTTTAGTCACTTGTCGCCCGCCACCTGCTGGTGTAACAATGTAATTGTTACAACTGTTATTTGAAAGTTACTTTCAAAAAGTGATTTGCTCTATTTTGACAGCTTCCGTAGGCATCAGTCTTTATATCCGAATTATAAACTTAGTACTTCTGTGATTAGTATGAATATTTGTAACACAGAAATAACGAGATTGTGTGGTTGAAAGAACCAATACATGATAAATACCTAAACATAATTGCTTTCGCTGGGACAGTAGCGGCGGCAACACAGTTTTGAATGATTTTGTCAAAGGTTTAATAGACACAGGCGAGTCGTTGTCATTTAGGAATGAGATCGCTTGGGTGTTTGAATCAAAATCGCGATCTTTTTACAATTAAGCATGCAGCTAGAATTAATCATCACTAGAAAAATCCCGGACTTCGTTGTGCTGTTTGTTATGGGCCAGTAAGCAACCACACAAACTTCCCTTGTGCTGAAAGTGAGATACTGAGTGAGGCAAGCAAAATCCAGTTTCCCTCTCATATAAAAATAATCAGAGGTATTCAATTTAAAATACCTATTTGAGAAACCTAACTCGTTTATTAACGCCACAAAGCAGAAGTTGTTGTCATTCTTACGTTCGAAAGCTATTTGCTTTTAGGAAAGAAGCTCGTGTGGAACATGCTGGTTTCACATCTGTGCGCTAAATGAAATCAGCACACGCTTTATGTTTTGAGTTATGGGACACATATGTGTGTGCTGGTATGGGGCTAGCAAAGGGCTGTTATGACCGAGAGCTGTTTAGACTGCCCTCTGACCCACAATGCCTTGAGCCTGTGAATCAGCCCTTTCCTGGCTGCTGGGCAAGGCTGTACGTGGCATTAAACATCAAAGCCGTGGGTCCGCAGAAGTCATTTCCACTAAGCTGAGAAAAGACCCCGGCCGTGTCTCATAAGGGCCTGAAGACGTTCTCTCAGAAAGGATGCTGGAGTTCGGTTCTTGATTATGTAAATCAAAACCCTTCTTCTCCCAAATCAACTTTGATTTGAACCATATTTCAGCTTGGGAAATCGGAATAATTCAGCTGTCAAAGGGACCATTTTAAAATGCATAAAATATTTAAAAAAATACAGAAGAAATTTAATTTATTATTTTTATTTTTTTTCACCCTCGTGCCATCAACATGTCTGGCTTAATATTAATTTTAGACCGTTTGTGCACGTACAACTTTATTATTTATGCTTCTGAACTTTCTTACTACCGAAAAATTTGATTTGTCCAAACGACTTTTCAATTCAGTTCAATGTATCGCTGTCTTTCTCCTCTTCTTTGCTGCCGAACCATCATACCTATTTTTCAGGTGCGATCACAAAAAATGAGTTTCTTTTTTTCTGGTCCTTTTGTGACTTTTTTTTTTTTCCTCTCCTTTTTTTCTCTAAAGGTCATTTTTGCCCTTTACACAGCAATAATTGCCTGAGGCCTCCCACTCCCTGGAGGCCAGAGAAGGATTGGTGGCTTTATTTTTGATGACTTGAATTGAGGTGAATTGGCGTGATTGTATGTGACGAGGATGAGCAAAAAAATGTGGCATCCAAGAGAGAAGCTCTGAGAGTGAGCAATAAAGAAATAATTACATTATGAGATAAATGACTCCTGCCAGAACCGCCAAGAAACAAATAAACGGTTTTATGTTGTTTTTAAAGGTTTCCATATAGCTCCCGGATTCAGCGCGACATCAGTATTTATGATTTTCTTTGGCTGTTGAGTATTGCAGTTTTGTCATCTTGGAATATTTTATTTTTTATTTTTTTGTTCTTAGTTAATGTTTAATAATAATAATAAGCAACTTTAGGTGTTTAATATTGTTTTATTTACCCTCCATATCAGCCTTTTTTTGCCTTATTTATTAATGATGATGATGATGCTTAATAATAAAAATAATAATAATAATAATAATATTCAGTTAATTTTTTTATAGCTTTTTCTTTTTCTTTTTTTCTTTTTTGTTTATTTACCCTCCACTTTAGCCATGCATGCAGAGGGTTTTTATGATGTTAGATAACTCCGAATAGCCCTAAATTAACTTCTCCTAACTTAAATCGGCCGTGCAAATGAACAGCTGTTTCGTTCACGCCGTTGCTGTGCAGAATCAAATCAGATTGTTAATGCTCACGCTTGCTTGTTTGTAATCAGTAACTCCTCTCTATTAGCTGAATAGCAGTGCAGTTTCAGAGCAGGGTCGCTGCCATAGTGATTTCATCAGGCGGTGAGATTAGATGTTGGAGGAAGCATAAATACAGGTTCACTAGATTAATGCTGCTGATGTTACGAGAGTAAAGTGCTCTTTGCCTTCCATTGTCTATTGCGCTTGTTCCTTTTGCGTATTCTCAAACTGGCAACCCAACATCAGGGCCGAGTCTGAGGAGGGGGCGGGAGAAACAACCCTCTCCAATATTTTGAATATGAACTGCAGTACCCATTTCAACCACTAGCTGTAAATATTACACACTGCACCTTTACGTGAATGTTAACAGTTTAGAAAGAAAACGCATGTGTAACATTGTATTGGATCTGTGCAGTCGGTCTTAAAGTGACAGTAACCTAATTAATCTGCTGTCATGCGTGTCATTAATGTGAATCAAACAACAAAAAAGAAAATCTCTCAGTGCTCTTGACTGAATCACTTTAGTCTCACTTTAATAAGAATAAATTTTTTAGGCTATTATTTCTTATTTCTAGTGCTTGAAGTATTGCACGTTGGTCTGTTTCTTTGCTCTATAATAGTTTGTTGTTCTTTTGCTTGTAATTAGTTTATTTGTTCTTATTTTATTACTGACTGTTTACTTGTCTTCTATAAGTTTGAGGGTTTTTTAACGTAAGCTAGTATTATTTATTTTTATTTTTTGTGATATTGATATTGGTAACGAATTATGAAATTTCAATGTTATCAATTTTGCTGATTTAAAAACTTATTTAAAGCAAAAATAACTACATCATGATATATATTGTTGTCGTGAAATAAAATGACTCTTACCGTGATATAAGATTTTGGTCATATCGCCCACCCCCCACTATTTTTGAACAGCTCATTAAACCCAAATCTCACAAAGACATCAGCAACTTATAATGCATTTCCAGATATGGAAAAAAACGAATGAAATGGTTTCATAATACTGATTTTAAAGCATGAAGATTAGAGACCAATATTGACTTTTTTTATTAATGAGATGGATTAAGATTATGCTTGTTTATGTGGCTAATATATATATATATATATATATATATATATATATATATATATATATATATATATGCATGCATGCATACATGTAGTACATATGAAAGCGCTATATAAATGCCTCATTCTATTCTATTCATATATATATATATATGTGTGTGTGTGTATGTATATACATACATACCACTATTTTATGCAATTTTTTTAAAAATCTATTTGGATTTTGTTAGGTTGTCTAATATAATTATTGGTTTATCTATTATTCTCTATTATTTTATTTTAGAATGAGCCTCGGGTCATGAAAGCAGCATTTTTCATAAGAATAAAGCTGTACTGTGAAGTTCAGCACATGTTCCTCTCTGCAGGAGCGCTCATCCCGACAGTGTTGCTGTGAGGTGCGTTTGGGTTGGACTCTTCTCTTGTGTCTTGATGGCCTGATTCCATCATAGCTGTGGGCCATATGGCTCAGTCATGCTTTCCGTCTGTGCGATGCGCGATAGTTTCCACCGGCGTGACAGACTGCACCAACCCTGTCCATCATATATTGATCAGAGTGCAGACAATGAGTCTGTGAAACCCAGACAGAATCACGTGCGACGCGGCGGACGGGGAAATTAGAGTGACGGTGTCATCTTGCATAATATAGTAGCATTATCTTACCTGTAGTGTGCTGTTCATTTAGACTGCAGTACGTGTCTCAGCTGCTGGTGTGAAGGCAAGAAGCTCAGATAGGTAGTCCGGCTCCATTTCTAGCTCATAGTGTTGTAATTTGATCAGATGTTGAAAAATAAATGAGGACATTACAGGTCTAATCGTGCTTTTGTCATTCAGTTTAGCTCATACTGATAGATGGACCCACTCGGATTCTCTTCCACAGAATTTTAGCGCCTGTAATTTGCCAAGTCCTACACATTCCCACCTCTTGCTTGTTTGTTTGAATATCAAGTATTTTGGCTAATTTGATTATACTTTCAATATAAGATACCAGTTTAACACATGCTACTATATTTAAAGTCACCATGATATCAACATTGACCATTCTTGTTTCTTTTTATGGAATACTGCAGTATGTATTATAAATTATGTATCCGTGCACATCATTATTTTTTTTAAATCCATGTGCCTTTGTAGTCTTTAATCAAAATAACCTCCCCTACCTTTTGCACCGACATCTCTCCTCTGATGACGTGTTTACTGGCGTGAGGGCGGGACAACCTGTCAATCATATGCGATCGACCAATAGCAAACAACAACCATCCAACCAATTCCCGGTGGACAAAATCAAGTCTCACCCTACTACTTTTTTTTTTTTCAGAAGCTGTATTACTCCGATAATCATCATAATAGAGAAGAAAAGACTATCACAACTTCCGTTTCATGCCGACTTTAAATCCTTTTAACAGATGTTGCCTTAAAATCATATCCGAAAATGCAGTTTATACCTGTATGTAAGACCGGTAATATTATTGATAACCAATGTTTTAATACATTACACTAAAACTTTTACAGTGAAATCTGCCATGAAGAAATGTTTGGCCACTGATATATTTTTCTCTGGATTTTTTTTTTTTGGGGGGTTCTTTAAGCTACATTTGTGTTTGTTAAAGGGTTAGTTCACACAAAGATGAAAGTCATGGTTCATAATTAAGTGTCATTATGAGCCACAGTGACTTTTTTTTGTCCTGTTTGAAGCTTTACATTCATTGTTTGGAAGTGCTTTGTGAACATTCTGCCAAACATCCCCTTTTGTTCTCCACAGAAGAAAGAAAATCGTACGGTTTGAGGGTGAGTAAAGGATGGCAGAGTTTTGATTTTAGTGTGAACTATCCCTTTAAGAGTTGCAGTCCGGTCCAGCAGCGCCACTCCAGCTGTATTAATCACCGGCTTACTCACTGGATTAGGGGAACAGAATGCAGATGTTTCTCAAGCCAGGGAGGATCAGGGCCGATCTGAGCGTGAACCAGACAGGTGTATCTCTTACAACACAAAATCATATCTCTCTCTCTCTCTCTCTCTCTCTCTCTCTCTCTCTCTCTCTCTCTCTCTCTCTCTCTCTCTCTCTCTCTCTCTCTCTCTCTCTCTCTCTCTCTGTCTCTCTCTCTCTCTCTCTCTCTCTCTCGCCCTATTCAGGCTAAACCAGTTTTCCTTGAGGACAATGGAGAGATTAGGTAAATTTGAGTTGCACAGATGTACTTTGCAATTTTAATCCCATCCAAATCGAACACGTCGGTGTTTCCCTGCACAACCCTCTGTAAAAATTACAGCACAAATGACCTACCTGTTTTTCCGGGTAACTTTCATCCTGTCCAGATTGCTGTGCATATATTTTTACTCATTTATTTTGACCTTCCTCGAGCACCGTAACTAAAGCTGAATTTCTCGGTGTGCCTGATGCACCTTCATAATAGATGTAGACCAACCTTTTCCAACTTTACAGGTAAAATAAAAATGTATTAAATAAACAAATAATGCTGGTTTGACATCCTGAAGCTCATTCTAATATAGAATTGTTAGAAATTAACATGATAGATAAATAAATAAATAAATAAATGTTTATTTATTATTAATTGAATGAATGAATAATTTTGTATATGTTTACATTTTATTAATTTATTTAAACACCATTTTGCAAAGGTGTCTTTCATATTTTTTCCATCTTTTTCTAGTTGTTACACGACACACAGAAATTGTTTAAAAGCATTACTGGTTTATCTCTAATGATCATTGTTGCTTAATTTACTGTCATATATGTTTTATTTCTACCAATTTACAATATTATTCTTCAGTTAGCTGCCTGGTGCATCTTCATAATAGTTTTAGACCAACTTTCTGGCTAAAATAATTTGTGATCAAGTTTTACATCAGATATTATCCAATTATATTTGCATTGCTTCCCGTTATTAGCATGCATCCAGAGCGCATGACCTTTCCGTTACCCCACATCCAGACTATTATAATAACTACAGATCCCTATGAGAACACGAAATTGCAGACGTTTTGTGTTAATTGTTGCTCATATGTCGTTTAGCGAACTAATCCTGCCCGTATAGTGCCATTCTCTCTCTCTCTAATAGTATTCCTGTAAGCTGATTTTACATTGCTGTTTTATCTTATCTCTCAGAGAGCCACAGGAGAACGTCCCAGAGGGCTGAGATCTGGAAATGTAGAGACAGGTTGATTTAATGTGTCTCATGCTGCCTTACAGAGACTGGGAATGGAAGACACTGTCACTATAGCTAAACATCAGCATTCCTGTCTCACTCTATCTGTCTTGCACTCCTCCTCTTTGCAGTGACTTTGGTTTGAGGTCTGAATGTTAGTGCACATTAATACAACATTACCCTCTATGGATTAGAGGCTGCATGGTTGGAAAGACATTTATTTCCCCCCCGACTCCCGTTTTGGATCAATGCAACCCATTTTGAAAGTCTGCCATACGTCACTGTAGAAAGTCAGCCAGCGTGCCGTTCTCTGTGATATGTTGTGTGGTTGTCCTCCTGTGGCAATTTCTCTGAACACGGAGTCGGAAGCGAATGAGTCCCGAGGCGAACAAGTAACCTGTTTTGGAAAAACTGTTAAGATACAGACACTTTTTTTGGCGCCTGCTGTAAGACAGCTTGGTGATTGAATGTCTTAACATTTATATTATAAAACAAGTGGCATTTACTTTAAGAAAGATAGCGCAAGCTTAATTTCCAAGTAAGACTTTTCATCCAAAAAGATTCAAAATATAAAACAGTACATAAATGGTATGTCTCATCCTTCTCTCTTATGATGTGCATTATTTATCATGCATCTTTGCAGAAATTTATGGCTCAATAAAAAGGATGGCCATAAGAGTTGGACACAGAGATAGGGATATGGTTGTCGAATTTGCAAAAATGACCAGTGATGTTCATCAGCATAATAATTTAAATTTACATTTATTTACATCATAGTATGAATGGAAGTGTGTGTGCATATATATATATATATATATATATATATATATATATATATATATATATATATATGTATCTGTGTGTGTATATGTGTGTGTATATATATATATATATTCGCATCTTACAAGTTTTTGTTTACATAATGTCTCTCTCTCTCTCTCTCTCTCTCTCTCTCTCTATATATATATAATTTCTGTGTGTGTGCATGTGTATATACAGTATATACACACACTTCCATTTACACTATGATGTAAATAAATGTGTAAATAAACTGAATTGTAATGTATACAGTTGTATACATTACAATGTATACAATTAAAAAAAAATTCCCTTGTTTTTACAGTTTTTCATCTTTCAAAAAAATAATAAATACAATGGTTTTGTTTTCATAAATATTTCTAGCAAATAATTAAAACGTACATCATATGCATGCTTGTTGCATGCATTTTCTTTTTCTTAAAAAAAAAAATCCACACTAGTATCAATACAGGTTTGCAAGGCTGTTTACAAAGAGGCGGCACTTTAGGAATAGAGGTTTCCCCGGTAACTGCTGTACACAAATGGTTTCCCTGGTAACGGCTGTACACAAATGGTTTCCCCGGTAACTGCTGTACACAAATGGTTTCCCTGGTAACGGCTGTACACAAAGCAGCGGAGTGCTCATAAACACTAGAGCTGTGTCTGAAACCGCTCACTCGTTCACTCATTCACTAATCCCTACATAGTGAATGGCAGTTGAGTGCACTACATCAGCAAAGAGTGAACGAAAATGAGTGAGCGAATTCGGACGCTGACATAATTATCACGCGCCAGAGAGCTCGGACAATTTCGTCTTAAACATTACTTACCCATCTTTGATATTTCCTTTTTTGGCTGTATGAATTGTATGTAACAATTGTATGTATGTATTGGTCACGTTTATTGCGTTGTTTGTTTTAAAAAAAAGACTTGCTTGTCATATTTATTTACTTTTTACATTTATATGTGAAAATAAAAGAGAACAAAACACTACACAACACATTTGTTTATTCAAATATAGATATAACGTATACATACATACATACATACATACGTCAAAAAAAAAACCTCCGTTATTTAAACATTACTTTCATTACTTTCGCGGGGTTTCCAGTCAGTCAAATGATTGTTAAGTGTCCTTCAAATGATTGTTTTTGCGTGCGCCGTTGCCATGGTGACATTGTTGCCGTCCGTCATATTTATTTTTCATTCGCGCTCTATCGCCTTATCGTGTTGGATTGTGGGAACTAGTGTCTCAGCAAGTGTACATCGGATGTACACTCGAATTCAGAGAGGATTGTGGGTAAAAGTAGTGAACGAATGTAGGGAATGATGTCGTTCACTCAGAATTCGGACACCACTACAAAATGGCCAACACCCTAAATAGTGCACTATATAGTGGATAGGGAGCGATTTCAGACACAGCTTAGGTGTTTCTCAATGTCAAGGATACTTCCTTGGCAGGACTGGTCCTTCCAAGTCACTTCCTTCAGAGGCTAGGCGAGGCTCCTCTTTAGCATTTGGAGAACAGGTTCTCAACGGCTCTGGAACAGGCTAGCAAGTGCACGTCATTACGTCAGTGAAAATGAAAAACAGAGCGTTGCTATGGACGCAGTTCTGTTCACTCAGGCAATATAATCGTTTTTAAATCAATAAACTCCTTTTTAATCATATTGATTCTTTGACTGTCAAGTGTGTTTAAACAGTGCGGGTCAATTTGACCCATAACATAATGGATGTAATTATTTTTTAAAACAAATGTTTGGTAACGTAAATATACTTATATTTGAAAGCATATTGCCCCGTTAACGCTCCGACTCCGTTAACGTCCGACATTTAGAATTTTTTGAAAAAGATAGCAAAGCTGCGCGCATAGGATTGTGGGTGATTTGAGAGCGTGAAGAGCGCGAAGGCTACACATACTGTATGCATCCTTTCCTGTATATGGGATATTTTTCAAACGAAGGACTCGAGGATCCTCGAAATTCCGAGGATCCTCGACATTGGAACAGTCCTTCGACGGATGTCGATGACGTAGCATCCTCGGAATTCTGGCTTCCGAGAAACGGCTACTGCTTTATCAGGAAAGATTAAATTAAAATGACATCGAAACTTTTCTAAAAACCATCATTTAACTTCAGATACATTCATATAAAAACACCCCCGCCACGTTTTGACTTTGAAGCGTGCTGTGCTCATGTTTATTCAACAATGTGAAACCCTTTTGGAAAATCTATTTGTGGCGGGCAGTGTTGATATTGTGAACTAATGTATGGGAAACACTGTAATATAATTTGACAGTTATCATTTATAGTTTAACCTATCCATCTTCACCGTCACGCTTAGTAACACATACAGCGGTGCCTTCACCAGTGCAACAGTGAAAAGAGACCCTCTCAAACTGTGTCGCGCCGCGCCACGATATATTAATGGTATTACTGTGTATTAAAATATATCATAACAAAAATAAACGCCGGTATTCGGTATGAACCGGTATGCCGCCCAGCACTACCACTTGATATGATTGTTTGTATCCAGTGTGATTGAATTCCTACGTTTTAAGAGTCTGAGATGTCCTAATACGGGTCACTGTATGCAGCAATTCAACCGTTTGACATCTTAGCCGTCTCAAACAGGTGCCGCACCTCTGATGCAAAGGAAGTTGTTCAAACGGGCAACAACAAATAATACGCCCTAAAAGAACTTCATTGGAAAGGCAATCACTGCTTCCTGTCGGGGCTTGAACGGCTTTCTGGCGAAGGAGCTTTAAAGAAGAGAAGGTGAAAACGAATTCTCTCATGTCATAGAGCAGCGGGGCAGCCACGAGGTGGGTGTCCTATAGAGAACCATCATGCTCTGCTCTTCAGTACACCACTTCATTTTCTGAATAAGGGCAGAAAGCAAGGACGAGCAAGGATAGTTCAGCCAAGCGCCGAGTTATTTGACAGAATGCAGTGCTCAGCAGGAAAGCCAAAGCAATCTGTTTCTCGGGGACCTCTGTCAGCCCAATATAGCGCACTGCCAGATTTTCAAATCTCTTTATGTGAGGTGCAGCCTGTTTTTTTCTTTTTCTTTTATTTTCATCAGATTAATGCAATATTTCTGATTTAATTTTCACTTAATGATTTGGTCTGTTGAAATCCTGCTTGTGGGAACTAATACATGTGCATTTATCTTGTGTAATGGAAAGTTCGCGTGCTGACCATATGTTGGAGGCAGTACACCGGTTTTAAAGTGGGCTGCTGTTTAATGTGCGAAGGCCAGCGCTCCTTTTCCCCTAATGTTTCTTTTGAATGATTAAGTTTTTGCAGGTGTGCAGATTTTTTGCAAACAAAAATCTCCATGAAGATTTTATAGCCAGAATCTCTTGCTTTGAAGAGCCCAGTGTTCTCGTATAAAGCCAGG
>NC_138731.1:39443185-39492248 GCF_965113295.1 Leuciscus leuciscus
ACTTGGCATTATAAATAAACATCGACTGTCCTTGAATGAAAAGCAGAAGCTCAGACTTCTGCCTTGAATTATCCTTTTGGGCTTCTTGGAAGAGTGAATACTTGGGGTCAGAAAATGATGACTATTATCATTGTTGAGTCTAGAGCACAGTTGCTATGTGGCTTTCCTCCACAAGGAGAGAGATGCCAGCGAGGTCCTATGAGGTGCACGAAAACCGTGCTCAAGTTGCCAGGAGGATGAAATAAAGGTTTACCAAACTTAGTGTTTATCCCAGTAATTTAGGGCAGAGAAAGCTTTTCAAGACCCAAGCTGCCTTCTTCCCTCTGCAGTTCCTCTGTGCTCAGCTCCACGAGGCTTTATCCCTGATCAACCCCATTCTGCAGGAACCGGACTGATCCTCTCCTTTCCACATTCCCTTTTCATATCCGCTACTCAATGCAATAACTGTCAAATGGCCAAACAATGACCCCATGTAAGTTCTATCATTTTCCAGGCTTGAGACAAACAGTCCTCATAATTGGCCCTTTTAATGTAGACCACAAAAACAGATTTGGAACGGAAGAACAAGCATGTCAAATCATTTTAATGGAAGATTATTTTCCTCAAGCCCATTTCCAAATGGTCTAACTGTCGAGCGATAGCAAATTGCTCGTGTTATTCTCGTGATTATCTCCAACAGTGTTTTCCTTTGTTCTAACTCCTTTTAATCTTGCTCGTTTCAGGCGGATAAAAGTCCGAGCAGACTTGTGCGAGACGAGCACGAGGAGAGGCAACACGACGCGGATGACCGAGAGAATATTTCGGTGTTAGTTGCCAGAGCGGCTGTTGTGGTTTTTTGGAAGCGTGATTTATTGCTGGAGCGAAAGTAGTAATTAATGATGAGGATGGAGGTGAGGAAGAGGGCAGGAAGTAGACTCTTCTTTGAAGGCCGTGTAGGTAATATTCCCGATCGATGCACGCATGTTCTGTTGTGATTCTCGTTATGAGAATGCAGTTCAGACAAAAATGTACTGGGAATGTGCAAAACTGCTTGAACAACAAGGCAACTAATCAGTCTGAAAGGGATAGTTCACTCAAAAAGGAAAATTGTGATCGTTTACTCAATTGCTCACCCTCATTTTATATAATTATATAAGACTTTGTTTAAAGGGGAACTATGCAGGGTTTTTTTTTAGCTTAATTTACCTTAACTGAAGTCATTGGAATGGTTATATGACTTTTTTCAGGTTGAATGGTGGCCGTCTCGCTTCCCTCTAGCGCCTGTGAGCGGAAAAAACACCCTTGCAACTTTGGGCCTCAGCGTCAGGAAGTATCGCGTGAGATCAGGTCTCGCGATGTAACGAATTGCTTTACGGCACTGCACACATACATTTATGTGCTAGCCTTCTGTGTATCATACATACCTCAGTGGACATGGCTCTGGGCGTTCGCCGGCTTCTTTGAAAACAAATGCACATGACCAGAGGGAGAAGATGGGAGGGGGGAGAGTCGCCAACGAGTTTTGACGACAGTGTTGTCAAATATCTATTCCGAAGCTGTAGGGGGAGCTCTATAGAGAAATTACCAAAACTCAGGCATGAAAACTCCTCACCTTTCGGCGAAATTCGCCGTTTTAAAACCAAAATGGGTCACCTGCGTGATTTGTGCAGATCCGATGAGAAAATATTTATGGGGTGGGAGGTGGGGTCGTGGCCAGCATTTTCCCGCTATATCTCTATAGTTACCATAAACTTAGCAGCTTTAAAAAACCAATCATCATTCCTAATGCAGAAACCTGACAGCCAATCCGAGTCAGAGTAGGGCAGAATTGTTTTCAAAGTCTTTAACACCGCGAGTCTGATGACACACTGCCGAACAAAGAACCGCAAGTCGGAAAGCAAGCCTGAGGTAAGTTAGCTTACAATGTTAACTGTCCTGTCCGATACAGACAGCGATGTTGTCAATGTCATCATTTTTAATTTTGACATAGAAGAGGGCGGGATAATATCGCTAGCGGGCGCGGGCGCCGTGAGCGCTGAGCGAGCAGGGACGAGTAGTGAGTTGTCATCGAAAGAGGAAAGGAGATGGCATGTCAATTGATGCAACAGCAGCTAAATAAGTGGATGGTGAAAGGCTACAGGTAGGATTTTGTTTTGTGTGACGTCCAGGCATGTAGGCTAATGCCATCGGGACTACCGGGAGATTCCCGGTGGACCGAAGTGCTTTTTGGGCCGATACATCTCATACTTTTTTGTTTCGTTTTTTGTCTTAACGGCCCATAAAACTCGTACATCGGCGGCCCATTCGTTTTGTTTTGCTTAATTGGTGGCGCTGGGTTAGTGCGTAATTAGTGTGTAATACATTGGTCAATAAAAAGTCAGCGTTAGTTTTTTTTTTTTCTGACACCCCATGAAACACGTAGATCAGCGGCCCATTGGTTCTTTTCTTGATTGACACTGGGCTAGCCCAATCACACCTTTAATGTGAAGTATAGAAATATACTCTTTCAAGTCTCTTGAAAGTTTCCTTTATTTTTCAGTGCATTTGTTTTACAATATATGGCTATTACTGGATAAATATTATAACTATTATTATGTAGTAGTAATGTAGACAGACACTGTAACTAAAATAATTTTTCTTTGTTTAATTTACAGCAGATTGATGAATTTAACATTAAAAAGCACTATATATATATATATATATATATATATAAGTTGATTGGATTGGATTTTTTGCTGCCGCATCCTTCTCACCTTTTTTACCCCTGACCTGTTTTCATGCCTGAAAACTGCATAGCGCCGCTCTAAGGGGCTGAACGATTTGGGCCCTGTCCCAAATGGCACACTTCATGTGCACTTTCGGTCTTGTGGACTTACAATGGCTGCCGCGTGCGCGTGTCCGTTAAGTCCGTGAGACCGCAGGGTGTCCCATTTGACATTATTAGATCTCAGAAGGGTGCTCACGAGCGCCCCCATGTGGTCGATTTGCGCCCTTGATGCGCACTTTTGCCGAGCCCGCGCTGATGCGGACTCCACAGCAAACTTCTTCCCGACAGTCAAAGCGGCATTACGTCACGAAAGTGCGGACTCAGAGGAAGACCACGAGTGCTTAGGGTTCCATTTGGGACAGTGCCTTAGTGGGGGAAAAAATCGAATTGCAATATTTCTGTTAAAAATTGAATGGGCCCCAAAAAATCTTATTGGGATTACATGCCAATATCACTAGAATAATTTTTTTTATTATGTTTACTATTAAATATCTTGATTTATTTTATTTTGGCAGGGCGCCCTTACAGCTATTGCTTTGTTGGCAGCAGGTTTATAAAAGCTTCTCATTGCAAAACACGTTATAAGCAACGCAATCTCAGATGCAGAGATGTTTGTGTTAAGCAGCGTTTACTAATAATCCAGATTCGGAAAACATTACCAGATTCTGTGTAACAGTGCCGTGCTTCACTCTGAAATGCACAGCGTATATATGTTCATTTAATTAAATCACAGCCATATGGTATTTATGTATTTTTCAGAAACATGCCGTTTTTTTTTTTTTTTGTTCTTTGCAAGTGGAGCTTGTTTTTGATTTGGCAAACTTTAGCATCGTAATTAAAGCATGCTTATTGAAGTGCTGCTTCTAAAGATGTTACGACGAATTTAAAACTAATTTGAAGCTTGTGGACCTCGCTAATAAGCTAGCTGGTTGTTGAATCACTAGTTAACGATTGACACATGCAAAACATGTTTGCAAACACTCAACCTGCCCAGAGTGCTGAAATTTGTCCTTGTACCAACCTATTGGGCATTATCGATTAATATGCTGGCCGTGGTTTCACACTAGTTTTCATTCAGGTCTCTGTGACAGTGTGAAAACACCCTGCAGATGCCCTGTCCTCCAGTGTCCTTTTCCTTCCATTCAACCTAGACATAAGAGCATCTCTCCTGACCTCGTAATATGATTGGAAGTGTAATATACTCAAGATCAAATTAAGTCAGAGCCTGTTTTAGTTGGCCAAGGCGAGCATCTGCGGCGCACCAGGTGACTTGAGGACTATTCGGGCAAGATTAGTTGTCAAAATGAAATTAAAAGTGCGTCTGCGATTTAAGGTATAGTGATTTGTACGAGATTGAGTTATCTGTAGCAGATGGGATTCCAGCAGTACTTGATTTTATTTAAAAACTCAGAAATTTGTCTTTGAAACACACATTTATTCTTAGTCTGTCTTTAGCTTCTACACTGTAAAAATGAATACGCTATATCTACTCAATAAAATTGTGGCAACAGATTACAAGCAATATTATTAATTAAATTTAGCAAATTTAAATTGAATCAAATTCAAATTAATCAATTAATCAAATTCATTCCTTAAAAGTTCACCATTTAAAATGAGTAAAATTTACCAAAATTGTTTTTAACAAAAATATCTGAATAACAGACAGATGTCAAAGATGAATTAAAGGTATAGCGGAGGATGTTTTACTTCCTGGTGGGTAACCTATACTATTGGTCCTCCTAATTGTCAATCATTCTGGTGAATCAATCAAACTTTTCAAAAAGTGGAGAGGGCGGGTCTTATCTAAAATTTGGAAAGATCCTCCGCTATACCTTTAAGAAATCTTTATTTTGTATTAGCAACATTGAAGACACCTGATGTTAACAAGCAGAATCACTGAAGGAGAAAACCGTAATTAAGTCACCATTATGGTGATTAGTGTTTGTTTTAGTTGGGCTCCTGACCCTTAAATCATTGACTTTAGATTTTGTTTGGTTGCTGTACCTGAGTTATAACAGCCAGATGAACAGAGAGAAAAAGTGATCTGATGGTGTTGGTTATGTTTCAACCAATAATTATTTATTATCATTATAATCATTATTTCACAATCATTTGACCTGAATCTCTGAACTCATATAGAACCCAGTTTCTGAATTAGGTTTACTTGATAAATTATATGCATATTATATTAAATAAATATAACATGAAATTGTATATTTTTCATTGGATATACACTACTGTTCAAAAGTTAGTTTTCTTTAAAAATGTTTTAGAAAAATAAATATTGCTACAATTAAAAATCATTTTAATTTGATTTTCCTGTGAGGAGGGCAAAGCTGAATTTTCAGCATCATTACTGCAGCGTTTAGTGTCACATGATCAAAAATCATTCTAATATGCTGATTTTGGATGGGGATACCAGTAGTATTTTATTTTAAAACCAGAAAGTTGTCTTTTGAAACACAACTTTTCCAGTGGATTTCATCTTTAACGCATTCATAAAAGAGTAAAACATTCTTTTAGCCTGCTTGTGTGCACTTGTGGTTTGGGACACGTCTGAAATGGCATCGTTTTTTTGTGTTTAATAAACGTCAACTCCCACACACGGAGCTAATAACAGAACAGCAACAGCTCATTAAAGCGCAGTGCCATTTACACTTCAGTTTTTTTTCCTCCCTCTACATGCTGTACCATATGCTAATATTTTAGTCAATTCTCATTCTGGAACGGCTAACCATAAACACTCTATATCAGTGTGAAATGGAGTCGTAATAGGCAAACGATGACTTGAAGGTGCAGTGAGAGCTGAACTTTTGTAAAGGACCTGAGGGGAAACTGCCGCTTTGACAGAATGAACTGGTAGTGCTCGGAAGTGCTTTGCTTGTGCTTGTCCCTGTTGTGTGGTGTGTTTGGATCCTGCATGGAATAAGAGGCGCTCTGGGAAGCACTTGTGCTGAGTGAGCCGGTCTCAGCATCCAAACCTGATGATTTCTTCATTCTGCTCTCTGACCATGCAGGATCCTGGAGCTTCTATTGGCCGTTCTTTCTCTCATCTCTTTGTTCTTCCTCTTTTTTTCTTCCTCTTTTGGTGCATCTTGTTTCACTGAGCTCGGCACGGTTTACTGTAGTAAAATCAGTTCAGATGCACATCTTGATGTATTTTTGTTTGGAACATGGGTGTGTTGCCCTTCCATTTTTCTTGCTTTTCTCCTTCCTTTTTTCTTTCCTTTCATCTATCCTTTTACCTTAAATTTTTTTACCTTTTGCTTTGCCTTTTTTCTCATTTCCTTGCCATTTTATTTTTTCCTTTCATTTCCTTTTACCTCTTTCTTTTGCCTCTTCCTTTTGCCTTTCATTTTATCTTTCCTATTGCATTTCCTCTTTCATTTCCTTACCCTTTTCCTTTTGCCTTTCTTTCCTTTCCTTCCCCCCCCATCTTATTACGTTCAATTTTGCATGTCTTTTCTCTCTCCCTTTTCTTTTGCCCTTTATATGTTCTTTCCTTTCCATTTTATTTCCTTACCCTTTCCTTTTTTATTTCCTCTTTAATTTTCTTTCTCTTTCATTTTAGTCCGTTTACTTTTTACTTTACTTTCTTTCCGTTTTCCATTTCCTCTTTCATTTGTCTTTTCCTTTCTTTCCTCAACTTTGATCTTTTCTTCTACTTTTTCCTTTTCTATTTTCACTTCCCTATTCTTTTCTTTTTTCTTTTAATTTCACCTGTTCTTTTTCATTTTCTTTTCTTCTCCCCTATTTTTCCTTTTTCTATTCTGTTCTCTACCATTTCTCCTCTCCTCTCCCCTTCTCCTCCACTTTACTTTCCCTTTTCCTTTTTGCTAATTACACTTTTTCTTTTTCTTCTCCCCTATTTTCATTTTTTTCTTCTGTTCTTTCATTTACATCTTTTCTTTTTCCATTCTTTTAAAAATCTTTTCTTATTCGCCTCTCCTCTCCTTTTCTCCCTGTCCTGCAGACATGCTTGACGCACTGATGGCTCAGTATTCTCACGTCTGCTTGGGTCTGTGTTTGGCTCCTGCTGGAGTAAATTGCAGTGCGGTTGTCGAGAGCAGAACTGGAGGCTTTGGCCTCTGAGCTCCCCAATAAAAGGATCAGACAGCTCTGCACTACACCACACTTCTTAAAGTATTACAGGTCGTGCAGGCCTGAGGCACCGGTGACCAGTACACAAGAGGAACGTGACCTCATGTCAAATAATGGCCTTATTTGCTATGAGCCGTCTGATATTCTGTGATGAACAGAGAGGCACATAGAATATTAGATTACATTATATCAGGGATTCCTACCTGTGTTTTTGTAGCTTCAGGGAGTTGTGATCTCTCAAACACATGTATTATAAAAAAGCACACATCGTCCAGCTCTTAACAATTGATATGCTTGTATTGATAACTCAAGAGTTATATCTATTCTACACACTAAAAAATGCTTGGTTGTTTTAACTCAAATTTGGGTGAAACAACCCAGCATTTTTTAGTGTACAGCTTTCTGCTCACTCTGTTTGACTTTTCGTACAATTTAAACATTTTACAGTTTGCTGGTTTTGTGAAGTGGATGTTTATTAATTTCAGTCATTGCTTTTTATGAACTTATGTTTGATTGAATTGCCAGTTCTGTTGATGAATAATGATTTTAGTTTCTATATGACTTTTTAGCTTTTATAAAATATTATTTCTTATTATAAAATTGTATGAAATCCTATTATGTGTATTATATTTTCATTTTATGACATGCTCTAGCATGTTGGGTCAGTAAGATGATTACTATATTTTTGAAAGAAGTCTTTGATGCTCACCTAGTCTGCATTTATTTGATCAAAAATACAGTAAAAATGGTAATATTGTGAAATATATCAACAATTTTCTGTTTTAATATATTTTTAAATGTCATCTATTTTTGTGATGGCAAATTTTTCGTTACTCTAGTCGTCAGAGTCACATGAGCCTTCAGAAATGATCCTATTAGGCTGATGTGGTGCTCAAGAAACATTTATCATTATTTATCAATGTTGAAAACCATTGCATGTGCTGCTTTTGAATATTAATGTCGAATTGATGCATTTTTTTCTAGATTCTTTGATGAATATAACATTCAAAAGTCAAGTAAAAACAGCATTTATTTAAAATGGAAGTTTTCTTTAGTTATCTTCTTTATTTCACTTTCGATCAAATTTAATGCATAATTGCTGGATAAAATTAACCATAAAAAAAAAATTCTCCTGACCCCAAACTTGTGACAGGTCGTGTAATGTTTTATATTTAATAAGTAAGCTTTCACATGGCTTCAGAAGACTTGTAATACAGTAATCTAATCATATGGACCACTTTTAATGTGTGTTTTTAAATTTTTATTGTCTAATATTAAATGGAAAAAAGAAACCTGGATATTCTTCAAAAACTCACATTGTTCAGTGGAAAACATCATATGGATTTGAAAAAAAGACATACAGGCGAGTCAATACTGACAACAAAAGATGGTTTCACCAAACATCGATTCGCAAAATCAGTCACCCGGAATCAGATCTACATGTCCCATGTGTTTAAGGCATGTACACTTACCCCTAGGACTCAGCTCTGACTCCACATTTCTTCTCAACCAATGTCCTTCTGTAACATTTAAGAATGTTCCTCACGTTTGCCAGAGTTTAATCAATACAAAAGCTATTTCCATGCCATACATTTTTCCTCTCACGCCTGCCGTTTTCAGTTCTCGTGTGACTTGCCGGTAGATCGCTCATTCATCCTGGGGCTGCTCGGGGATGTGGGAGCTTTTTGCAAGTTCAGCGGAGTGGGAATTTCACAGTAGTGCTTGAGAGAGAAAAAACACACAGGAGATGAATGATGCCCTGTGCTCCCTGAGGGAAGATATCCTATGTATTAATGAGTGTGAGTGTCTGTCTCTCAGGCAGGAGGTACTAATGACCTGTCTCAGCTGATCATCAGTGCCGAAGTCTCGTCTTTGTCTTGATCTTTATTGGAATTCAACACATAACAAAGATCTTTTCTTCGTAACCAAGTGGAAAAAATCAATTTCAGCAGTCTATGTTTTATAATCAAGTTTGCTATGTCCTTTAGTGGGCAAATTGAATTTAATGAAATGTCAGGGTGGTCAGCCGAAATCCACATGACGCTGTAATACGACAATAGTCTGGGGTGTTTGGGTAAATAATACCGTCCTGTGTATTACAATCATGGACTTGCATAGGCTTTTTAATATCTTATAATTCAGATCATAAACAGGCTTGAGTTGAAATGGATCCAAGGGAAGGAGGAGGCAGTTATGAGATGCAAACCCGTTTCTGAGAAAAGCAGAATGGCAGCTTTGTTCTCAAATTCCTCCTCCAAGAAACAACTGGCATTTGTGCTGTGCGTCTGCGGTGAGGAATATGTCTGCGTGTGATTTATTGTGTGATATTTGAAATCGTAGTCAACATATCGGCCCTGTTGCACAGTCTAGAAGATGGTTCAGCGCTATCTGATCGGAGTGGTGGTGTCAGATGTTGTTGTGTTAGGGGTGCGAGTGGATGAAAGGTTTTTGAGTTTTGTTTTTAATATGAGGAAAAGGCTTCAACCTTTGGTTTGTGGCAAAGACAGAATATGCTTTGATTAGGGGTCAATATGTCAGATATCCAAATAATACTTTGATAATTGGATGATTAATGGAATTCTGAAGACTCTTGGTCTTTCTTTTCCAATGAATGGGGAATCGAAGCCTTTAAGCTTCAAAACAAAGGATGCAAAAGCATCATGAAAGTAGTCCAAATGACTCATTCATAATATTCAAAGTCATCTAAAGTCGTATGATAACTTTGTGTGAAACTGAAAGTTTCAGACTGAAAGTCATTATTCACTGAAAATCTGCAGTGAGTGGAATTAATCATTTTGTGACCAAGTTCAGTGAATTAATTGAAAAGATTTGATGCAAAATAATTGATTTATTCACAAATCAGACTTCACTGTTTATCTCATTTCATCTTTCATGAATGCTTCAATAACAGCTGGAGCGGAAGTCAATATTTAGGGTGAGAAACGACTTCAATGGTCGATTTCTTCATGAATCACAGACCATGTTTTTGATACTTTTGTGGTGTTTTTTTTACTTGTCTTTTGATGCTTAAAGGCTTCTGTACATTTTCATTGTAATTGCATTAAAACAGTCTTCAAAATTTCTCCATTTGGGTTCCACAGGAGCAAGTAACTAATGGGGGTTTGTAAATGACAGAAGGGTGAGTAAATGGCGACAGATTTATCACTTTTGGTTGAACTATTCCTTTTAAAATCCAATATTATTTCCTGTAGTGTCGAGACCTGACTGTCCTCTTCAATTGTAATCTGAGCACATTACACTTAGCGTACCTTGTCTTTTAACACGAGCAGAGTAACCTCTCGTAATAGTCTCTCATTATTTTCTCTTACTGAGGTGAAACCAGAACGTGTTTCCATTTCACAGGAGCTCCGTTTGTCATTGAGGGCCATTGAGAATCTACCCACAATGCCTTGTGGCCCATCAGTGGGTGCCGCTGGGGCTCCAAATTACCTTGTCACAGCTGCTGCTGTTCTGCATGGATGACCCCACGGAAAGGCTCTGACTGAATTGATTAGAGCCTCGAGCTGAAGTGATGATGTGTTTAAAGAGAGATGATAGAAAGTGTCATCATAATGGATTATGCTGCCAATCCATTGGTGATGCCTTGAATGTAAAATATGAACACTGAATATTGATTTTCGGGAGTAGCAAAGCATGTCGCTTGTTTCTCTGAATTTGAGGTTCATGACTGAATCACTTTGTGAAGTCGGGTGTAAGTACTGTAGGCCTATATGGACTATATTAAGTAAATCAAGAGAAGTTCCTGTGGGTCTGGCTAATTCAATGCTAAATCCATCTGATTAATTAAAAGTGAGCCAATATTAAAATTCTGAATTCCTCTACCTAGCATTGCAATTCAACTTCTTGTGGGTGTGATCAATTCAAAATCAAAATTATGATTTAAAAGTGTAGCAATTCTTAAATCCTGACTGCTTCAAGCCCTGAACATATCCTCGATGATATTATAGCATGAATGAATCCCTGGTATACCCAGAGTTCTCTGGTTATACTCTTATGCAGTTTTGTTACGTAACATTATCCCGTTGGCTCTGCAGCAGTTTTTTCAAAGCGTTTGTGAGTTGGTACTGAAAACTAGAATTAAAATAAAGTGCTCCTTGCCTTCTGACATCTCAATGAGATTGTAAATATTTCAGAGAGTCTCAGAGAGCAAGAGAGGCATGTAATGAAAGAGTTGTGTTGAACATGAATATGGGACTTTATATATTTAATGACAGCTCGAGGGTGCAGGAGAACAGCGACATGCTATTTCTCTGCAGTGCCGACTACGTTGAAAACCCGAGCACTCTCACAAAAAATAAACAACCCTGTAGAAAATAACTGTTGGCACAGTGCAAACACAACCAGGCTTTCTAGTTTCATATTTGTGTGCTGTAGTATGATCACCTGCTCCCTCTAAAGATCATCTGAAGGTTGTTTGATTGTGGCGATGGTCTCTATATGCTAATGACTGATCTGATTTAGCCCGCGTCCTCTGAAGCCATTTACCACCTCCAGCTCCTTTTTATTTTCCTTCCTCAGGGCTTTTTGTGTCACTGAATTGCAGGTGGGGTTAATGAGGTTTTCCCTGAACACAGTTCCTGTGTAATGATATACAGCAGATTGGATGAACCCTTTGTGGTTATCAGTCTTTCTGTCAGGCGAACATTTGCATGGGTTTGGCTTCTGTGTGTCTGGCTTGCTGCGTCTGGGGGTGTTGTAGATGGCCAGATGTTGTGTAGTGTTGGGATAGAGACAGAATAGAGCGCAGCCTGGCTGTTGATATTGGATTGAGGAAAGCTTGTCTTGTCGCTCTGAGCTTAAGACCAAATCAGATGGGACGGAGAACAAGGTCTCATACCATAAACACAGACATGCCCCTTCCCCCATGATGCTATTCAGGAATTACAAGCAGCCTTTACTTCCATGTTCAGCGGAAATGGCTGTGTTTGCTTCAGAGTGTGCCCACTGATTGAAGAGATGAATGCTGGGCAGACTGGCAGCCAGCTTTAAACTCTACGCCCTCCTGTACAGATTGCACTCATCACTGTTCAGTGTTTTCCTTCCTGTTTCTCTTTAACTCATGCAACAACCTTGTATAAACTAGTTTACTTTATTTTGGTCCATAGATTTAAGGTCAAAACCTGTTTTCTGTTTTGATCAGGTAGATGCTGATTGAGAGAAAATCTCTTAAGCAGTGTCTCCCAACCCTAATACCTGAGTGCTATCAACACTGTATGTCTCCTTCAAACACACCTGATTCAACTCATCTGTTCAATGGTAGACTCCAAGACCTGAAATAAGTCTGTCAGATAAGGGAGACATCCAAAATGTGTATTGTTGGTGGTACTCCCAAGACTCCTGTGATGAGAGAACTGTATTTCTGTATTTTCAGGTCTTTTCATATAAAGTTTGAATACGGTTATCTTCTAGAGATGCTGGTATTTTATGGGCATTTTTTCTCCCTCTGCTCAATAACTCCTCTTACACTAGGGATAGTTCACCTGAACACACACAAAATATCTCTCATCATGTACTTACCCTTATGTCGTTCCAAAAATGAATGACTAAAATACCAAAAATATTTGTTTCATCTGTTTTTGTCCATATTATGAAAGTCATTCAAATCCAAAACCTTTGAAAAAAGGTAGTTTGGAATGAATCTCAAACTTTGTACTGTATATTTAACATTGAACTGTGTTTCACTCTCAAATCATATTAAAACATCAATCAACACATGCATGCACAGACTAAGGGACTGTTTACACAACACTGTTTTCAACTAAAAACGTAAATCTTTTTGGCCGTTCATTAACACAACAATGGCGTTTTGGTTGACAAAAAATGCAAACTTTTTAAAACTGGTTTAAATATGCATGTTTTTTAAAACGGTCTCCATATAAACAACAAAAACGTATTTCTCTGAAGGCTATGACATTATGCACATGAGTATTACTTGTTCAGTCTATAGTGTTTCATCGCCATCTAATGGCCTGGCAGCAGAATACAGCATTTTTGGACATTTTCGCGGATCCGTGTTAATGGGGATCGTTTTGACAATGGTGTCATCTGTAAGCGGAAAACTCACAGGAAAAACTTCTACGTTTTAAGCATCGCTGTTGTGTAAACGTACCCTAAATAAAATGTGGTAACAAACTTCATAGGTCAATTAGTGTCAAATCTCACTGGTTCTCGCACATCATGTGACATTTGAGGTTCCTTTCACCATATTTGAATATAGTGTGTGTGCGCGCTTTGCTTTAAGGTTTTGATTTGAGAGTGAGAAAAGACTCAATATTTTCATCACACAAAGTATCAGTTCTTTTTTGGAGCTTGAAAGTTTTGAACTCTGTCGACTTTCATAATTTGGACCAAAACTTCTGGAACATTATTCAACAAGTCATGTTCTGCAGAAGAAAGAGAGTCATACAGTTTAGAAACGACAAGAAGGGTGAGTAAATTATGACAGTGTTTGATTTTTGGCTGGTTCAAAGGCCTGTTCAAACCCACCTCAGTTCCCCCTTGAGCAAAGTGTGAGATCCCTCTTACTCTTTCAATCTCTCTTTTAGACACTTCTGGCCTACTTAAACACAACTGCTGTAACACAAGCTGGGGCACCTCAGGAGATCCTGCGTGGGAAAAAGCTCGAGGGCATTGTTCTGCTTCTCCGACAAGAGTGGTGAACAGTGTTGTGAAAGATCTTATCCTCATAGGTGTAACTGGTCTGGATTGTCACAGGTTGGTGCTGGACCTTGGTTATCACTGGGGTTCGGTTTCTGCCATAGAGCAAAACTCCTAGCTCAATAGAAACAGGTTTAGTCTCATTGGCGAATTTACAGAACGGGCTTTGTTGGGGTGTTTGTGTGTGAGGTGGTGGTGGTGGTGGGGGGTTACGATACTTCCCTCGTTTGTCCTGGTCTGGAAGACTGCGTCACCCGTCGTTTTGTCATAGCACAAGGCCACCCTCTGAGACTTAGGAAAAGTTGAACTATAGCTACACTACAATGCTCTGCTCAAAGCATATATGCCAGATCACCCTCTTATTTTTAAGGGTCTTCCACTGAGTTTTCTCGCTCCCTGAAGGCCTAATCAGTGCCCAGGTGGCAAAGTTGGGTACCCGCCCTTGGCCTCAGAACTGCAGATGTCACCCGGTGGGTTCCATGAGCCCCAGCTGTGCTGGCCAGCTGGTTTCTGCACACTATCCTTGCTTCTCCCTGAAGACATGACCCAAATAGCAAGCCCCAGAGAATTCTGAAACACACCGCAAACAAACAACCCCAATCTGTCAAGTGCAAGTAAAGTGTGGAGGCGCAAGTATGGTTCTGGATTTTTAGGTTTCAGGTAGATTAAACATGGTCAAGTAGATAAAACATGGCCTTACCCATCATTCCACACTGTGACCTGTTCCTCTACTTTGCTCTAGTTGTCGTAACCCCCATTCTGGGGGTCCTATGGGAGTTGACAGTGTTGTTTCAGGCAGTGCGATCTACATTTGAGATTGTCTCAACTTCTAAGTTGGAACCAGGGAATGTTGCTTTCCAAAGGAAAAACAGAAGAGCATTATTATCATGCCCAGTCCTGCAACAGACAGTCAGACCTGGACTATTGCAACGCCTTGCCAAGAACACACAGTGACCATCGATGGTACTCAATCCAAAGTCGTCGTCTGTTTTTCTTTGGGGTTTTTTCAGCTTTTTTTTCAACTAGACCAGAACATCTTATCCTACTTTGGAGCCAGGGAGTCTGCAACAGTGTTGTTGTGTTAGACCACTTGCACTTAGACTTGTGTTAATGACTCTTACTAATGGGCCAAAGCTTCCAATCTCTTGTGGTGTAACTGGAGAATAGTTAGAGAAGGTCATACGTCTGTAAATGATATCGGTTTTCTCCTCTACTTGTTAGCGCACAGCAAGCAATACCCTGCAAGTTTACGACGTCCCTTGATACCTGTACTTTCAACACAGGAGCCAATATTGTTTATATTACAGAGGAGTTAGTTTACAAGGTACACTTTGACCAAATGTTTACACATCTCTGATATATATGTTTGTGCCTTGCTTGTGTATGCAGCGTTGACTGAAGGGAAATAGTAAAACCAGGCTACAGAGGATATTAGCCAGGCATCTTTAAATAAATTTAATATCCTACTGACTTGGCTGTCGGAAGTTCACACTCAGGGCAGCAGCAGTAATTTTCCCCTCGTGTCTTTTTCACTGTCTAATGGCTTTATATTTCCTGCCCGCTCTGCCAGCGTAACTACTGGGAGCAGGAGCGGGGGGGAAACAGTGTGGCAGTGCACTGCAGCAGAGATGGGCACACAAGCTTCTGCTCGCTCTACGTCATCTTCATGAGAATCTACAGACTTGAGTCCCTGTGGGAAAATAGCCTCTCTGCATCTCCCGCCCTCTCATTCTCTATCACTCTCTCTTTCTCTGGTCATTCTTCATCCTAGCAGGATCTGTCGCCCTGAGGAAGGCCTCTGAGTCTGGTGATGACTGACAGCAAGAATGCCTCTGTTCTTCTTTGCGTTCCATGTGCACTCTTCTGTAGCATCTTCTGGACAGCCGCCGCCTCCATGTAATCTCTGGTACACACAGTAGGAGTTTCCTTCTGTAGGTTTCAGTGAGTCTGAGTGCTTGTGCCCCCTTTAGGAAGAAGGTGGTAGTGCCTCTGAGGTCAACTTAAAGGCCCACTGAAGTGCCTTGAAACGTGCAGCGTTGTTCAATGTGTTGATGTAATTTCCACTGAAACAGGAAGACGGCGGAACATATCGAGCAGCTCCTTCCCTTTTTTAAAATAGCCAATAGCGTTTAGTTTATATCACAGCTCGGCCAGAGCCGTTGAGCTCGGCAAAGCCGCGTATGACAGCCACAGTGTAATAGATTCCCCTTTTAAGATGTAATAATGAAACTGTTACTAAAGCAAAACAGTGAACATAATCATGCTGAGGATGTGTAGTTTGAAAAGTGTGTAATTTATCTAAGTGCGTGGCATTGGTGTTATCTTTTCTACTTGTCAGTGCTTTTTATAATGCCAAATCTGTCTAACAGTTTCTCCTTCTAATCTACTCCTTATGTCTTTAAAATATAGAATTATGTGTATAATTCAAATAGGTTGGAGTCCGATATGCTCTGTGGTCTCACTGACTCTCACATATGATCCGCTCTGTCGTGTCTCTGGACCGGAGGTGGTTTCCGTGACACTAACGCGAAACCAGACTTCATTCGCCGAAATAGAAAGCATATTTACACTGTCTTGAATCCCTTTCCCCTATTTAGTGCATTATGTGCCATTCACCATATAGAAAATAGTAATTGTGTGAACAAGTGACAGATTTCAGCCGCAGATTTAGCGTCTATTTATAGTGTATGGGGGTGGGATGCTTCAGATACTAGAGAGCATTTGATTGGACAGAAAATCTATTGAGAAGTTGGAGTGCAGAGTGATGTCATCAAAATCGTTGATCCATATTGGCAGCAGTTTTGAATGCTTATATCTTCTTAATATGGATCTTGTCATTGTTTTGGAGCACACTAGCTTATAGATAACAGGAAGGCTAAGATTCATAATAAAAGGCAAACAACTTAAAGTTTGATTTCATGGGGACTTTAAGATGCAGTGAAATAATAATAATATTAATAATAATAATAATGATGATGATGATGATGCTTAGAATTATAGTTATTAGTATTTATATTTCCTTATTTTATGTCTTGTTTTTATTTTATTTTACATTTTGAAATTTTAGACCGCTTGTGTTGTTTCATTGTTACACCTACTGTTTATTTCCTCTCTAACTGTACAGGACCTCAGCAGTAGAGAGAATCACTCACTGTAATTAGTTTTAAAAATAGACTCTTTTATTATCTTTTATTATTCAAAAGCGATCGTTAAACGTTAGATTAACCCTAGTACTAACATATATGAAACTGTGGGTTGCAAACCGTACGGTTCTTGTTTTATGGGAACCGATTCAACCCTGTCTGTTTTCTCACCTAAGCTGTCTGTTGTTGGCAGGGGTTCCTCATTCCTTTATCTGTATTTTTTTTTTCTCTCCTCTCCTCTCTGTTATGTCTGGAGGTGTGATTTATGTATTCTTTTATTGAATTCCTTTGCGTTGTTTAAACTGAATATGGCAGTGGTATTAAGCGTTTTTCTCAGTTTACTTGGCAGCTTTAAAACCGGCCTCATCTGGTCTGCTTTGATCTTGAGGCATTCGAATGCTGTTCAAGACATGGCAAACGTGTGTGATTTATGAAACCTCTTAGCATATGCGATACTCTACAATGAAGAAGGCTTGTAATTGGCTGAGATGTTTTACCTGCTCTGCTGGTTGCTAAAATTGCATGTGCCAAAAATGTAATTTAGAGCTTTGTTAAATGGAAAGTTTCTTCTTTTTTTGTGAACTATTCCCGTAAACCTTAACAAGAAGAAAAGTGAGTGCACAGGACAGTTAGAGCTCGTTATCGCCTCTTTTCTTAGACCACTTAAAAAATGCGAGGGTTGACAGAGGAGTAATTTTATCGTTGTAATGAAGTGTATCTGCAATTAGCCTTTTGTCCTCTACAGCTGAAGTTCAGGCTCTCGGATCCAAACATGCGTGACTCCCTCATCCCAGTTAGCCTGACTGAGAGCCTGTCGTCTAAATGTCTGTGCTGGTTAAAGATCCCCCACTGAACATGTTAGCTGTGGTCACACAATGCTCTTAAATGCAGATTGCTGTGCATTGCATGGCTGCTATCTGGCTTATTTGCTCTGCGGTAGAAACTTTTCATCTCATTTGATGCTGTGACCCCCCTAATTGTGAGGGACCCTCTGGCATTTCCAGCCCTAAAGCTGTTGTTCAACCATCAAAATGTATTTATTATAATGGAAATGAATCTGACCCTGAAGAAACTGGCTGAGGAGATGCTCGGACAGTTTTGGAGAGCACATTATGCCATTGTTTTAGGCGTTGTTACCACTGGCTGGCTGGAATGTTCCTCTGTCTTTTAGATATTCACACTGGCTTAGTGTATATAAGCGGTTTCTGGGTTTATTTTAACAGCTTGATGAGTTTGATTTGATATTCTCTGTAATGTAGTTGAAGCTTGTTGGGAGAAAACCATTTTGGGAGATGCAGGAACCAGCAAGAAAAGGGCAACAGCGCCCCCTTGTGACCCAAACACTCTTCTCATGCAGCAGAAAACTATTTTATATTAAATGATTTGTTTGTTTTATGGATTAAAATATTGTTTTTGGATTATACATTTAGCAGATGCTTCTATCCAAAGTGGCTTTGCTTGTGCCAGTTGAGCTACAAGAATTACAATTGATCTGACTACTTTGAATATGTGACCCTGGATCACAAAACCAGTCATAAGTCGCACGGGTTTATTTGTGGCAATAGCCAACAATACATTGTGTGGGTCAAAATTATAAATTTTTATTTTATGCCAAAAATCATTCGGATATTAAGTAAAGATCATGTTCCATTAAGATATTTTGTAAATGTCCTACCGTAAATATATAAAACATTTATTTTTGTGAGTGAATGCAGCACAATCGCCAACATAAATGAACAACTTTAAAGGGGATTTTCTCAATGTTTAGATTTTTTTGCACCCTCAGATTCCAGATTTTCAATAGTTGTATCTCGGACAAATCCTATCCTAACAAACCATTCATCAATGGAAAGATTATTTATTCAGCTCCCAGATTGATATATAAATCTCAATTTAAGAAAGTGTACCCGTAGGACTGTTTTTGTGGTTCAGGGTCACATATTAGAATGATTATGCAAATTTAACATTTTTTTTATTTATTTTTTATGTAATATAGATATAGAATTCCTAGAAAATGAACTTATGAATTTGTAAGAAGACCTTAAATGACAGTACTTTTAACACATCTCAGACATTTTACTTGGAAAGAACATGCAAGACTGCAACTGACCTCAGAAAGTTCAAGGCTGACTTTTCATGTGTACTTTCCCGCTGGTGTCCCAGTGGCCCTGCCCGCTCTCTTTGGTGTTTGACGATAGCTTCAGAAAGATGCTGAGTGCTTCTCTTCAAGTCTGTGCTGAACTCAGCTGGCCATAAGTGAGAGATGTGATTTATATGCCTCACGGCTCACTTTCTGAATCTGAGCTGTCCTAGAAAAAGTGTGTATGCAAGAAATGGATTGAGGGGCGCCCTCAGACTCTTACTCCTGTGTATCAGCGTTTACCCGAGAGAACAACCCACATGTCATTCCAAACCTAGATCACTTCCTTCTGTGGAATACAAATAGAAATGTAAATGATGAAAGTAAATGCTGACTAGGAATTATAAAAATGTAAACATATTTCAAGACTGAAGCCGGATGAAAGCTTTGTGTAAGGAACAGACTAAAATATGTTGATTCAATTGTTATAAAATTGAGAAATATGATCCTTTTATGGTACTTTTATGCTTTATCGTGGAGATTTTAGGAGACCTTGATTCTCTTTTAGTGTCAAAGTGTTTTTCTCAGGATACTCATGTCAGTGAGTCTATACAATTATTAATTTAGCAAATGCTTCTATCAAAAGCGTCTCTACTTTACTTTTCTAGCGCCACTTGAGCCACAATAATTACAATTTGTCTAGCATTTTTTTTTTTATTATTCTTTTGAATGTTAGAATGATTAGGCAAACATTTTTGTGTATATGATGTACAATAGATGTGCAGTTTATCGAAAGCATGCTTGCGCAATCAAATGTGATGCAATCCAGGTACTGTATTAGTGGCTATTTCCTCCTTTTTACTTGTTTTTTTTCATTTGGACATTTATTTGTCTGGTATTCATTTTTTATGATGACAGGTTCAGGAAGTAATTCGTTGGACTGATTCAGACTCACAAATCTTTCTGGCCGATTCTTTGCAAGAACCACGTCCCTTTCTGCGTAAGCTAGCGCCGAAGAAGATATTTTGACTTTCATTGTATGACCAAAAAAACTAAATGAGGCAGAGCACATGATGCATGCAGTCACTGAAGAAAGGTGAAGTAGAAAGATACTGTATTATTTATTGTATTTTGTGTGAGTTTTTCTCTGCAATACCCTCAGATACCCTGCAAACTCAGTTAAATATACATGTTGTGCTGTGCCACTGTAGAATCAGCACTGATGCAGCATCGCTGAGTGAACACGAGAGGCTGTCCGGGTGAAAGAAACGGGCTGGAGGCTGTCAGGGTTAAAGAAACGTCCTGCAGGGAGACGGACGGGTTTGGCTGGCCACTGTTTTTATTGGGCTGCTGTTTTATTTTTCCTCTATAAAGCGTCCGGCTGCTGCTTTTGCTCTGCTGGTCTTTCTAGTGATGCAAGCAGTCATTTAAGGACCTCGATGGATGAAAGCTCCTTCCTTTTAGCGTTCCTGCTTGCAAATTTGACTGGCTATTATTGTGAGATTATTATCACCCTTCTTTCTTTTCCTTTCCTCATTTCGCATCTCCGTTCTGATTCCAGGTCGTTCCTCCCATTGCTCGGCCAGGCCTTTGGATCGAGGGACTGTTATTTTTCCTCTTCTACTTTTATGAGGGACATTTACAGCTGAGGTCATATTGTTCTCGTGCTCGCGACACGTCACCTGATGCGTTTAGCACAGCCCGTTAGGTCATGTTTTTGCGGCGTTCACCTGCAGGTGAAAGTTTTCGGACTCTCCGTAACTTGGAAAGTTGATGACGTGAAGGGATTGCAACTATATCTGCAGTAGCTGGAGATTGCATCTAAACGCTACTGGCAGTGTGTGAGTAGATAATGTGTCTGTGAAGTGGTGTGGAATATCGCTTTACACAAAGGTAGAAACTTATGGTTGTGGTTTATATGAAAGTGCATCGTTATACTGGCATTTGGTATTAAAATCTATATTTCTGTTTTCTTTCTTGTCTATGCAGGCTAGGTGATCAAGCAGGAGTGCTGCTCTGACAGCGAGTGGAAACCCAGGTGTGTATCTTCTGATTTCCTCTAGTCTAATCTAGTATAATAAATCTGGCAAATTTTGGTTCTTGACCAAAGCAACAATGTGCTGCACTTCAGTGGCGTTTAGGCAGTGTTCATGCACTGATGCACATATTCAGTCTGTTTAGCAATTACTGACTTTTATGTTATATGCAATCATTCTGTAATCTATGATTTTGAAATAAGTCACTTATGCTGACCCAAGTCAGCATGAGATCAGAAATACAGTAAATAAACAGTAGCATTGTGAAATATTATTACAATGTAAAAACTCTTTTTCTATTGTAATATATTTTCAAATGTAATTAAATCTGTGAGGCAAAGCAAAATCTTCAGCATCATTACTCCAGTTTTCCGTGTCACATGATCCTTCAGAAAATCCTTATGATATGCTAATTTGGTGCTCAATAAACATTTGTTATCAGTGTGGAAAACAGTTGTGATGCTTAATATTTTTGTGACATTTTTTGATGAACCCATTTAAAAAGAAAATCATTTATTTGAAATAGAAATATTTTGTAGCATTATAAATGACTTTACTGACACTTTTGGGTAATATAATCGTTTTTTTTTTTTCGTTTTTTTTTTACGGTAGTGTAAGTGTAGGGAAAGTAGTTGTATTTTTTTGATAGTATAGTGGTTCAGTATTGAATATTGAAATGCCTTGTTTTTTTTTTCAACTGATGGAGTGTGTTGCCAAGGTCAAAAGTTTCAGTGAGGTAAATGTTGCTTGCTTGTGTGTATTCACACTCAGTCATTGCATTCTTGGATGTCTTTGAGGTAATGCTGTAGTTCCACCTAATACCGTTAGAGGGTGCTGGAGATCTCCTTCACACCTAGTGACATCTTCATTCACACATTCTGCTTCTGTGTTCAGTTGTGGCAACCTGCTAATTTACTGGATGCATTATACCAGTCTACAGAGCAGCGACCATCTTGCTTTTGATACACAGAATGAACCATTTTGTTTGTACTGCATATGAGGTTGTGCAACCATTACCAACATTTTGCATCAAAATGTCTAAATATACATTTTTGTTGGGTGGTCTGAGTGATGCTCAAGGACATCAGTAAAGATGTTAAGCTGTAGTTTTCTAGGCCAAGTTTCTAGGCTCATGAGAATAGTTGTGGATCTCGGGTCTGGGCTGTTTATAGATGTAGTCTGAAATATCATTGGATGTGGTAGTCTACTAAAATCTAGATTATTTATTTATTTATTTTGATAAGTTGTGCCTGAATGTGTGTGTGGTTTTCTCATTGGGTGTTTTCTGTGTAGTAATATTACTGGATGAGGTGCAGTGGTTTGCTTTGGCCTCATGATGGCGTTAGAGTAACTTCCAGATCAGAAACTAAACATGAGCTGATGTGGAGCAAGTGAGCAGATCTAGACTGCTTATTGATTAAAGATTTATTTAATTGCACTGAACAGCTGTTGCATTTAATATTCTAAGGATCATTCTAAGGGTTTAAAGCTGAACTTCTATTTGGCCAGTGGCTTTGGAAATGTTGGATATTTGACTCCATTTTCACAGATTCCCTGTTGCCCAACATCAAATATCAGCTCTGAGCTTCTTCAGAAGTCACAGGGATGTGTGTGTTTTGTATAAAGTATTAGACGTATGGGGGAGAAAACCCCAGCTTAAACGCTGCTGAAAGTGAGTGAGATTATAATAAGTCTGTGATGTTTTCTTTTACCATCTTAAAAATATCTATAAAAAATGAGAACACATTCTGTGTGAACAACCCTTTAGACTATAACTTTACCACCATCGTTCCAGCTTGCTGTCTATGGTGATTTTAAGAGGAAAAAATAGGCTCATATAGTCAAATTAAAAAGAAAAAATATTTCAGCTAAACTTTTAGTTTAAAGTTGCACTTTGTGTCTTTTGGCCTTTTTGCGGTTAAAAAATAAAACCATGCATTTCGTGTAAGAATATTGTTTTGGTTGTGCTTTATTTGTGTGGATAAATATGACGCTTCACAATAGATAATGCTTTACAATGAACTAGAGAGCTACATATGGTAATTTATCTGTTAAAAAAAGAGTACTAAATGCTATCTCTGCATCGCCTTTATAACATTTCAAATCCCTCAGTTCTCGGCATCTCCGAAAAGCCAAGCCGATGTTGATTCTTGTTTTATTACGAGTTCGTGTTCTCTTTTTGCCAGCGGACTCTCCTCTGTTCAGCTCGTTTTTAAAAACGAGTGATTCTTCGGTGGTTCAAAATTTGCCAAGTTTTGTCAACCTTTTTCTCTCATGACAACTAACCTATGCCACTCCCACACCATACATGCGTCAAAGTAGCCATTTTTTTATTCGTTTTTAATTCCATGGCAGGTCATACTGCAGCAGAACATGGACTAAAATGCGAAATAAAAGCAGTTTCATCATATATAACCTAGTAGAAGTCTTAGTGAATGGATGTCAGAGGAGTAAACGTGTTTTTTGAACTTGCCAGTACCTGGACAGGCGAGAGCAGACTGCTCTTGCCTCAGGGAAAATAGCAGGATACGTGAAAGAGAAGGGAAGTGAGAAAACAAAATCTCCAGCGGTCTCTGTTTACTCAGTCTAACCTTGCAAAGCTCTACTAGTGTCCTCTCCACCGAGCTCCCTGCTTCTCTCTCTCCTCTCACCAAGTACCAAAAGGAGAGGAGGGGGAGGAGAGCACGCGTGTGTTTGTGTGTGTGGTAGAGCTGAAAGTGTGGAGCGAGGGAAGGGGGCTGGCGGCGCACACCTTCACTGAGTGGCTCAGAAACACAGAACAGGACAGTGCAGTCAGGTATCTATCCCGTCCTCCGTGTCGAGCGTCAGGGTCAGGCGGCCATGGCCCTGTTTGTGGACTCTGCGCACTGCATGGGGGCCTACTACTGCCTCATCAGGACCCGGTTCAAGCGGAGACGCAAGAAGCGGTCCGAGCGGAAAGGTCAGAACGCTTTCTTTAACAGGCCTGACGGAGATCCGAGGACGGGTTTTCCACTAAACTTGATCGTACGCAGTGCTTTTCTTCAGTGCGTGTGATTTGCATTTCTAGACAGACATACAGTAGTTGACTTTAGAGAAGTTGACGTGTACTGCGGTCTTGAAGATTGTAAATAATGTTTTTTTTCGAAGATTATTGGAGTATGTTTTATAAGAAAACACTAGTTCAGGTTTCTACTTCCAAATTTGCTGTTTCTTTGTAATTTTGGGGGAAATTTACTGGCAGTTTCTGAGTAAAAATCGATTTAACACCAAATTTAGTCTACTGTGAACTACTGTGAACTACTGTCAAACTGTAATTCTGTCATTTTTATCCATCATGACCTCATATTAATTGAGTGAGTATGTGTAATATTGTTAGCTTTTTTTATCTGTCACACTGCAGGATCATTTGAAATTAACTAGTGAATGTAAAAAGGCACTTTTTATCATTCTGTCTGGTCAAATCTAAAGCTCGTATCACAGTTTTATGATATTCTGGATAATACAGCTGTGTAAAAATTATGACCTTTTTTTAGACCTTTGCTAAAAATTATGAAAATTTAGTAAATAAGTTGTTTAGAAATATCAGGCTGTCTGCAGGTTCTTTCCAATAATCTTATATGTATAATCAAGTCTTAAATGTTGTTTTTGCCAGTATCTAAAGTTGGTTCAGCAGTTTGTTTTTAAAATACATTTTCCATGAACTAAATTAGTGTAGCACTAAAGTGGAAAATCATGCTTGTTTTTTACTCTATTTTAGTTCTCACATTAACATATTTATGATGTATTTTTGTTTATATTTTTGTAAGTTATGAATATTGATGTGGTCATTACAGTTCATCTGAGAAAAATCTACGGTTTTTTTTTTTAAGCCAACAATTTGTGTATCAAAGGTATAAATAAACATGATGAGGATCTTTAAAGTCCTTAAATCTTATTATTTTTATTTATTTAATGTTTATTTGACAGGGACAAACGCATAGAACATTGCTTTATAAAGAATAAATAAGGTACTTACATAAGGTCTTACATTTCATTCCCTTAAATATGCAGATACCCTGAAGATTATGATATATTTCATATTTAGGCTAGGCTCACATTTCTTTAGTGGTTTGTATGTGGTTTGGAGATTTATGCATGATTCAGTTTCTTGTTGCAGGAATTCTTTATTTTGGGAGTGTTTAATGAATGATTTACATTTCTGTGGTTAGTTTAGGTGGAAGGATGAAGTGAGATGTTGTTCTCGCTGAAATTGTTGTAGTCTGCCGTGGAATGAGCAACTTGTGTGTCTAATGTATCACCATGGTGATGAGCCACAAACAGAAAAAACTAAGATCGCTTGCAAGCATGCAGAACTTTGAATTATATATATATATGGCCTAAATTATATATTTTTATGGAAAATTCTGCAGTGATGGTCCCTGCTATCTGACTGATATTTTGAGATCCTGAGATGTCGCACTTGTCTCTTAGACAGCTGTCAAGAGCAAAAATGAAGGCACTCTCTCCCTGTCAGTCATGTCATATGAGGGTGGTATTTTAGAGAGGAGTGGTCTAAGTAGGGAAACATCGCTTTCAGCAACTGGAACTGTTTTACTTGCTTTCTTTTTTTTTTCTTTCTTTTTTTTATGTAATTTTATGGGTCCTTTTGAAATGTTAACTTATAATTTCGTTTTGGTAGGTGTGAAATCTTATTTAAAATGGGAACATTATTTTAAAGGCTGTTTTTTTTTTTTTTTTTTTGCTCAGTCATCAGATTTGATATGAAGAACTAAAGTGTGAATAGAAATGTTAAAGTTAATTAGCTGCTTTCTGCGGTAGGTAATGGAATCAAAGTTTGTGAATGTCAGTTTGAGATCTACATTTCAGCTTCTTTGACCCAAATCTGCCTTGAGGACTTTTTGGGCAAGTTTTCATCTTTTTTTTGTTAATGTGTGTAATAATTCTGTCCTACTTTAGAATGTTACAGTACTTGGTTGAAATGTTTAGTGGGAACTATACAGTAGGTGTGTATGTTAGGGGTGTAAAGATTTTCAAAATACTCATGGTTTGGTTTGTGTCATGGTTTTAGTTTGTTTCGGTATGTGCTATGTTCAGGTGAAAAACTACTGTCAAATAAAAATACAGAAAATAAGAACAAATTATCAAGCTAAAAGAAACCGCACAAATACAATAGAGCAAAGATAACAATAAAATGGACACTGCTTTTCAGGGTATTTTTTTCAAGTAGGTCTAACAGTTGTTTTCTGGTACAGAATTTGTATAATCAATTGCTAAATAACACTGCATAGTCTTCACTGTATACATTAAAGATTAATCCTTATTAAAGTTACAAAAGTTGTTCAGTCAAGAGCAGTGAGTGATGTCTTTGTCATTTGTTAACAAAGACACAGTCTGCCACAGGAATATTAGGCTGCTGTCACTTTAAGACATAATGCACAGATCCAATATACTGATACTGGTGTCAGGAGAGCACTTTAAAATGCTGTCCAAGTAGGCAGCTCACTGTTTGTTTGAGCAGAGCTCATGTTTTTCTCTCCTCCTGTCCAGGAGCGGGGTGAGGTATTGGGTGTCACACTCAGGCAGTGTGTGGATAAGCCCAGGCAGGAGGTTTGGCGGCAGCCGCTGAGGTGTGCGTTTTAGAGGTATTATCCGAGCATTCGCCGTTTGCCTTTACATTCTGAGCCACGCGGGTTGAGAACTGAGACCTGTCATCCAAGCAAATCCTCCGCTGCTGAAGTGGCGTTTTTTAGCATGCCTCACACCCCCTAATGCGGCCTGGCAACTTAAGGCGGCTTTGTCAAACCCGTGAGTTTGTCTCCTCCTCTTATCTAGGGCAGGATGCCAAAAGGAGGCAGAAAAACGGAGGCATGATGATTCTCTTTAAGAAGTCTAATGCTAATGTAATTCCCTCACTCACGGGCCTGATTGGGCCACATTGTGTCGGCGCCGTCTCTCTGTGTGGTTGTAGCCTGACGTTGAGCTGGCTCTAAGATATCTTTGGAACTTTAGGGGCTTTGCGTCACTCATGGTTCTTGCAGCATTGCTGGTAGTAGTGAATGTGCTGTAAGGATATGGTGTGGCATTGAAAATCACACACATGACAATGTGGGTGTTAAAATTAGGTGTTAAATAGTTGTCCAAGCTGAGAATCTATACTAGTGTTGCACGGTGTACCGATACTTCAAAAGTATCGCGATACTCGGAAATTAAAAACGTCACGATACCTAAATTTATCAGTATCGATACTTAAAAAAAAAAAAAAAAAAACGCCTCCCATATGGACGTCTGTGTTTTTTCCTGACGCACGCAGCAAAGAACCTGCCGCTGTCAGTGTCATGTGACAAAACACTACAGCGAGATGGCTGCATGTGCGAGCACAAGTGGTCCACGACTCGTAGAAATAGATGACGCGAGGAGTGACATATGGAAGTACGTTGCCTACCTTTCTCTGTTGCACGGTGAACCGATACTTCAAAAGTAAATCGGAAATGAAAAACGTCACGATTCCTTAATTTATTAGTATCGATACTTCTAAGAAAGACCGCCTTCCAGATTTGTAATGCCGGCGACACACTGACTGCGTGTCGTGTCCGTTTTTATTTCGGCTCCCATGTTAACTGCCTGCGTGACACACGCGTCTGGGCGCAGCTCGAGACGCGCGGAAAACGTGTGCATGCTAGAAATAGAACCGACGCCTATTTTTCACACGACACGCAAGCGTGTTGGAAGCGTTTCCAGGCAAAATAGAATAGGAAAAGATGTTTCTATGTCATTTTGACACGAATACATATTAATAAATGACATTTTGATGTTTGAAAGTTTTGACATAAATACAATATAAATGTATTCTGTAGCCTATTTTGCCGTCAACACTGCCGACGTTGTCTTTGCTGCTATTGCTATATATTTATGTTTAACATGAAGTATAGGCCTTCCACAACTCTCTCCCCACATGTCAAATATATCACCAATGAGGCTTATCATATGTTACCAATATTAAACATTGTTTAATATAATCGCTGTTCATATTTTTATTCAAAGTTCAGAATCAAGATAAAGCTCTTATGATAAATGAGATAATGCTGCTAAATTTATAATTTTTTTTACCTTGAATGTCATTGCTCTAATTTATTTTTTATATTTCATATTTTGTTCAAATGTTTAATATATCTGCTGTTCATATGTTCATTTATTAGTGTGTTATATGATTAGAATGTTGTCCCGGTTTTAAAATAAAGCACATCAATGATATTTGAGAGTGTTTCTCCCTTTTCAGGAAAAGTATCGAAAAAGTATCGAAATCGCAATACTTGACTTGGTATCGGTATCGAAACAATAATTTTGGTATCGTGACAACACTAATCTATACACAGTCCTGCTCATAATGTTACTCCACCTTACAGAATCTCGAAGATGCTTCTCTTTTTTTTCTTCTTTTTTTCTTAAGTTGTTTTTCTTCTCATTTTTCTTCTCATTTTTCTTCTCATTTTTCTTCTCATTTTTCTTCTCATTTTTCTTCTTTTTAATGTTTTTTATTTAAAAAGTATTCTCTGTAAATATTGCATAAATAAGACCACACTCGTGCAGGCAATATATGATGCAATACTAAAAATCTTTTTTGTTTGCTGAAATGAAATATAAATATTACATGAAGTACTTAAACTTGAAAAACTTAAACGAAAATTAGAAATGTTGCATTGGCAGCTAAATGAACTAAAGTAAGTTTGGTCTAAAGTACTATAACTGAAGTAAAATACGTTTAGATTAACTTAAAAAAGTTAAGTTTCCGTAAAAAAAAAAAAAAAAAAGGAAAACTAAACGAAACTATTAAAAAAATAAAGAGCAAGACAGCAGATAACAAAATTATAATGAACTGAAAATATAAACATAAAAGCTAATATACTATAATATATAATATACTATAATAATATATACTTATATTATAATTTTAATAACTATAATAGTGTGCAAAATACAAAAAAAAAAAATATTTTTTAAAAATGCTAAATCTGCTCTTTCAGATTGTACAAGGACTGTGTAAATTGAAGCATCAGGGATGCAGTTGAGATCCTTGTGTCTGCCTTGTCATTTAACCCTCTCCAGTGGGCTGCTGATGGCATGTGGAGGAGAGTTTCTGCCCAGCCAGCAGACTGGAGGAAATGAAGCTTCTCTGATGGAGGGAATGGAACGTGTGCAGTCTGATAATGGTGTATCATGGGGAAGATCACCATTGCTCTCCTCTCTTTATTATGCTATATGAACACACACACAGCAGCTTTACATACATCTCTCTTTAGAATATTCAGATGTCCATTAAACTAGATATTGGATAATTTTTTTTTTCTAAACAGCGTTTAATTTACTCTGTAGTAAGATTCTTTAAACTTGCTTAACCACAACCTGAAAAATCTCTGAAATTTTCTTGTGGCAATGACGCATGAGGCTAGAATCATCTGTTGTTCACATACTTGCATGGAGTATGTTATTTTGGAAAATATTTTAGTTGGTTGTCACATTCAATTTTAATTTCTCCAGAAAACTGTGCAAACGTCTTCCAATAATGTTTCAAACCAAGATTATACATATAAATTACATTTCTGAGAACTTGCACATTTGTTTTAAACTAGATTTTTAAAAGCTTTTATTTCCTTTTTCTTAATCTATGACATCCTTAGTTGTCATTAAGATGCATTTTGTTTTGAAAATCTAAAGCTTTGTGGTCTTTTTGTGTGTAATGGCTGTGTACTTTGCTTATACTGTGCAGATAAGCACTGAAATAACTACAGCTAATGTAATGTAATAAATTTACATAGTAACCCAATTGGCAATACTCAGTCAATCAGGCAATTAATTCATAATTAAAAGCAATTAAAAGAGCAGTTCTCATTCCTCTTAAGTGATACCATTAACCTTTTCTTTGCATATCGATTGAATTAGCTATTGCCATTGGAAAACAGAGACCATGCCAATGCCGCAGCTCTCCAGTCTAATTGAGACTCAAAGCGGCACATGGTTGAGATGACATAATTAGACTGGATCAGTGAGGAAGAGTCGTCTCTGTAGTGCGTGTGTGTGTGTGTGTGAGGTGGATGTCATCCCTCCATCCCCCTTCATTTCTCAGGCTCATTAACTGCAGGTTGCAGTCTGAAAAACTGCTAATGTTTCTGAAATAATTCTTAAACAAGCTGCCCACCCATATTTAATGACTCACTCAATGCGGTCCACCAACACTCAACTCTCACACACAGTCCCCCCTTAGTTTATTGTTCTTTTCTTTTATTCTTTTTCATTTTATTATTCATATTATATTCTCAATATTTTGTTTAATAAATTCTATTAGTTCTATTTCTCTGTATTTTATTTTGTTTATTTGTTTGTTTCTTTCAGTCTTTGTATTTTTTTACTAGTTCTTGTTCTTGTTTCTCCACTCTCTTTTTCATTCATAATTTTCCTGTATTTATTTGTTGCTCTTGTTCTTCTATTAATTATTTAACTTGTATTTTGTTCTTTCGTTTGTTTCTTGTTCTTTTGTTCATTATTATTTTTTTAAATAATTTTTCTCTTTTGTTAATTTCTCTCTTTTTAAAGCTGAAATATGTAATGTTTTCGCCGCTAGAGGTCGCTAACCTCTTACAATAACAAAGGCGTAGGTTGATGACGCAGTGTTAAGCGGAATCGTGGAACTTGCTGTCATGCTGATGGATCTAATAATGTTTATGGATGAGTGAAACATTCATGTTTTTTAACGTAACTGTGGTATGAAGCAGGGCGCGATTGCTAATGAGAAACAGATATCAGCGCCACACGCGAGTGCCGCGGATATAAAGGAATAAGGACATTTAATTATACCGAACTACTTTTATTGTACCGACACTGTCAAGTCGTGATTCTTTGTCTAGTCAAAGTTTGTCGCGGAGCTCTCGGCATCTCGAAAACGCCACGACGATATTGATCCTCGTTTTAGTTCTCCTTTTGTCCCAAAGTCTGCTTGCCATGATCCATAATGTTTGAACGAAACTAGAACAGCTTTCCGATAAACATTACGCTGTTGTCCACATCTGTCGCTATGGTGACTATGGCAGTACAAGGAAACCATAGGCAGAAACCAGGGATAACGCGGATATTACGTCATTGACAGGTGACGAGTGACAAGGGACGGGCACTATTTAAAATTATGAATTTCTCTGAATTTACAAATTCTTGGAAACATTTAGGGATGATGTAAGTACACAATTGAAATAAATATATAACACTGTGGAAGTGGTTTTTAGATATTTTGATACAAAATTCTTACATATTGTACCTTTTAAGTGTGCTTGTTTTTATTCGTTTGTTTGTTTTCTTTTGTGTTCATTCTTTCATTTATTTTCTTTCATTTGTTTTATCTTTTGTTCATTCTTTTATTCTACATTTAATTGCTTTTTTATTATTATTTTTTCTCATTCTTTTGTTTAGCCATTTCATCCTTTCTTTTTGTATGTTTCATCCATTTGTTCTTTCCTTCATTTCTATTTTTTGTCCTTTCGTTTCGTTCCGACTTTGTGTTTGATTATTGGGGAAACAGTGTTGAAAGTATTAGCACACGTCTGTTAATCCGGTCTGTCTCTCCGTCTGTCAGTCATATCTCCCTGTGATGTTTCAGATGCTCAGCGCTCCTGCCTGTCCATCACTGTTACCTTCAGAGCTGTTAATATCCCAGCCACCGGGTGTAAAATTCACCGGCTAATCCACTCAGGCATGTACACGCACCCAGCGCTGCCTTCCTCCCCCGTGGATATTGGAGTAACTGACCTGGCCTTGAATTAGGAGTACAGTGATAGTCATCTGTTGTGAGCAGCGGGGCCGCTGATGCGAGGAAAATAGGCAGGGAAGGAGACGAGCCGAGAGAGAGAGAGAGCGCCAAAGCTCAAAAAGACAGGATGATACATAGTGCTGAGGCCAGCAAACCTCCTGTCTGTCCAGTGTAGGTTAGGAAAGCTGAGGATTAAATGCACACAGAGCTGGATATAAGCTCCAGGGGCTCATCTGTGCTCATAACCAAGATTTTGAAGCAATTTGTCATGCTTCAAGATGCCACGTCAATCCCTACCCTCCCACACAAGGGTCACGGTTCTGGGGGGCAAAAAGCATCTTTCTCCATTCAAAAGTAAAATATATTCTGACAAAAAAAATTTTTCATACATATAGCTAATATTTCATTGTTATTCTTACACCGTGTCCTAACTACACGCGACGCGCGATTCTATTTTAGAAACGGTTTCTATTTTTCTGCGACGTCGCGGCTGCTAACACACTCTCGCAGTGTTCGCCGTGGTCTTGCGGCTGTCAGAGCAGAAACGATGATGCTCTCCGTATGTTTTTGTCATCTCCGGTCGCGTTTATATGTAAATTGTGTGAGCTTATTTTGTCCATTAGATCGAAAGATATGAAAAAAAACCATGCATTTACCCACCCATAGACCCTTCCCTCGAAGAAATCAGGACAGAAGTGGTTGAAAGTGGACAAAAGAGACAAATTAAAACACCAGGTATAAACAGGGCCTGTGTTTGTCAGCCATTTTTGAGAAGTAAATACTTGGTTGAGTTCCTACAAATTCGATTAGTGGGTTAATGTCCATGTGAAAATGTGGGTCCCATGGCAATGAGAACCACTGCTTTAGAAAACTATTTGACCATATTTTATCATAGCTGTGAGTTTTACGCAGACAAGCACCACTAGTTTTCCTCAGAAAAAGTGAAAATCTAGTTTGTTCATTGCTGCTAGTAAGTCCATAGGCACATAACATATGTCATCATGAGCTATAATAGAGTTTGTGGGTTTAATAGGGTCTTGTGCTGGCTGTAGTCTCTCCTGGTGGTCTTCTAGCGTGTGGTCTTTGCAGGTACATGTCTGGTCTGCTGTTCCCATTTTGACAGCGGCGTCATTTATCAAGCCCCAGATATTAAAAGCCACTTTATCAAAGTGTCTCGTCGTGAGCTTTTGTTCAGGAACTCCTAAATGTGTCTGCGGTCTAAAAACCCTGTAATTTGCGGTGAGGTAAAAAATGAGTGTTGGCAGACTAATTCAAATCTGTTATTGGTCATTAAAGTGCTGAAATTCAATAATGGAGCTGGATGTTCTCAGCAGCGCCTGGTTGCCATGGCGGCAGTCATTGGGGCGGGGGGCGGCTACTCGCGGACCGCTCTGAGGTGGCCGCGCTCGTCTTCCTAACATGCCCGGCCCATCAGTTCTAATCAGGTGGAGCGACAGCCTGCCCCGTCTGCAGGGACCCCTCTCCATTAGGTGCTCAGCTGGCCAGCGTCTGCCGCACGTGTAGTCCATTAACCATCGTTATGTGGGTGCAGAACCGGGTGAGGAGAGACTTCGGAGCCACGTTTGAGGAAAGACTGGGTTTTGTGGTAGGAGCACACCTCCAAAAACCATAGGAAAGTACAATCTTGATTCTTTTGTCACATCTTTTTTTTCCCTCCATTTATAGTGTAAATTTTTTTAAGAGAATGCATGGATCCAGTATACTGATACACATGCATTGTCTTTCTTGACTGTTTAATTTCACTTAAGACATAACCTACAATGTTTGCTAGGATACTCACCAAGATGGGCATGTTGACCATTTTTTATTGTGAAATTGTCAGTTTAAGAATAGTAGCCTAGGAAAACCCAGACAACTTCCGGCAAATTTAGATTTGCTCTGCAAGTAGTCTGGCAAAGAGCTCATTCAAGCCCATTTCTAATCCGTCGAAATCACGGCACCAATCAGAAACGTTGGGGCGGGCTTTACACAATGACGATCGCTCTGATTGGTTTTAGGTCTATCCAAGAGGCATTTGAGCGACGTCTGTTGGTGAAGCGCACCAACTTTTAAATGCATTATTATATTCAAATTGCAAACACATGAGGACAGTCTCCATGAAAGACCCACTGGCAGATGAACGTGCTACTACATTTCTCTCCGAAACCGTAGGAAATTAAATTAGATTAAATAGAGGATTGTAACTCTGACAAGATGATTGACAGGGCAGTTTACGTGACAGGATGCACGCGACAGATCCGTCCGATAAAGATGACGAAGTAGTATGTCCCAAAGCTTGCCTACTTTTCTGCTACACATTCAAAAGTAAATATCTTTTCTTCACAAAAAGAGTACATACTTTTATGGCATAGTGTAACTTAGGCGAATTGGGACGCAGCATATGGCTTTACACGATGACGATCGCTCTGACTGGTTTTAGGTCTATCCACTTGCGCCCAGAGGCATTTGAGCGACGTCCGTTGGTGACGCCCCTTTGGAAATGAGTTATTAATGAAGCTTTGCCAGACCATAACTCAGTTACTACTGAGAATGGTCTGGTTTTAACCAGGCTATAAGAATAGTACAGTTTGATATAAAATAAATAAATAAACAGTTTACAGAGAACGGTTACACCCCTAGTACACATATAAATATCATGTCTATATAAAGAAAAATTTTATTACATTTTTATAATTTCGAAAGTTTTTATTCTTCTTGAAAGTTGGTTTCAACACTTTTTCGATTTCAGAGACCAAAGCGAGCAAGTTGGACAGGTCACGTGTCCCCAGTTGTATTGACGAGATTTTTGCGAAATGTCTCGTGAGGAAGTGTAATGTATTGTTGTCTAGGGCTTTTAATAGTCAGGTAGTTGGTACAAAATTAAGTTCTCCACTTCTATGTTATTATTAGTTGATCAGCTTTGCAATTATTTAGTTACTTTACATTTGCCTTTTCCACCTTTTCCAGATAACAAAAGTGATGAATGCCATGAGAGAGAAAGAATATATTGACTTTTTCTTAAATACTGATCTGGGGCTGTAATGGAAGTGGATGCACATCCATTCTGGAAAGGGGCCCTTATTTCTTCCTGGCTGTTTGAGACTGTGGGGTGATCCATCTATGTTAGGCCACACAGGGGCTGCAATGATGATGGTTTAGACTCGTATCATATCCCTCTCCATTTGCACAGCCCATCCATCTATGTCCACTCTCCCTCTCTCTTTTTGTCTTTTACTCACTCGTTCACTCATGATAACTTTTCCTGCACAAGGCCCTTTGACCTGCGGTAGATGATGGCAATGAGAGACACCTCACAGACTGGCTTGTGGATCATGTTTTCAGCCTTAAAAATGCAATTACCTAGTTAATGACAGTAGATATATATATATAAAAATAAAAAAAACATCTGTGGTTACCGTGCTTGTGAGGTAGTATTGTATTAATATTTCTCAAACATTCTGTTTAGGGATTGTTTTGGTATTAAAGTCGGCATGAAACGGAGTTGCGATAGTCTTTTCTTCCCTATTGAGATGTATATCTGAGTAAAACGGCTTCTCGAACAAGAAAACATTTAGGGTGGGACATGATTTTGCCCGTGGGGAATTGATTGGATGGTTGTGATTTGCTATTGGTCGATCTCATGTGAGTGACAGGTTGTCTCTCTATTTTTGTCTAACCATATACAAGATTGTCTTACCTTATTTTTGGTTTTTGAAGACTTTATACATCATGTTTGCATTTGCACACATGGTTTTCTTCCTTTCAGCTGTTTTCATAATGATTTTTTGATTTGATAGCATCTTTCTTGCATATACATATGCTATAACGTCACCTTTAAAGTGCATAGACTCTTTGTTTGTTCTTAGAAGCATCAGATTGAAAACACCAAAACAATCAAAACCTAAACTTAGCAAAAGCTTTTGCCTTGGATGCTTGTATTTCCTTTGGGAGATGGACATATATTTTTTCAATCCCAGATTTCATTGCAACATGAAAGAAAGAGATGCTCAGCAGAGGACCTTGGCATAAGTATTTTCTATTCTTGTTTGTCCAACTGCATTTATTGTTAGCAAGACAAGGTCGCACAGTATCAAGGCCATTGGATGCAATTAGTAAAATACAAACTCAAGGCCTCTGGAGTCCTCTAAATCTTCTCTCCTTTTTTTAAAGAAATGTTCAGAAGCTGAAGCTTTTCTTTCTGTTTCCTCTTAATTATTTTATGTAATGGGTTTTAATGACCATGACTCTTGTGACTGAAAATCCACATTTGCAGCTGCCCTTTTTTACCCAGTTAATGTGTTTATATGCACTTTAAAAGTTTAAAGTAATGTAGAGACTTTAGTCCTTACCAGTCTGATTTTTATTTTATTTTTATTTTTGCATGTACGCTACTGTACTATACATTAGGGTCAGCAAGATTACTCTACTGTTTTGAAAGAGATTAATGTTTTATTCAGCAAGGGTTCATTAAATGTGATCAAAACTGTCAGGAAATACTTTTTACATCGTTAAAAAAGATTTGGATTTCAAATAAATGTTTTTTTTTTTTGTTTTTTTTTACTTTCCATTCATCAAAGGATCCTGAAAAAAAATACAAATCATCATGGTTTCCACAAAAATATTAAGCAGCACAAGTCTTTGAAATGTGGCAGATCAGCATATTAGAATGATTGAAGGATCTGAATGATCATGTGACACTCAAGACTGGAGTGGCTGCTGGAAAAATCTGCTTTAACATCACAGCAAAAGATACATTTCAATATATAAATATCAAATAGAAAAGAGTTATTTACAATTATAATCATATTTTACAATATTTTACTGTTTTACTGTACTTTTGGTCAAATAAATGCAGCCTTGGCGAGTAATAAGACTTCTTTCAAAAACGTTACAAAATCTTACCGACCCCAACTATTAAATAGTAGTGTATACGTGTTAAAAGGCTGTGTCCAAACAAACTGAGTTTACTCTGTTTTGCTGTGCAGTTATTTGAGTTTGATGTTGAGGACTGTTTGCAAACTGATTTTGCACCAGTGCTTGTTTCCTATGCTGCATACTAATTCCTGGACCAATAGCGTGTAGTGTTTAGCCTGTGCTCCCAGATCTCTCTGTTTTCCCTGTGTTGTCCGCTATAATCCTGTTAACACCATGGCATTGAGCTGTTCTGTTTTTCCCAGAAGTTCATCCATGCCGTTGTCTCTGTCGAAAAGCCGCACCTTTGGAAGAATCTTCCTGAAAACCTCATGAGTTGCATTTTATTGCATCACATTTATTGTAGACAAGTGTTCAAACACGGGAGAATTCTTCATATTATTTTGGTTTTATTTCTTGAGACATTAAGATTCGAACTTACTAGCGTAGACGTGTCAAGGTTTTCTGAAGTGTGGATAATACATGTGAATTTTCTTTCACTGTGTGTAAAAGTGAAAGAGTCTGCTTGTAAGTTTTGTTGTTATGAAGCTACTAAAGCAATGGAGCATAAATCCTTAGCTCAGCACTGTCTGAGCCAGCATTCAGCGGCATCGGCTGTATTTCTCCGCCTAAATGGAGCGGAGGTCACAAATGAAGGGGGATCTGAGAAAGGAAAGGATCCAGAAGCATCTGTGAGGTGGATTGATAGAGAAGGTGGGCTGTCATCTGTCCCCAGTGTGGCGGTCACTCGACCTTGGAATGATGGACTCTGGGAGAGCAGCCATTTATTGGCCTTCCTCCAGTGCCTGGACTTTCATAGCTACACATGTGGGTGATTTATACCCGAGTGCACATGCAGGGTGTGCGGGTGTAATGTATTAAAGTGTGTGCTGTAGGGCTGTGAGGCGGTGGAAATGTGCTTTTGCTTTACTGTTTATACTGAGAGACTCCAGACTGCGACTAAAGCTTTGAGAGTCCGTATGCAGTTTCATCAGTTGAGTCATGAAGTGAGGTGCCATTAGTTTATTAGAATACATCTATAGTGTGACTGTGAACACTTCAGCTGTATGATTAATCGTTAAAAGATTGTGATCTCGATTCAAACACCCACGCGATCTTATTCCTAAATGACAACGAATCACCTGTGACTATTAAACCTTTATAGCAAACATTCAAATCTGCGTTGGTGCTGCCGCTGAACCGGAGAGAGCAGTTGTCGTCTATGAAGCAGCTTCACAAACAGTCTTTTCGACAACTCGTTATTTCTGTGCTACAATAATTCAGATTGTCACAGAAGTACTGGGATAAAAGTTTATAGTTCGGATATAAACACTGATGTCTATGGCAGTGTAAAGCGAGTAAATCACCTTTTGAAAGTAACTTGACTCTTCAAATAACGTTGGTCAATTACATCGTTACACCAGTAGGTGGCGACAAGTGACTGTTAAAAAATGTATTTGTCAGTAGCCCCTTTCACACAGCGTGTTGATCCCGGGAAATTGCCGTAAAATTGCTAGAGTGCCTTCTGTGTGAACGCAAACACGTCCCGGGATCGATGCCGGGATGGGAACCTAGTAACATTGCCGGGATGGAAACCTAGTAACATTGCCGGGATCAGTCCCGGAACACGCCCTGTGTGAACAAAAGCCAGGACCAATGCCGTAAGGGGTGTGTCGTAGTGATGGCGCACGTGGCATCGCATCGGCCTTTCTAAAATCTATGCTACAGCATATGGGGAACGAGCCACTCGGCAAACCCAGTGGCGCTACTGGGAAGTATGGACTCGTCTCCGTGTAGAAATGACGAGTTATCATCAGAACTGACATCAGACAGGAGTTATCACATCTTGACGTCACGTGTCTTTATGGGATGTGTGTGAACGCACTCACAGATTCTGGAAAATCACTGGCAGTGTGAATGAACCAAAATCAAACGATCCCGGGACAAATCCCGGGACACATTATCCGTGTATTTTCCGGAATCTCTGTGTGAAAGGGGCTATTGAATCATTCATTCAAGAGATTTGTTTAAAAAAAACGCTGATTTATCCAGTACTGAAACAAGCAAAGTTTTTATGAGCGAGTCATTAAATCAGATATTTTATATTACATAATTGAATTGAATTAAAAAAATGTTTTTTGAATTGGACTGCAATTAAAATGTTGTTAGAACCTCCAGTAAAATGCATTTTTTTAGTTGTCTATTCAGAATCGTGGGGAAATCATTATCTCTGTTTAAAAATAAAATAAAATACACTGATTCTCAATTTATCCAGAACTGGGCAGCTCTAATGAACACCAATGTTTTTTATACCAAAAATATATTTTTGTAACTTGAGTGAACTTTACACAATTAATTCCCACATAGTCCTTTTTCACACACACACATTAAGGGGTTTGAATACTTTTGCAAGCCACACACATGTATATGTGTGTGTAACTTTTTCAAATAACTATATTGTGAAAATAGTGATTAAAAGTTTGATTATACTGCTTTTTTTAGAGACAGATTATTTGTAAAAGAGGAGGTTTTATGCTTCATCTGCTAGAATTTCTGCATGTATTTCCATACATGTGTGTACGAATGGAGGGTTTGAAGATGATGATCTTTGCCCTCGCTTACTCCTTCAGCTTTTCACATCTCCCCCACAGAAAGCAATCTCACATAAAACTATCATATAAAAAATTCATCCCGCACACTCGTTCTCCTTGCCAGCCATTCTTTTAACTCAAGTGCAGCGTGATGAACAGCCATCTGTCAGTTATTGAATCCACTAACCCAGTAAAAGAGTTTCTGCCCTCAGCCCAAGCTCAGAGAAAACCCTCAGATCACTTGGAAAACCTTGACGTTGCTGGAACAGCAGAATTCATAAAGCTGAAGAATATTCATAACCATTCTTTGTCTGAAAAACCGGTCAGTGAGTTTGACATTTTTGGATGAAGGAAACTAGTTTCAGCTTCCAAGGCACAATAATATAATGTCGCTTTAGACGTAATCAAGATATATTTAATGTGCTTGCATTCAGTAGAAATGGATTCATAATGTGAATTCTGTATCTTATAATATTAAATTATAAATTTTCATTTTCTAGTGTCAGCTACGGTGTTTTAATTTCATTTAATATTAGTTTAATATTTCACTTTTTATTATTTTGTTCGTTATTTATTTTTATTTAATTGTTCAATTTAATTTCCAAGTATGAGCTTTAGCTTAGCTAAGTCATTTAATGAGCAACTTGCTTACTTTGCAGTAGAAATGGAATCAGAAGGTGACAAGGAAGTGAATTAATAATGTATGCTCCCTTTACGCATAGACCAGATGGATCAGATGTTATGCAAGTATTGAACTTTGACTATACCTCCTTATACAACCTAGAAAAGGCAGCATTTGTCATGTTTTGGACACAGATAGGTGTTTTTTGTCTGTATTGGTTTAAACTCTCAATCAGGATATTTGTATAGTGGAAAGTTTTAATGTTTTAGAACAAACGTCCTATGGTTATTATTTGTAAGCAAATGTAAAAATAAGACAAATGGATGCTCATCTGAGAGGCTTGTGTGTCTTCTACAGGAAGTGAGATCATTTGTCTGTGGTTCTGCAGCCCTGTCCGTGGTGCTGAAGTCCCCGGTCTCGTTCCATCAGTCTCTGACACATGTTGGGCTCTTGGCCACCCTGCCCCCCGGCACTCTATTAGAGCACAGTAATTGGCGTTCAGGCGGGTGGAGAACTCATATCAGCGGCAGTATTATTAAATTTATTTGGAGAGCTGAATTTATTTGTCCTGAGGGCTGGTGTTTGGCTCAAGCTGACTGAGGGGCCACACGTATGTGTAGAAAACGTGCGGTTGTAGTGCATGCTGAAGAATAGCTAATGTGGTTAGGATTTAGAGGCACTTATTTGTGAATATCAAATAAAGTGCAGTATTATTTTATTCAACATAAATTCGCATGTTAGGTAGAATGTCCAAGTTTATTTTATTTTTTTATATATTTTTTTATTTTTGTCCACAGAGCAAATGTGGATGGTGATTTGTACTGTTATGCTCCAAAATAAAAAATAGTAATCCATACAATAGTAATCCATTCAAAAGTAATCCATTAATTAGTTGACGAATTTTTTTTATTCCATTTTAGAGTTGAATTTAAGTTCACTATATTATTATTATTATTATTATTATTATTATTATTATTATTATTATTATGTAAGTGTTTTATTTATAAACTGCATTATATATACATTTATTATAATTAATATTAAATTATATGTATCTAATATATAAAAAAAATATTATATACAAGTATTAAAAAGGAAATATTAAATTAATAATATTAAATTAATATATCATTATATACACTACCGTTCAAAAGCTAGGGGTCAGTACGATTTTTTATGTTTTTAAAATATGTATCTTCTGCTCACCAAGGCTGCATTTATTTGATTAAAAATACAAACAAAAACAGTAATATTGTGAAATATTATTCCAATTTAAAACAGCTGTTTTCTATGTGAATATACAGTAAAGTGTAATTTATTCCTGTGATCTATTCCAGTCTTCAGTGTCACATGATCCTTCAGAAATCATTCTGATATGATGATTTGATGCTCAAGAAACATTTATGATTATTATCAATGTTGAAAACAGTTATTTACATTTTTATTTCATAACGCTATGATGAATAGAAAGTTCAAAAGAAAAGCATTTATCTGAAATCTAAAGCTTTTGTAACATTAAACACTACCGTTCAAAAGTTTGGGGTCAGTAAGAATTTAAATTTAATTTTTGGGGGAAATAAAATAAATCAATACTTTTATTCATCAAGGATGAGTTAAACTGATCAAAAGTTACAGTAAAGACATTTATAATGTTAGAAAATATTCTATTTTAAATAAATGCTGTTCTTTTGAACTTTCTATTCATCAAAGAATTTTGAAAAAAATGTGTCAATGTGTTTTCAACATTGATAATAATAATGAATGTTTCTTGAGCATCAAATCATCATATTAGAATGATTTCTGAAGGATCATGTGACACTGAAGACTGGAGTAATGATGCTGAAAATTCAGCTTTGATCACAGGAATAAATTACAGTTTAAAATATATTAAAATAGAAAACAGTCATTTTAAATTGTCATAATATTTCACAATATTTTTTTTTTTTTTTTTTTTTATTAAATTAATGCAGCCTTGGTGAGCAGAAGATACTTCTTTTAAAAACATAAAAAATCGTACTGACCCCAAACTTTTGAACGGTAGTGTATATATAATCAATATTAACATATTATATATGAATTGTTTTAATTGTTAAGTATTTAATTTATAATATTAATTTAATATAATTTTTTTTATTAATAAATACAATTTCAGAGCAGTCCCACAAGACTCCTTTTTACCTTGAAAGACTTGTTCAAGTCTGGAAAACACCTTGTACTCGTGAATTAGTCGCATCTTGAGTTTGAAGTTTATTGGAAATTGGTGTGATTTAATGTGGAATGCGGGACCATCTCTCTTTTTATATGTGCTTTTCTCTAACAGCTTGACTCATGACAGCCGCAGTTAAAGTTAAAGATGTGATAGAATGTTCTCAGGTGTACGACCAAAGTGCCCCGGCGTGTCACCCTTCATCTGTACGTCAATACCAGCCACAGGCCACTTTGGTGAAATTACATAGTGGGCTCTGAAGTGGCAGATCACAGTGAATGCCCTCACCCTCATCTCGCTGCTCTCCACTGTCATCTGGCTCTTCTTCAGCTGTAATGTTGACTGTGGATGGCTGTCTGCGTGCTATAAGCCTCTCACACAGAGATCTGAACTCTTGCAGATCAGTCTTCATTTGAATGTGAGTTGTGTGATGGCACTAAAGACTCTCAGGGTGAATCGCCCCCTTTTTCTTCTCTCCGCTCATGGCTCATCAAACATGCTTTTAGTCCGAAACACACATCAGTCTTCTCTAAATCACATATTTGAAAGATAAGAACTGAGAGCAGGGAATGCTTCTGTCAATTTCAATGCCAAACATGCCGCTAAACATAACCTCAGCGAAAATCATCTCTCTATTTCCATTGGAGACATGTGCAAACCAGAAAATACCACCTTCTCCTTAGGCCTGGGCGGTAAAAGTTAGTTTCGGTGCATATATTGACAGTCACAGCATTCATACTGCATGTGTAAGCATCAAGGCAATGTGTGGAAGTATAGTTGCATGTAGAGTTTAAGCAGAAAATATGGTTAAAATGCACTTTAAACTTTTTGATTTTGGCAGTACTTTCTTTTACAAAATATGCTTTTATGAATACATAATGTGAAATGTAACTATAAAATAATGGTGCAAACCACTTCCCTATTGTTTTAAAAGGCTTCTGTTGGACTTAATACAAGTTGCACATGCAGTGAAAGGGACACAGCACTTTCTATTTGGTAAATCTGCCTGAATCCAGGTTATGTTAAGAGATGGTTTATGAAAATGATCATTGCTCTCATTGTTTTGAATCCAAAAGTACAACACCACACCGGATCTAGCTAGACCGGAAACGAAACAACAGGCACGCCACACATACTTGTTTGAGCTTTCGAGCCGGCCAAAGAGTAGTATCAGGACCTTGTTCAAAATCCTGCCGCGCCATTTACATAGTTGTATATAAAATTTGTCTCAAATCGTCGTTAATGTATATACTGACTTCACCCTGTGCTGCAATATACATTTAGTTTTACATTAATTTACAGAAATCAGCTGCGTGGATGAAAACTGCTGATGTTATCGGATTCATTCAGTTAACGGACGCTCTGAGGTAAAGTGTTCAGACTGCAGACTTAGCAACGATTGTATTTAATTGTACAGTACAATCATAACATAGTACAGACATCATCTTAATTCCATGATGTCCTTAAACATAACAATATTGCTGGCCATAAATTGAGAAATTGCGCATCCGGTGTGCGACCGCCTTAACGCTACATTTTGAGTGGATGGTGAGCGCGAGACGCCGAAATGGAAGCCAATAAGATTCTGAATGGAAAGTTTACTTTTAAAAAGTTGCCAAATTGACAAGACCAAAGTGATCTGTGTGTTTATCGCAGCACGTCCAGTCTGAAATACCACTTGACGCGAATGCGAATTCTCTGATGCGATTATTTGCTCCAAGTGTGAATGTTAGAGTGAAATTGAACACTACAGTATATGCCAATGTTGTTTTCAATAAAAAAAACATTTGCACAAAGCAAGCTAACTTGACTATATATCTACCTATCTCTATCTATATATTTTTATTTTTATTTATTTTTTTGCTCTGTGAGAAATAGTTGAATATTGAAATTCTACACTGAAAAATAATAGCGAACAGGTTTTAAAATGACATGATAATAAATAAAGACAGAATTAAGTTTTAGGTGAAATTTCAGATGCTGAGAGGGTTAAACATCTCCTCCACACAGTCACGCAAGATGAATGAAAAACAAATCAGCGAGTGCATGCACATCTCCCAGAAAACATTTCACAGTCCTGCACTTTTACAGATGAGCAGAGATTTGTTATTTTTGGTTTCCTATTGGATTGCTCTTTGTCTGTTGTTGCAGGGGAGTCTGCTCTCACAGTGCTCTGATATGATGCACTCTGAGAAATGCATGCTGGGAGTTTTAACCTCCAAGCTGGCTTTGGGATCCTCTGAAAGAGCAGATGTTGGTCTCTGTTTGTGTGTTTAACTAGTAACATTAATGAACTGATGTGTGTCCAGCTGCTAGTTAAACTATCGCTGGACTGTGTGCTCAGAGATGGAGAGATCTGACACAGCTGTGCAAACAGGAAGTCCTGTAATCTCCTCTCGCTGCTCTCAGAGACCAATGTGACATGGCTTGAGTCCCAGCGTCAACACCTTTTTAGTGGTTACTCTTGATTCTGTGGCTCTGTTTCAACACAAGTAGCATCCTAACAGAAATGGAAGCTGATAAATGGCTGATGAACTACATAGACAGTCATTATTATGCTATATTATTCATTTAAAAGTTTATTTATGTATTTTTTTATTATTATTTATGGAAGAGGATTAGGGCCAAGCAATAATAAAAAAATAAAACCATCTCGAGATTAAAGTCATTATAATGCGAGATTAAACTCGTTAAATTTCGAGAGAGAAAAAGTCGAAATACAATCTTGAGAATAAACTCATTAAATTTCGAGAATGAACGCGTTAAATTTTGAGATCGATTTTAGGCCATATTCATCCTAACATCGAGCCTACTGCATGCGTTTTTTATTTATCATAGCTGTCCATATGCCAGAGTCCATATGCCAGAGACGCTTCCTACACTACGTCCTGCGTCATACGCTGGCATCCATCTCCCGTGCGTCGACCGTTGCCGGAAGCCAGTTATTTTCATTTATAAAGTTTTAAATATACATTTTTACGACAAAACCACACGGATTACCCTCAGAAGGCCTTCGTTTATCCCCCTGGAGCCGGATGGATTACTTTTGTGAAGGATGCATGCACATTTTTGGGACTTGAAGGAGGTGTACCCCATAACTGGACATTATAACCACTGAAAGATCTAAGACATTTTCTAAAATAACTGAAAATGTGTTCATCTGAAAAATGATTGACATATGCATCTCGAACGGCTTGAGGGTGAGTAAATCATGAGTTTAATATCATTTTTGGCCGAACTATCCCTTTAATAATGCGTCTTATGGTATCCTGGGAAACCATGAAACCTCGATGAATCACGCGTAGGTGAAGCCAGCGATAACCTTGCATTTGTCCACTGGTTGTTATTTCATGTTGGACAAAAGCGAGTACATCGCGCAAATTGGACTGATTTTTTCTTCTAAAAAGACCTAGCCGCTTGCAAATTCTCTTTAAAGTTCGTATGCTAATTATTATTCTGTCATAATTAGCTAAAGTTGATAGTATTTCTTTGTTACTGAAAGAAAGTCTAAAATATAGCTTGACTAAGTGATCCAACTCTGCCATGTCCTCTATCAGTAGGCTATGCAATGAACACTGATCGAATGCGTTATTCTCTACATTTGATTTCGACTTTTTTTCTCGAAACACAACGACTTTATTCTCGAAATGTAATGTTTATTCTCACGATTATTTCTACTTTTTTCTCGAAATTTAACGAGTTTTTTTCTCGAAACACAACGACTTTATTCTCGAAATGTAATGAGTTTATTCTCAAGATTGTATTTCGACTTTTTTCTCGAAATAAAAAAAAAATTCTCGCAACACAACAACTTTATTCTCTATTTAATGTTTATTCTCAAGATTGTATTTCGATTTAATTTCGCATTATAATGACTTTAATCTCGATGTTTTTTTTTTATTATTATTGCTTGGCCATAATCCTCTTCCGTAATATTAAATAGCTTTTTAACTACAGGTTTTATTTTCATGTTATTTCTATTGTTTTATTTCAAAAGAAGTTCAAACATATTTTTTTTTTTTTTTTTTTTTTTTTTTTTGGTCTGTGAGCAGTCACAACATCAATCGCTTCCAGTATATATGTGAAGTGAAGCGAAGACAATGACCTTCTTGCCCTGGTGTAATGATCATCCTCCAGTCTCCTGTGCTCCACAGATGCAAATGACACGTTCAGCGTCCTCCTGAAACGCTGTCACCGCTCCCTGCCTGTGATTTTGTGTCCACCACTTGTAGATTGAAGCTGATCTCATTGCTGTTTATGGATTCATGAGCAAAATGAGAACAGCAGAGGAAGCTAAATCAAAAGCGACAGACCCAAAACGAGCTCAAGTCTCCGAGCCGCTCATTACACCATAGACCATTAGCAGACCAGCAAGAGGAGAAAAGAGCAGAGAGATGAAAATCAAGGAGCCGTTTGACGCCTGCTGAAATTTCAGCTCCGCTCAGACAAATACTCTCACAACAACACTCCCCTGACTCTTTTCAATTTTCTTATGGAATATTAATCTTTAATAGGGTAATAATTGTGGTAGCATATTTGATGTCACCCACCATTAGACCAGATTAATTAGCCCATTTAGTTTAGCTTAAGAAAGTGTCGCCCGTGAAGAATGGGCCAGAGCGAAAGCAGAGAGCTGTGATTGGCTTCTTTATGTGCTTTGTAATGGCTTTCATTGGGCTGTCTCACATTCATTGGGCCTATATCTGTCCAGAGACTGTAATAATGAAAACAAAATCTGAATCAGTTTTGAATTTGGAAGATAATTCTTCCAAAGCGCAGTGAAGATTTTTTTTTTTTTTTTTTTTTTTTGAAAATATAATTTTGCCAGCCAAATTAAATTCAGAGTGGTATAATTTGCATGAAGCCGTTTTGTGCTGTCATGGGCCTTCACAGTAGATAATGCTTTACAATGAACTACATATGGCAATTTATGTTTTATTAGTTTCGTTTTTATTTTGTTACCATTAGATCTGCGGACATCACTGGGTTTTAATTTGAGGTATAAAAACCTGACGATACCACATATTGAAACATAAAACGTATTACATAAATTGCCTGTCATTTTCTTAATTTCTAAGTCAATAAAGTGTATGTTAAATAAATAAATGTAGTGTAAATGTAGTAATGAAACAAACTACCATTCAAAAGTATGGGGTCAGTAGTTTTTCAAAACAAATTAATACTTTCATTCAACAAGGAAGCATTAAATTGATCAAAATTGACAGTAAAGACTTTAACATTGTTACAAAAAAAATCTATTTAAAAAATCTATATGAATATGAACTTTCTGTTCAAAGAATCCTTAAAAAAATTATCACAGTTTCCCCAAAAATATTAAGCAGCACAACTGATTTCAACATTGATGATAATAATAATAATAATTGTTTCTTGAGCAGCAAGTCAGCATATCAGAATGATTTCTGAAAGATCATGTGACACTGAAGACTGGAGTAATGATGCTGAAAATGTATCTTTGCATCACAGGAAAAAAAAATATATACTTTTAATATATGTCCAAATAGAAACTGTTATTTAAAATTGTAATAATATATCACAATACTGTTGTTTATACTGTATTTTTGATCAAATAAATGCAGGCTGGGTGAGCATAAGAGACTTATTTCAAAAACATAAAAAAATCCAACTGACCCCAAACTTTTGAACGTTAGTGTACAGTATACATTTCTTAAAAAAAAAAAAAACCCTGTGATGGGCACACCTGCCCAGATCAGCCGAATCAGCAGCGATCAATGGGATGGTGTCACAGCCTGGTCGCCCTCATCTCCGAACTTACAGAGCGTGCGGCGGGCTTTATACGGCAGACACGACCTGTGTTTCTCTTCGACGGTGACTGAAAATTCAACACGACAAGACATGTGTTAAACACGACAAGAACACAAATTCTACGTTTATTCGTGAAAACAGTCGGTATTTCCCACAATGCTATTGGGGTACGTCACGATTACTAAGCGCTGCTATTGGCGTAGGTAATGTTTACGTCACGATTATTAAGTATGTAAGGCGAGCCGAACAGGGCCAATTCTCTTTAAATGAAACGCGTGAAATTTGACCGCGTCAATACGCACTATATTATGGAACGGCAAAAGGGTCACAATGCGCCACTTTCCTACCTCGTTTTGTAAAAAAATAAATAAAAAAAAAACGTAAAAAGCGTTGTTTGAACTGCTAGGACGCCGCTTTTAAAAAAAAAATTACGGCGTAAAAAGCGCCGTGGAATTGTGTAAACAACGGCGTATTTTTCGTCGGCCCGGAGGCGGCGAAAAAAACGACGCTCTATATGCTCATGTAACACCGCTTTTCACGGTGCACAGTGCCCCAATGACGCGTATCATAGCGCGTCACAAGATGCGTAGTGTTAAATGATAATGATCTCCACCCTGTCTTTTCCAAAGCCAATAAATTTGAACTGGTATCACCCAATCAGTAAAGAACAAGAACAGACCACATTAATCCAACCCAGCACAAGGATGAGCTTCCATGCCTCAGCTCACTGAATGTATACTGAATGTTGCTGAAACTGAGAGAGATGGTTTAGCTCACTGCTAACGTTACCGCCTTGTAATGCAAGTCTTTAGGCATATTTTATTTATCATTATAATAGGCCCACTTTAATCTTTTATTTCTCTGTTCTTTTACGAACTGTCGCATTCTCTTTTTGCCAGCAAACTCTCCTCTTTTCAGGTTTTTTTTAAAAACGGGCGATTCCCCGAAGGTTCGAGATTTAGTGTGCTTCATGCCTCAAAGTAACCTGAGCAACTGTTCTCCATTTTTCTCTCATCTATACGCACGGACGAGTGTCGTATGTACGCAATTTGCCATGAAAACCATCCCATCAAGTCTAAAATATGAACACTTAAAATAATAGGCTTACTGTAGTGAAACATGAAATTGAATACAAATAATACTATTCTAAGACTCGGCGTGTGCGTTTAACTTAACTAGATTTTTTTAAAGAATTTTTTTTGGTTTATTTTTTTTTACCTTTATTCATTCACACACAGAAACGCGATTCATATTTAAACAGTCTTTTTGCGTACAGACACTTGCGATTAGAACAAAGCAAGTATTGAACTGACCTATTCCTCAGCCGGATCCGTCGCTCCTCGAAATGAAACTTCCAGCACTTCTGAGGTAAATTTTCCAGGATTTATATT
>NC_138731.1:40092448-40275844 GCF_965113295.1 Leuciscus leuciscus
TCGGTCGGGGAGATCGTGTTCCGCTGCCCGAGCTGCACCGCGGAGCGCCAGGCGGCGTGTCCCAAGACCACCACCTCTTGCGAGATTGTCAGGGAACCGGGTTGCGGTTGCTGTCCGGTTTGCGCACGGCAGAAGGGCGAGCTGTGCGGCGTCTATACGCCGAGATGCGGGAGCGGTTTAAGGTGTTACCCGAGTGCGAATTCAGAGTTACCACTGGAACAGCTGATACAGGGACTAGGACGATGCGAGAACAAAGTGGACCTGGAGCCCACCATGACTAACCAGGAGTCAGGACACAGTGGTGAGTCTCAAGACTTTGTGAACTTGTAATGATGCACAGCCGCTGACAAAATGTACGCATACAAGTATATGACACGGATGATGTTGCACTTTGATGCCTCCTCTTTTCTCCATGTGTCAGGACTTGGGGAATCAACAAAAATCAGTGCAGGGTCTTTGTTCTGGCACCCTTTTCTCCACCATCTTGTTTGATTGTTTATACAGCCCCTTTGTTAGATCACCAACTTCTGTCTGAACTGCTTCTGGTGCATCTGCTCATACATGCTTGATTTAGTTTACATCAGGGTTCTCACAGTCATGGAAAACATGGTAATGTCAGACATTGTCAAAATTTAGATTTATTTGGGAAAGTCATGGGAATTAATGCAATATTAAAAAGTCATGGACATTTCTGGACAGTTGTTCAAATATTTCATCTTCTAGAAATTGATAAATAAATTAATATGAAATAAATATTTAATTCTTAAGCACTTTACTTATGTATCTTAGAAGGAATTCAACAGTATATATATATATATATATATATATATATATACACATACATACATACATATATATATATATATATATATATATATATATATATATAAATGTGTGTGTGTGTGTGTGTGTGTGTGTGTATACTGGGTTCATTTCTTTCGTTGCTGCAGGTTGTAGCCGATGGGAATGTGGCTGGAAAAATAATGGACATTTCTGTAGTCACTACAGGCCCAAATTCTTCTAAGCTTATCTAGTAGTCACAAACAACTGGAAAACATGGAAATTCATTGTAAAAATCTGTGGGAACTATATATTTACTTAGGTTAGATGGTGCTTTATCCATGCTTTTATTGTTATGGTCCTTAGGGTTTAATACAGTCAGATTAGATCAGTAAGCAGCAGCAGCCTTAGACTTTTGAGGTCTGCTTCTCTTGTACCTGCTTTAGAAGCAATTGGAGATATATAACATTGTTTTTGAAACCAAGGTGCAATGGGATGACCAGTGTTGAAGTTCAGTTGACCATGGGTCCACTGATTTCCTCAGTAAGCAAACAAATCACCTGTTAAACTGTTGACACTGTGACGTTTTTGCTATTCTTTCTCATTTTATTCATATCAGCCTCTCTCTCTCTATCTTTTTTTAATCCAGTGGTCCCCAGAGAAGCAATTATTTTTTTTAATCAATTTTTTCCAGGGTTTTGAGTGACCAACAACATGGATCACTAAACACATTGAGGTAAAGAGTAGTTTCATCCATCCTTTTTTTACAAGGTTGTACAAGGAAAAAAAGAAATTTCTTTGAAACTGAAACTTTCTCAGGGACAACTAGTACTTTCTGAATATGTCTGTAGGAACATAGTCCTAATGTATCTTGCACAATGCTGCCTTTTTGCCTTGATAATATAATTTGTCAGATCTCATTTGGGTATCACCAAAGGCCGTCTCTTTTGCTCTAGAGGCCAGGATGAGCGCTTCCAAACCTTTGCCATACAACTGAAATATGTGACCTAGATTTCTAATAAAATAAAGAATTTTCAAATTACTGATGTCTAAACTGTGCCAAATGCCTCTGCTTTGAAACAAATTGGCAGCCATTACGGTTGTGTTGTTGAATTTTCCAAGAAATCAGGGGTTAAAGGCTAATGTCTCCCTGCACAAATTGGACTTTTGCAAGCACCATTGTGAATGTGCCCCTCTATACTGTCTGAGCATTGTCTGAATGGTGTATTTTGGGATACCAAAAGCAACAAGGTTGCCCAGCACCGGCAATTAATCTGCTCATTTACAACCCTTTCCAATGCAGGTTTCTAATGAAGAGAAAATACTGCCAGCTCTAAAGATAGTTCAAATTAAAATTCACCTTTACTCCCCTTCATGTTTTTCTGGCCCTGTATTATTTTCTTTGGGCCTGTTTATACCTGGTCACTTCATGCATTTTCACTGATCTGATAGCTATCTGATTGTGAAAACACCAGGTGTAAATGCCCTCCGAAGCGCATTCGAGATGGAAAATTTTGGGAGTTTTTTTTTGTCTATTTTTCACAAAAAACAATTGAATGGCTTTTGAAGACTTTGAACATATCAGATAAGTCAAGCATTTTTTAATGATACTTTTATGTTATTTTTATGTTGTGGTTACGGTATAAATCAACGCCTACTGTCATTTTGTGGAAATCAGAAGCTCAGGCATTCTGCATTAGATCTCCTTAATGTTTTCTGGAAGAAAGAAAATTATAGTTGGACCATGACAAAATGTTCATTTTTGGTGAACAAACCATTTTAAAACCCAGTGAGTGAAGTTCTTTTCCTCACACAAAGCTACAGAATGGCTTCATATTCAGAACACATGGAATATAGTGTATGAGTCGTATGGACTATTATGATACCTTGTTTTTTTGTTGTTGTTGTTGTTGTTGTTGCAAAAATCACCCTTCAACTTGGACATTCAACCTATAATCACCTAATAGCCAGTTCACACTGGGTCACTTCATGTATTTTTACTGACCAGATAGCTATCTGATTTGTTAAAACTGGTCCATTTCCACTGGGCCACATAAATGTGTCTCCGCAAACGAATATAAATCCGATCTTCAGTTCCCGCGCTTGTTACGGTCAGTAATAAGCACATTTGTCTTTCTTTTCTCACTCTTTTCTGTGGGAAGAATTCACAATCAGCATCAAACCAGTAAGTCCTGTGAGTGAGTACGATTCCTGAAAGTCATGTGGAAATCTTGTTAGCAAAGGCTAGACCCGTTCTTGCCCAGTACTTCTGTTTCTGCTGAAAAGAAAACACAAATTAATGCTGATCTAATGAATAGCGATTATGTTGTCTATTAAGGCTAATTAATGCAGTGAACTCTGAATGAATGCTGCAATTATGAAAACTCACTACAAGGTGCTGCATGCAGGACCTCTGATCCTCATCTTTGTGTTTGCAACATGCCGAGAGGTATTCATTTTGTGTTACTGCATTAGTGTGCACTCATCAGTGTAGCTTTAACTAACTGTGGGGATTTGGCACAATGCATCTCAAAAAGAAAGGTCATTCTGCACTGAGTCTGTTGAATTAGATTCAGAATCATCTGGCATCATTGCACTGTGTGTAGGTTTGTGCATGGCCTCAACTGTGAGCATATTGCACCACCTGTAGTAAGCGTTGTTCATATGTCGAACGGCTCCCTCAGACATGATCCAGCAGCATGCTGGACCTGATGAGAGGAACATCTTTAGTAATGACACTTAAGCGGTGCACAGATGCTGACTTGCATAATACTCCCTTGGCTTAAACTTAGGATCTGCTGCAAGAAGACTTGAATATGTTTAGTCAATATGGATTTTGAAAATAACTATTTTGCAATGTGTGTGAATGACCATTATTCATCTAATATGTTCCTAGTACACATCTGATGACCTCTATCATTGTGACCTTTAGCATGGCACTTAAAAGGGGCCTATTATGCAAAATTCACTTTTATAAGGTGTTTTAACACAGATGTGTGTCCAGTGTGTGTAAACCAGCCTATAATGGTAAAAATCCACCCTCTCCTTTTTATAATCCCCATAAATCATAAATAGTCTCTCCAAATGAGCGGTTCCAGATTTCCCTCCTAATCTTACGTAAGAGAGTAGGGGGAAGCTCCACCCATGACTGGTGACAATCTGCTTTATTAGCATAGATCCCGCCCTGTGTGAGCCATTTCTGTTTCCTCGCTGTAGCAGCTGGAGATATACAATATCTGCGCCAAAAACATTACAATTGTTCTGTTATTGGATGTACCAATGAACACAATATCTCTTAAGACTCCTGGCATCTACCACTGAGGACACCGTGGTTGAACTTCTTTTATGAAGGAAATGTGGCGAAGAAATTCGTTAGTGTTATATATTTTAAATAATTTTACGCCGGATTGCTTCACAAACGAGTGTCAGTTCAACTCTGGATTTGCACAAAAGTTGTTTCTGAAAGATTTTTATATTAACATGATGGTAGATGCTAGTCGTTGAGTTGAATCAACTTAACTCCACAACAACTACATAAATGTATCCTCTAACCACTCAGAAACTTCCAGTTTCATTCTGAAAGTTGTAACTTCTTCCTGAGTCTCTCCATCTGTGTCCGACTCCGGTTCGTACATGTAAGGCTGAACACCGCTACTGACAATTTCTGACATTTAGGTTGCGTGACTTTCGCCGGTTTTGTTGTTGTATTCGATCCATCCATCCATCCATCCATCCATCCATCCATCCATCCATCCATCCATCCATCCATCCATCCATCCATCCATCCATCCATCCATCCATCCATCCATCCATCCATCCATCCATCCATCCATCCATCCATCCATCCATCCAGAAATTTAAGATGTTATTCAATAATCCACCCCTCAACCAAAGTTTTTTTTTTTTTTTTTTTCTCCAGTTTGTGTTTTATTGCAAAATGCCGTAATTATGTGTGTCACACAAGATTAGATGGGAAACGACATTGGTTCTCATGTGCCCTTTTACACTGTTTGAAAAAATTCAACTACACATGAAATTTCAAAGCTATAGCAGAAGGAAAATGTAATAATATTGCTTCAGATGACTTGGAATATTTGTGAATTTAGATTTTCAGTGGACATCTTAATTTTTAGTCTGTGCTTCACACAAAATTATCATATGACTTCAGAATACTTGAAATATTGTGCATGAGTTGTATAGACTACTTTTATGATACTTTTTTGGGGCTGAGTGATAAAAAAATCTTTGTGTGGCATAAAAAGCAGCGTCGACATTCAGCCTAACTTGTTGTGCTTCATGGAGAATGAAAATCATAATGGTTTGGTAAAACATGAGGATGAGTAAATAATGACTTAATAATACAGCAGGTTTGCTACAAGATGGTGTTATTGTAGTATTATTTATATACTATTATATTATTTATGACTATTTTGAATTAGCAATTATTTTTACACTGCTCATTGTGGGCATCAGTCAATATACTTTTGCTTCTAATAAAATGACACAAAACCTGGAAACATCGATCTGATAAATAAGTCTGATAAATCTGAAATTATACTGATCAATATACTTTAAAATAAAATGGACACTGGGATTGCAAAGACGGCCATGGGTCATTAGATAAAAGCAAGTAGAAAGATGCAAATGTAAACTTTTGCACCGATTCTCTCCAGAAAATCCAGCCTCCTCGCCACCATAATAAAATATATATCAAAGTTTATTCAAGCTAGTGGTTTATATCTCATGTTTGTTTTTCAGTCTTTTCCTCTTTCTCCTTGTATCGCGTGTTTTGCCCTCGGAACCCTCCGGGGTCTGATATGCAGAAACACGCTTTCTTCAACACCTTTCCAGTGCCTTGGGTGGCGGCGGCTTGTCGAGACCTGTGACACCAGAAAGGCTCCATGTAGGCGCCATGACTTTACTTTTACCCCGGGGCATCTGGAGTGTCATGGGTGTCAAACAAGCAATTGAAATAACAAAAAAACTCCTGGGCTCTTTTTACCTCAGGCCATCCAGACAACCCACCCCACAGACTGGAGAGACGATGAAGCGTCAGCAAAAATACACAGTCTGACACATCCAGCTATCTTTCACTACTTGCTATAAATCTGGCTGCCTGCTTGACTGATACACAATTGAAAATGTCAATATCGACTGCAACAGGTATATTCACTCTAAAATGACTGCCAAAAAAAAAAAAAAAAAAAAAAAAAAAAAAAATTCATGGCAGGAGGACATTATTTCTGTAAACTAATGGTAGCTTACATAGCAAAGCATATTCCTGAGACCCAAGCTTAGCACTGCGCTTAGTTTTGTAAGTTTGTTGCTCAACCACTTGTCAAATGCTCAAGCTCAGGCAGTTCTTGACACTCAGGAGGCTGTAGTTGCTATGGTGCCAAGTGAAGATAGAAGATCAACACTACATGAATCCAAGGCATTTCCTGAGGAAAACTTTGACTTCAAGCTGTTTCCTCAAAGTCTAAAATTTTAATGCTATTTTTTAAATTCTAACTGATTATCAAATTGCTTGCTTTTGAGGAACACAGGCATATATATATATATATATATAAAGATACAGGTTTGAAATTACATGAAGATGAGTAAATGATAACAGAATTTTCAAGAATCATTCATATTAAAGCATAACATATTAACCCGTCACTGTTTTCAACTAAAAATGTTATGCGTTTTGGTCGTTCATTTACACGACAACAGTGTTTTGTGGGCATGAAAACGCAAGCTTCTGAAAACGGATTTCAAAGTGTCTCATCCTCTCCGTGTAAACTATACATAAACACGAATTTGTGAAAACTGTGACGTCATGCGCATGTGTTTTACATGTTCAGCCTGTAGGCGCATAGTGTTTCTTTACAAAGTAACATCGCCACCTACTAGCCTGGAGGCATAATACAGTTATAATACATAATACGTGTGAACGAGGATCGTTTTGACACTGTTGTCGTCTGTACGCGAGGAAAAACGTTCCCATTTTTAGTACATCATTGTCATGTAAACGTACCCTAAATTTGGATATGCATATTAGTGAAAGAGAAAGTTTTGTTATGCTTTGCACTATTGAACATGTCAGTGTTATGAATTTGAAATAACTGTTAATCACATTCACAATATATTGATATTTTCTTGTAATGTGAGCATGTTGTGTTATGTACATAATATGTTGTTTGTTATTATAAAAAGTGGATATAGGACTTTTCAATTTGATGTTTATTTAAATGCTGTGATGGTATATTTTCACTGATTTCAGTTATTGAGTTCTTGTTCAGTATATTTACGTGCAACACCTTTGAATGCCTGCATGACTTGTGAGAAACCTATAGCAGTGCTTCATTAACCTGCATCTCATACTACATTGTTTTTGTTGTTGTTGAAATCAGTGTTTAGTATATATAAATGATCAGATTAAGCACATGCACTCAAAAGCAGAATCGAGGACTGAATCTCATTCGTCTGCTGAGAACATTTCCTTTGTGCACAGTGGCTGTTGAATCATCGAGGCTCCCTCAGTAGGCCTCTGATTTATGACTGTACAACATTGCTGTTTAGTCTTTGCATATGCAATTACAGAAAAGATAAAAGAGAGAGAGAGGGAGAGTTGAAGAGAAACACAGAGAAATGTGCTGGCACGATCCACTGCATATTGAGAAGAGGCTCAGGGAGGCTAGTTTAGGTTGAATTAAATCTTAAATGCTTTTTCATCAAATGGGGGGAGTAAAAAAAACGGGGAAGTGCTCCCAGAGGATGGTGACAAATTACTTCTCAGAACGATTTTCTTAAGTGGAATCAGAGAGAGTGCGAAATACTAAGACACCGAACAGATGTTTCAATGATGTAGAGGACAGATAGAGGACACCAGTGAAAGTTCCTGTAGGACAGAACAGTAAAAGAAGTGGTAAGAATTGGGGAAATAAGTCAACTAGCTCTTACAGCTGTTTTCACACTTTGTTTGGACCAAACCCAAGCTCTCTTCCAATGTTAGTTTAGTATTGTTTATAGGCCTATAGTTTATTCATATTTTGAATGATCTTTTATATTTAAATTAACAGTTTTCAGTTTAGTTTAAAGGGATAGTTTACCCCAAAATGAAAATTCTGTCATTTATTACTCACCCTCATGTCGTTCCAAACCCGTAAGACTTTTGTTCAACTTAAGAACACAAATGAAGGTCTTTGTTGAAATCTGAGAGCTTTTTCAGACACTTTGACGCTTTAAAAAGTTCATAAAGAGATCGTAAAGAGACATGATCGCTTTATATGATGAACAGATTGAATTTAGGCTTTTATTCGCATTCATCTACTCACACATCAGTTGTGGTAAATGGAAGCTCAATGAGGTTCATTCTCGCCGCACGTTTGAGCTTCAGCAAGAACCAATGAGGTTTGAAGTTTGTTTGATGAGCCGTTGTGCTCTATAATACGTTTCTCCTCCATTTTGTGTTAAAATATAGCATTCTTTGCAGAATTCAAATGGGTCCGATATGTTTTCTGGTATGCGCCGACTCGCACATATGATCTGCTCTAAAGTCTCTGGACCGGAGCAGACACGTGACATTAACGTGAAACAAAACTTCATTCGCCCCAATGGAAAACATATTTACACTGTCTGAATCATATCCTGTCCCCTATGTAGTGCACAGTGCGCCATGTGTGAACAAGTGCCCAATTTCAGCCGCAGCTTCAGCGTCTATTTATAGTGTAGGGAGCGGGATGCTTCAGATACTAGAGAGCATTTGATTGGACAGAAAATCTGATGAGAAGCTGAAGTGCAGAGTGATGATGTCATCCAAATCATTGATCCATATTGGCAGAAGAGAGAAACTGTAAATTTTGAATGCTTAAATGGAAATTTTGTCATTGTTTTGGAGCACACTAGCTTATAAATTACAGGAAGGCTAACATACTCATACTAAAAGCCCCCAAAAAATTATTCAATTTTGATTTCAGGGGGACTTTAAACTCTTTTGCAAGTAATCGTACGACGTGCCAGGCCAAATAAAAGCTGCATCAAATTTGAACTCCAAAAACCTCTTGCAAATGCCCAAGGGAAGCCATTCTGCACCAACCAAAACCAACAATTAGTTTTTGCAAAACTCTCCCACACCTGGTCCTGTTTTGCCGGACACTGGCATAGCTTTCCTGTGAGTCGTGTAGTTCCACAGAAGAAAGGAAATTAAATTACATTCTACACTGTTATTTCGTGCCGCCGTGGTACAGCGAGTCCTTGAAGTTACAACCTTTACAAAAGGCCACATGGTTATGCAAGTAAGAAAAAGCGCCAAATACAAGCCGGCTTCTCGGGCATCACAGCTGCTTATGTTTTTTTTGCATTACTTTTTCATGCAGACACATTCTGAGAGCCAGCATGCTCACTGCAGCCTGTTTGGAAAAACAACATCGCTGCTCGGCTCCCTCTACATAGCCGTGTGGGCTGAAAGAGCATTTTCTGTAAATGTTTAACCAGATGGGTAAACTGCGAACAGGTTTCAATCAATGTCAGTGTCTTTGGGTTGATTTCCCAGCATGCAGTGGGCCTCAGTTCATCCACAAATTGACCATAGCTTACTGGTTACAAGAGACCTTCATGTTGCATGTCACAGAGTGCATGTTTGTATATATCAGTAGATTGTGTAATGTAAACCAATACAACCAGTTATAATCCTGCCGTCAGACCTCTGCATTTCGATAAATCCTGGAGAGAGCCTGCCGTTTAAGCTCATTAAAGAAGTATGCATAGATTAAACCAAATCAGTGGTCAAAGAGAAGTTTTGAAGTGTTTGATTATGGGTGGTAGCATACAACCAGAGCAGAAATTACCTTGAGTTGCTGTTTTTTTCTTTTCAGTTTTCCCTCTACTAGATCATATATGTAAAGATTATTCTATCTGTGTGATGTTTTTACAGATTTGTATCATGATTATAATTATCACATTTCATATTAAATTAAATGGTTTTACTTGTCAGAAAATTAAGTGGTAGTTAATGGGTTAGTTCACTAAAAAAATTTAATTCTGTCATTAATTACTCATCCTCATGTCGTTCCAAACCCGTAAGACTTTTGTTCATCTTCGGAACACAAATGAAGATCTTTTTGATGAATTCTGAGATATTTCTGTCATTGACAGCTACGCAACTACTACTTAGACGCTTCAAAAAGTTAATAAAAGATCGTTAAACTAATCCAGATGAATTGAGCAGTTTAGTCCAAATGATTTGAAGAGACATGATTGCTTTATATGATGAACAGATTTAATTTGAGTTTGGATTCTAGTCTAGTCAAGGTCTTTAAAAAAAATTATTTAGCTCCTGTTTAAAGGGTAAAATATTGGTCACTAATATAGGTTCAGAAATGTAATGTTAGTATATGATGTTGCTGCTGTTGTTGTAAAGTACTTCAAAATTATAAATACTACTTATTATTAGCATTAAAATGTCTTAATGTTTCCAAGGTTTTAAAAATGCAGCCTAACCAACACCGCAGGATACATTTTCGAGGGATTTTTTACATTTTTTTTTAAGCTCCTGTTTAAAGAGTAAACTATTAGTTATAAATATTGGTCCAGAAATGTAATGTTGGTCTGTCCTTTTTTTTTTTTTTTGGTACTGAATCCATTGCGTTTGTATTTTGCCATTTTGCTTTGTCTACCATAATTAGATATTTTTTCCCCCCTCTGAGCTCAATACATTATGGGATTGCCTGTGTTTTTGAAAATCGACACAAATCTTCTTGTTGGAGCAGGTTTTGTGCCGGAAGTTTGTCAGTGATGCCTTAAAATGCCTCTACATAGACCCTACATAGATATCTCACTAGGTTTTGGATCAGAGTCGGTATGTAAATTCACAAGTGGCACTTGACTTTTCAACAGCATGTCATGCTTCCTTGGGAGAAGCGAGAGAGAAACCGGCCCAAGCCCTGAAAAGAGTTCCTGTCCACTCCCCAACCACACAGCCCACACACTAAGCCTTTGGAAAGAGAGAGGAACTGTGAGTGGGAAGTGTTGCTGGTGTAGGCCCAGGGATGAGAGTGTGGAACAGGGATGCTTCTGAGGATATGTAATGGCAGGTGTCTGCTGAAGCACGCCCGCCAATAATGTCTTCAATGAGGCAAACTCTGGCAAAGTCACCCGCTATTTCAGACACTATTCTTAGGCCTGTTCCTCACAATTGGGCTTGAAACTTTAGACCACAGTATTCAGTGCTGGACAATGCTCAGAGCGATCACCCTCCTTCAGATCTCTAGGCTCATACTCACCCTACGCTGACATCATGCGAGCCGCTCTGGGCTCATTGCCTGAGTTTCTGCTTTTTAATGTCGATGGGCCAGACACAGAACACATCTGAATGCAGGCGAGAGTTTCAAAGGGCCAGCTAGAGTCCAAATGACCCGCTTTGTGCAAGTGATGTTACCAAGAGGTACATGTAAAGCCTGGGACACACCAAGCCGACATCAAAGAACTCGCTGCGATGAAAGCTGACTGTGTTGTCACCTCTCCTTGGCTGCGTCTCGGCCAAAAAGCTGCACTTGAACACACCTAAAGGACTAAAGGTTAGGTGACTGTCAACTAGCATGTGCGTTCTGCGTCTGTGTGCAAATATCTGTCTATATCAGCAGGTATCAATAGTCTATTTTTGTCGTTCAAAAAGGGAAACCAAAACTAGGACTGCATACAAAACCGCAAACAAAGCAGTGCTTGCTTACCATTTTGAATATCAATCACGCTGATCACTTTTTTCATAGTCGGCTCATGTTATGAAAATATTCATGCATTCAATTGCTCAGGTAAGATTATAACAGCCTTCTATCTGTACTGTCCTGACTTCTTTGCTCGCTTTCATCACTTTCACTTTTATTCTCGTGCACTGACTCATTCGCGAAGTTGAACAGCCAATCAGAGTGCTCTCTCTCTCGATTCAACATGCTGAATCGGCTTAAAAAACCTGATGGCGTCAGACTAGAGCCAACGGTGCGGAAGATTAAACCTCTAAAACAGCCTGACGTCCGGCTTAGTGTGTCCCGGCCTTAACCTATGTAAAAAATGATTTGTGAAAGAACAGTTGCGTTATTATTTATTATTATTTTATTATATTATTTCGTTCCAAACCTATATACCTTCTTTTTTTTTGCAGAAGGATCAAAATCACCCTCATGCCATTCCAAATCTGTATGGTTTTCTTTCTTCTGTGCAACACAAAAGAAGATATTCTGAAAATGTCTTTTTTTCATACGATGAAAGTCATTTTTGGGTAAACTATACTTTTAAATAAGGATAAAAGTCTGCTTTTGTTATTAGTAGTTCACTTGTGATTTGCCAGGCATGGTTTGACTTAAAAGGCACGTATCTCTTCACAGGCCTCTGTGCCTATCGGAATCAAGAGCTGTCATTAATCCCAGCCTTTAACTTTCTTTCTCTGCCATGCTTTGATGCACTGCCAGGACACTGATCCAGGGTTTGTTTTTATTGACTAAAAAGATTGCTTGCGGTCTTTGACCTGAGAACAATAATGTGTAATAATATAATGTAAATAATTTGTAAAGCAACATCTAACCTGATAGAGTTGTGCAGCATTCAAAAGCAATTGTATTTCTAATTATTTCACTTTTCAGTATCAATTACATATGTACTTTAAAGTCATACATTGTATGTGTGTGTGTATGTGTGTGTGTATGTATATGTGTATGTATATGTGTAGCGAGAGAGAGAGAGAGAGACAGAGAGAGAAAATTTGTATGAATTTTGCACAACTCCTGTAACCTATACTCTTCCCTCCATCAGAAGAAGTAAATAGCACGCGCTCCCCTCTGATGAAGAAGACCAGCAAAGAAAACAACTACCAACACTACAAGGAAATGGCTGTGAAGCAGCATCACAACAGTAAGAGGAACAGGATGTTCAGCTCCCTGGATGATCTCAAAACGCTTCCCCCCAAACAGGTGAGTGTCCCTCTGTGAAGAAGACACAGCACTCTTGAGAACAATAAAGCGAGTCGTATGAAAGGGCCTTTAGATTAACACAGAGAATGATTGACATATTGAAATAAAGACCTGTATTCACCTTGAATGTCATTGTGTTCAGTACGGCAGTGCCCTCTTCTGGTTATCGGACTAATACACCACATACACAAAAGTATGGCCTTACACAACACACATGCACGCACGCACGCGCACACACACACGTTTACGTAGCTATCTAGATGGGGACATTCCATAGACGTAATGGTTTTTATACTGTACAATCTGTATATACCCCTAAACCTACCCATCACACAAAACGTTCTGCATTTTTACATTTTTAAAAACCTTTAATTTCTTAATTTTTGTACTAGATTTACAAATGAGGACATCCGTAAAGGGAGGTTTTTGGAGATTTTGTCAGGTTTTGGTCACTTCTGGGTACAAATTTGTCCCCAAAATATAGTTAAGTAGGTATATACACACACACACACACACACACACACACACACACACACACACACACACACACACACACACACACACACACACACACACTGTCTCTCACTATGACATAGAAATGCTCTTTTCTGTATCAACTAAACATGAATTATCCTCACACAGTTTTCTGGGGTTCAGATTTACGGTATGTCCTTTGTACAACCCTCTAAATTTGATGTCGCTATAATTCTGTGGTCTGAGGTTGTTTGTCAATGTATAATTTATTGCTCCAGTATGTTATTTTCATGATTGGAACTGTGCAAAAACAGCTGTAAGCTGTTTTTCGAGTGTTTTTTGTATCAAGGCTTTTTCTGGTGCCACTTTTGCTATGTTTTCAGTTGAAAATATAATTTCCTTAGTTACCTAATTAACCAGCGATTTCTGATGTCTAAAACACTGCCCGGTGATAGCAAACAGTCACAATCGGATTGCCAAGACAGAACAAACGGCTCCCGCCTCTGCTGAAACAAGGAATGGGCCAGTGCTTGTCGAATTTGGCCATCACACAAATCCACAGAGTTAATTAACTTTTCTTGGAATTGTACCATGCTTTACCTGGACCCTTAAATCCTTAGCCAAGTGACCACTACAACAGGACCTCACCCCAATCAGCATTTCTATCAGGCATCATCTACTGTTCTTAGCCAATAGACACATTTTCTAGCTAATTTACTTTAGTTGTCAATTCGTTTTTCTTTTTTCATAAATTTTTAGGCAGTTGTGGGCTAATGGTTAGAGAGTCAGACTTGTTACCAGAAGGTCATGGGTTCAATTCTCAATACCGACAGGAAACGACTGACCCCCAATCGCTCCCCAGGCGCTGCAGTGAATGGGTGTGTCTGCGGTTTGCAGTGTGTGTGTGTTCACTACTCACTGCTCCTAATCTGTGTGCACTAACTTGGATGGGTTAAATGCAGAGGACAAATTCCGAGTATGGGTTACCATACTTGGCCTTCACTTCATTTGAGTGAAGTAAAACTTACCGAAGTCAATGGTAGGTCTGGTAGTTTTCGTAGTAACTCAAATGTTGTAGGACATGCTTTGAATGGGGCCTAAAATTAACACTCGCGAAGTTCCAAATGCGAGTTAAAATCGGCATTGACAGGTACTATATGACACAGTGTCAATTGCCAGTTGGCCGGTAACATTTTTATGAATTCTAACAATGCAATATTGTGTGAACAATGCTCAAGACAGTTGAAGGACCAGCGCTGAAAGTTTAAGCCTTGCCAATTTAAATATTCGACCGCAAGAAGATGCGAAATGGAACTCAATTCATCCGAAGCGCGCTCAGAAAGTCACGTCTCAGACAGCGTGCAAATTCTGAATTGAGCTCTTATTCACGTCTTCTTGCGCTTGAACAGACAAATTATGTCAAAACAACTGACATGTATCCTCGTATACATAGTCAGTTATGACTTAAGTGTTTGTAAACAATTGAGAAATAAAATGCATGTGTATCGGGTTATGATATATTGGATCCGTGCATTAGCTCTTAAAGTGACAGCAGCCTAATAGTCCTGCTGCTGTCTGTTAATGTTAATCAAACAACAAAAGGCAAATAAAATCACTCACTACTCTAGATTAAATAATTTGTAACATTTATTAGGATTAATCTGTTTCATGGCTGGTAAAAAAATATTTGTGGCCAGTACATTTTCTGAAGCCACTGGCCATTTTCAGGTGTGGCAAACATTAGTTTTAGGCCCTGGTTTTGCATAACAACTTATTAAGATCGAGCATCCCCATTTTACATTGTCATATCAGCATATCCTCACTATTTAAAGGACGCCTTAAGCGCATTAATGAAAACAGTCCTATATCCACTCACATTTTCGTATTCTATTGTGCAAGGAATAGTTTGGGAAAAGACAATCGATGTGACCATCAACAAACAACAGCTAAGACAACATTTAGCTGTACTATGAAGCACACTGGTTCTGGTTTTGCTGACCTGAAAGATATAGTAACTACAATAAAAACAGCTAAATGATATGTTGATAAAGCAAATGGATGTTGGAAAGTACTAAAATAAGGTAGATGCAATAAAAAGAAGAAGCCAAGGCAATAAAAATTCAAACCAGTGATAATGGTAGGGTAATAAAAGCCAAACCGAATAAACATCTTTTCTGTGGGGGTCATAAATCAGTAGTGTAACCATTACATATCCCAATGAAAAGCAGACATTCAAGGAGAATGTCAGGGTGACGGCATGTTCGATGACAGCAGGGGACTGTTCACTGCTTTGTGATGGAGCACTTTTCATCCGCACGGTACGGATAAGATCCCTGGCAGGCCTTCTTCCCCCAGTGCCCTCTTATCCCGGGCCAAGCAGGGAGCAGCCATCATGAGAGATACAGGGAAAAAGAGAAGGAATGGGAGACAGGAATGGTCTTTGATGCCGATGCCTGTCCTTGTTGAGAGGTGGGGAGGTAGAACCAAGCCAGAAAATTAGTTGGAGTACGAGATTAATATCAGCCACATAAATGTTTCATGAAGCCGCCGGCTTGCTGTTTATCTCACTCTCCTTCTTATGTGAGTGTTTCTTCGAGAATTTTTATTAAAACTAACTTTTTTTTTAAATATGAAGGTCAAATTAACTCTGTCCCTTCATCACATTTTTTTGCTACTTTGATGTTTATATTTGTGAATGCCTGTTATGTTAATATTTACTATATTTAATCAAACTAGAAACTAGATAAACTAGTTTAAAACTTTATAGTTTTACATTTACATTTGTTTTACGACTTACAAATGAGATTTCTGATGTCTAAAAAACACTGCCCGGTAATAGCATAAACTCACAATATATATTTCTTTTTTTGTTTTGTTTTTGCATTTCAAGCTGTAATCTTGTGCATTTATTAAAAAAAGTGTGAAAATTGTGTGTATTTAGAATACATAAAATGCTAACTATAAAATTAGCCTTAGCAAGACAAAAGAAATTGCCATTTTATTCCAAAAACGTCATTTTCATCATAGAATGCAATTTGAGATGTGATAGAAATGTTTAATTAGAAAATATATAAAAATGACTCCATTTCTGTATGTCCATTTCTGGACATTGTTAGTATACAAATTAAACTAGTGAGAGTGTAAAAAAATGTGTTTTAGGCTGTTTTAAGAGTTGAAGAAATACTCAAATATATGTTTGTATGTCTGTGTTGTCTTACAGAGCCAGTGTCAGCAGGAGCTGGATAAAGTCTTAGAGAACATCTCCCGAATGGTGTTCCATGACAACAAGGGGCCTCTGGAAAATCTGTATGACCTGAAGTTTCCCAACTGTGACAAGACAGGACAGTACAACCTTAAGCAGGTGAAATGATCTACACTTACCTCAATCTTTCGAAGACAGTGGTAGCTTGTCAATGCCCAATTTTACCAGACATTTTCATTTACTAATTGAAATGCATTAGATAAGTTACAATGTAAATAAAATGGAAGTAGTTTATGAAGCCTTTTTGTCCTTTGTCTGTTTGAAATGTTTTCAGGTCACCTGGTACATTGGCCAGTAGATTAGAACAAAACATACCCACATTTGAATGGCGGCGGGTGTTAATTTCTCTATAGGGCAATAGGAATATGAGACATTGCACAACCTTTCAATCTGCAGCAACCTGCTGTTTTATTATCCAATTCCACATGGAAGGTTCAATAATGACACAAAGATAGAGCCAAAGAGAAACTGTGTATAAAACATTCCCACATTCTCTACAGAAGGCTGTTTTATCAAAGCCAAGGCAACCGTATCTGAGCTGAGAGTTACAAGCTAATGAAAATTTTGCTGAATGACTAACCTGTCTGTGGGGTGGCTTGCCCTTCTTTGTAGTGACGTTCTCAGAGGAAAGAGAATCACTAATGAGAACTCTTTTGTAATCTCTTTTATATCTTAATGACCTCTCTTACACAGCCTGATGAGATAAAATGAGAACCAACTAGATGGATTCTGTTGAAGGTTCTTAGGTTCTTTAGAAAAAATTTCACGAATGTCCACTTTTTTTCAGAAGTCTCAACAATGTCTTAAAATATGTTCAAATTTGCCAAGATACCAAAGTCTGCTATTAAAAGTGATGAACAAATTATCTGATCTTTCCTACCTACATACATTCTTTAGCTCTCACTCTTACTGTATACTGTATAGTTACCATAGAGTTATATATGTATGTATGTATGTATATACAATATATATATATATATATATATATATATATATATTTACGCACACACACACACACACACACACACACACACACACACACACACACACACACACACACACACACACACACACACACACACCAACCTGATTTTTACGAGGTGGCTAATTCGTACAAATACATACGACCTCACTCATACGAATTCATATGATTTTTGGTAAATTGTACATATTTTACGAGTTGCCCAATTCTTTTGAATTCGTACGAATGACCAACTCCTTACCCTGCCCCTAAACACACACACACACACACACACACACACACACACACACACACACACACACACACACACACACACACACACACACACACACACACACATATATATATATAAATATAAAGCTATTTTCTAGGCTCTTTTTAATATAATTTTAATTTTATATTATATAATTTTATATTATATTTAATATTTCTATGTCCGGACATGACACATTGCAGCTTAAACCAGGACAAACGTGTTCCAGAGATGTAAATTTGGAATGTTGTTTTGACGTGCAAACCCTGTTCCCAGGGCTCAAAACAGTGTACCTCACCATACTTAATTGTTTTGTAATCATCCTGTTCCTCTTGCGATTACTGTAACTGTCAGTTTTTGTTCTTTGCCATTGGAGGACAAAATTAAGAATCTGTTTTTTGCCTATTTTGGGTCTCAGCGTCAGCTATGTCCAGTTCAATTATGACCTCATTTTGGGAGTGCTCAGTAGGGGTCAATGAGACGTGCTGGGCCAAATGAGGCGGGAGGGCTGTTTTAGGCCAGTGCCTCCACCCCGTACTCGCCCAAGAGCTTCATTAAGCCCCTAACACCCACCGTTTCCCCGCCCCTCTCATCATCTTCCCTCTCTTGTATTCCAGTGCCACATGTCCAACCACGGACAGAGGGGCGAGTGTTGGTGCGTCAACCCCTACACTGGTGTCCAGATACCCTCGTCCCCCAAAGTGAGGGGGGACCCCAATTGCAGCCAATTCTATGGCGGCCCCGACCTGGAACCGCCCACCGCCCAGCAGAAATAGACGCTCCATCAGGGAGATGCACCGGGTCACAAACAAGGAGAGTTAAAAGCGAGTGCAAGAGTGGTGTGCATGTGTGTAATTCTGTACTTGTATGTGTGTGTATTTTTGAAATAGTATGATCTGTATTGTCAATAGGAGTGTGGAAAGTCACATGCCAGCAAAGACATTTCAAGGACAGGTAGTTAAACTTCTCAAATCCAGATAACTGTACTCCAAATTTAACCCTGAGTGATTGTTTTTTTCTGCCTATTTATAGGCTCATCTGGTGCCTTTTAATCTTGTGACTGAATCTGGTTGCAGGGAGTCGCTTGTACAGCATTTGCAGCTGTTCGGTGTGAAGATGTGTCCGTTTAATTCTCTCTTTTGTTTTTGGAGACCCAATAAAAATGGTTGCGCATTTATTGCACCGTTGGTCACCAGAAACAGATTATAGAAACTGCAAATGAACAACAGCAGGAGCTTGACTTCCCAAATTATGAAACCAAAAATTGTGACTCGTTGACAGAGAAAGCGGAGGGGTCGTGATTTGTTGGCTGATTTGAGAGGACCTGTGCTTGAGAGGCTGGAGGCCATTTTGACTACTTGAGTACCCGACTGATAAATCAACCTTGAGTACTCAAGTGCCGTTTGTAGATATGCATCAAACTGGCGTCTTTTCCGCATGAGTGTTGCATTAAGACCATGCATTTAAAACATTTAAAAAATGTGTCTCTAAACCACTACTTATGTTTCCATTCAGTTGCCTCGGGCTGAAAGTCACCATGTACGCAAGTTGCTATGCGGGGTCACCGCAAATTGCCGTCCCTCTAACCAATCAGAGTGCGAAGTGCTAAAGGCCTAAAATGTGACAGAAACAAAGGATAAATTGAAAATGAGGCCACATTTTGGCACATATTACTGAACTTCAATCGGCATCATAGGTTTGAAGTTCACGTAATTAAGTGTGTTTTCATAATCGATAATTGCTGTCGCTTCCAGGTACTCAAGATCTGGCCATCCCTGCTCATGGCGGCTGATAGACTTCTGTTCTCGTGGTCTTTCGGACGTGCTAGAATGCAGGTGGTGTATGTGTGTGTTTGTAGAGTGAGGATCAGAGTTTACTAATGATGTGCTGACAGAGGGCTTGATTTGGACACAGGGCTGACATTGACAAATGTGATATAAAGTGGGATAAGTGCCTATAAATAAACAGAGGTTTGCCTGCAGTGCCAGTGGGCTGTGCCTCACTTTGCTTCACTCTCATCTGCAGAGGGATGTATTTTGCCCAGTAGAATGTTTGAATGTGGAGTTGAAGAGTTCTTGAAAGGAATGTGAAAAAAAACATTATTTTTTACTCTTTGGGTAGCCCAATGCAACACATTTTTCTTAACAAAAAAAGCTTGAAGTTAGTGAAAGTATATGATTTATTCTTGGGTCACAATTGTAACCTGTGGGGAACTGCAGGGTTAGGCTCAGTCGGTCCAATAGAAAATTGCAAACAATAAAGTAACATACAATGGGGTACAAAAGTCTGAACCTTGAACCTATCCATCCATCCAATTCAAAAACTAATTTAAATCTGAAAAATAAATTCTTAAATGACCAGGCTGGTTATTTGATAAAAACAAAACAAAAACAAAAACAGTATAAAAGTATTGTGAAATATTATTACAATTTAAAATAACTGTTTTCTACTTTAATACATTATAAATTAATTATTTCTGTGATGGACAAGCTGAATTTTACTTGCTTTTATTTACGCCATTACACCAGTCTTCAGTGTCACATGATCCTTCAGAAATCATTCTAATATGATGATTTGCTGCTCAAGAATCATTCATTATCAATGTTGAAAATAGTTGTGCTGCTTAATATGTTTCTGGAAACCGCGATAAACATTTTTTTTCAGAATTCTTGGATGAAAAAAACAACAAAACAAACAAAACAAATTGCAAATAAATTGCATTTATTTAAAATTGAAATATTTTGTCACTTTTCATCAATATAATGCATCCTCGCTGAATAAAAGTATCATATTTCAACAAAAAAAACCATAAAAAAAAACCGTAATGACCCCAAGCATTTTTCAAATCAAACCTAAATGGATAGGGGCAGTGGGATTGAATGGGTTACATTGCTCTGTTAGCAGCCTGTTCACACGAACAGTGGTTTTATTGCTGGAGGTCCCCAGATCAATGATTGTTCTGGACGGTCCTACCACTGCAAGTTCTGACGTCATTGGTGGCCTGTGTAAATAGCCATAGCTTTGGAAAATCTGAACACAAATTAAACAAGTATCCAGATGCTGCTCATAAACGTAAACTTTTAAAATTTCAATTGTCAATGTAGCCTCGCATCAGACTTTTGTGTGCCACTGTATGTGACCTTATTGTCATGTCGCTGGAAACCGACATCATTATCAATGTGAACAACAGTTAAGGGTTGTTAAAGGGCGGCAGCTGTAACATCCCTTGATTAAGTTATATTTTCATTTAGTACCCATATCTCTTACTCATCTTATCTCTTCCCCATCTGTCTCTCTCTTTCCCATCATCTCCCTCGCTGTGAGAGTTGAATTGAACAGCTCAATCCGGAAATAGAGGTCGATTGCGCTTTAGCATTGATCCTAACGTGTTAGACAGTGTTCAGCCCAGCGTTTGCTTTTGTAGCTTAGTCTTTATGATACATTAACACATTAACCTCCAGTAACTTTCACAGTATTACCACATCTCGCTCGCCTTAAGTAGTAGCTTACATGTATTTACTTTAACTAGTTAGCATTGTGCTAACTACCGCTACAGACTGCCCCTCGTGTGATTTTGGTGCCTCATAGATAGATTTGCTGAGACACGGGTTACGAGTTTTCCGTTTTGGTTTGTTTCCAAAATAGATTGCTGCCTACCCTCCGGTGGTACAGTAAATTTTACGGGAGCTCGAGTTTGGCCTAGTTTGAAAACAGTGCGAAACCAATCCCTGTGGTTTTCGGGCATATTGATTTGCCAGAGCGGTTCCGATGGGATGGAAGTGTTCATGTATGTGTGTGTGTTTGTGTGTACTTGTGTGAACGTTTCGATGCTGTGCCATGCCTGGAGCCAGTGTGACGGTGGGAAGGATTGCTTGCCATCTGGTGCAGTGTAAAACTGTCAGAGCCGGTCTCTGCATTTGGAGAGTCTTAAACAAATGACAGGGGGAATTTCTTGAGCAAATCCAAAGCCATGTACCATGCCAGCATCTCACATGTTTTTCTTTTTCTGTATTTCATTGCGTATCCTGTGTGTCACGAGATGCGGTGGTTTTAAATAACGTACATTACTCAAAGCATGCTCTTTGTGTCCACTGTCATGCGAATGGTGCATGAACTGAGTTTTCTGTACAACTGCAATGGAAAAAGCCATAAATGCATGCACAAATAGACATTGGTTTTAAATTCTTGTAATAAAATCCAGCATGATTAAATGTATTATCTTTCAGACACATGATTCATTTGTCGAGTTTTCATTTTATGAATTTTCTTTATGATTTCTTTGTTGGGTTTTGAGTTGTCTTGTCAATGTTTTCCATGCACATGAATCATAAGCCCGTCCTGAATTTTATATTTATATATATATATATATATATATATATATATATATATATATATATATATATATATATATTGTAAGTGGTGATTACCTTCTCAGGGTTCCCATGGTCATAAAGCATTCAATAATATTGGTGATTTCCAGGCATGAAAAAGCCAAGGAATGAAAAAGAAGTCAAGATTTTGGTTTGACTACGCAAGAGTCAAGCACTCTGTAAAGTCTACTCCAGTCCAGCACATCCCAAATACTATAAAATCATATTTTTTAAATATATATTTAAAATTAGTTTGTATTAATAGAATTAGACCACAAATTAAAATGAATCAAACACGTTATTGTGGTAGACAAGAAATTCATTGAATTGATGTTACTACAGTGTTTTATTTGCATGTCTCTGATTTCTTAAATATTATATAGATTGTTTTTTTTTTTTAAATGCTCTGCTATAAAATAATTTTTTCAGCTGGAAATTGATGTAAGTAAAAGTATTTTTAAGAGCTTTATTCAGTAAAAGCAAGCAAATGGAAAAGGTTTGGAAATTCATTGGCCAGATTATCCTCTTGATGACTGAGATTTATCAAGGTCATTGTCTCTCTATGTTTTTTTATTTGTATCTCTTATTTTAATTTTATCTGTTTAAACATAGAGCCTTATATACTTTAGCAGTGCACATGATTTTATTTATTTTTGGTCTACGGAGAGATTGTAAGGTAAGAGATCCACCTTAAGCTTCCCCTGGTGTCCAGTAGTTTATCTGCATCAAATCTCATCCTTCCTTAAAACAGAAAGCAGAATGTGAATCTCAAAAATATTACAGGAGCGAACAGCAGCGGTGCGCCTCACGCAGGGACCGGCCGAGGATGAAAAGCTAAACTCTAATCATTGTGTTCTCAGGCGAAAGAGCGGTGTGGAGAGCCACATGTTGTGATAAGATGCAGCCATCTATAGTTGTTCAACTAATTGCGCGATAAAAGGGACGTGAGTGCTTTGAAGTCTAAAACGCAGTTGTCAGTTTCTTTGAAGGCTATAGTAATTGTCATGTTCACTGCCCCACAAATCAAATCGCCGACACGTGTTCCTCTCCGGGTCTGCTTCGTTTCCCCATCCTTGATCTGTCTCTTACAAATGAATGCTGCCCGGCTGCGGACAAAGTCCTGATCCATCACATCTGGAGTCCGTAAACCTGAGTTATCCCAGGAAGAACTTCACCTGTATGTCTGCATTAGCCATTACCTTGAGGCGACTAAAGTCTCAGACCCCAAACACTATCCAGTACTTATTTCACACCATATATTTAAATAAAATCCACATATTTTGTAATTTTTCCAGCTATTTGCATAGAAGCAGCGGCGCTGCTAGAGGTTTGGCTCTGAACTCACAAGAAAACATGTTAGAAATACCATTTAATCCATTTATCAACAATGTTTTGCAATATAGGCTCTTATCAGTGGCACTTTTGCCTCTTTGGCTTGATCCTCGAGTCCAAGCAGTCATGAAATGTTGTGCTAACTTGCCCTGGTGCTTTGTGATAAAACATGGCTCCACATATATCTATCCGTACTGTTGGTTTCCCCACTTATTTGAATGGAGAAGTTGGGACTCCTTTCTGTCGGTCAGAGATCCCCCCTTGATGTTGGGGCTCTTGGTAAATGACTTCCTTGTTCCTGAGCAATCTCTTTGACTTCTCTGGAAAGCCAGGTGCCTTGCCTCTGGGCAGAGTTTAAATGCAGCAAGTCTTCACCCAAAATAAACCTGTATCCTGTAATGCTCTGTTCCTCTGGGCTCGTCTGTTAATCACCCAAATCCTGGTTCAACAATGAAGACAATTGAATTGGCAGATGAACAATGACTGCATGTGTCACAGATTCCCGATGGATTGGTGTGACTCTTTGTGTGTATTATATACATATATACACACACACACACACATACATATATATATATATATATATATAGGGGTGTAACAGTATATAGTGTCACAATGTATCGCAATACAAAAATGCATCAATATGTATCGTAGATATAGTGACAATATGTATTGTGTATAATTTCTGTGTGAGAAAAAAATTCAAGTTTACAGAGTTGTAGTGTCAGTACTACATTAAACTACTATATATAATGTTGAATATAATGTATAATAATAATGGGGGAATATTCGTGGGTCCTCATAATGCCAAATGTCTTATGTTGTTTCCAGTAAAAAGTCATACATTATTTTAAATATATCTAGCCAGTGACAGAGTGCAAGCATGTTCGTCTAAAATAACTCTGTATTTTCAGCTTCAGAATCATCAATGTTTTTATTTGTGTGACACCATTGTCCTGTGCATTGGGTTACCAGCATCAAGTCCAAACCTATTCATTTACACCCACAATGTAAAAAAACAAAACAAATTTAGCATTTTAATCAACAGTATATTTTTTTGTTAACCTTTTACCATTTGTCTTTAAGTATCGCAATAATATCGTATCGTGAGTTCAGTATCGTGATATGAATTGAATTGTGACATGAGGGTATCGTTACACCCCTACCCTATATATATATATATATATATATATATATATATGTATCATTTTATTTGAATGATTACAGTATGACACTCACCATTGAAGTAAATTGGGCCAGCATGGGTTTATATGAAAAAAATGTTAAGAATGTGTTTTTTTCAGCGCTTGAATAAGTCAGTGAAATCATGTTTGTTTGATCTGTTAAAATCTCTAAATCATAATTTTTCAGATGTAACTACATTTCTAGGTGAATGATAATCTGGTTATGCATTCATTCAATTGTACAGCATATTTGTGAACCCTTAATAATGTTTAAAAGTCCTGTATCTCATGAAGCTAAAATAACCTGAAGTGTGTAGTGTAGCTAAATATCTCTGATATTTACATTTGATTGGTTACTAAATAATTCCCATACTTCCATTTATGCTTTAGTTTTGATGGAATGTCTCATGACATTGATGATGGAAGATTGACAATTAGGTGTGTTCGTCTTGAAGTGGCGCTGTGCAGACCGATCATTGTAAAAAATATCACGTGGAACATTAACATATGCCAACATGATGATTTATAAGCAGCAGTGTCTGTGCTTGGTAAGTGTTATGATCGTATCAAGATTGCACTATTGAAATGTCACAGTGCTTGTTGTCTTTATATTTGCATGCAGTGTGTGATAATGGTGTGACATCTGGAAAACTCCTGTGGTTACTGCCATGGCTAGTGATAAAACTTTATTTAAATTGTTCTCATAAACAAGATCAAATTCATGTCATGTACAAATAAATTTATTGCACAAGCTTAAATGAATACATAACTTTATTTAAATAAATGCTTTGTCATAACAAAAAAAGACAAAGGTTAAAAGAGTACATAAATTACAAGTTGAATAAATATTACACAGTGATATTCACTTTCTTAATAATTTGAGTTTTTTTTTTTCATTTTTTTTTTTTTTTTTCATTTTATTGGTTTTTAATAAGAGTTCCAAATGCTGAACATTTTTAGAGTCCTCCAGCCACTAATGGGTCTTTTTCACATGCCAGTTTAAGCCACATTTAGGTGGTCAATCATCAAGTCTTTTCTCATCCACAAAAAAAAAAAAAAAAAAGAAGAAATCAATAAAGAAAAAAACTGTTATGCATTCAGAGAAAGAAAACCTGTCGTTTCTACTGTAGTGTGAGTTATGAACACTGCTGTCTACCCAAGTAGGAGGTTCGGAATCTGATGAAAGCAGATAAGCACAAAAGCAACATGCTGCGTCCTGGCAATCGATAGTCTTTTACCTCTAATTACAAATCAGAACGGATCAAAATCACATTAATGACATTTCTTTCCCATTCTCACAATAACACCCAGATGGATTCTACGACCTGGGGAAACAAGGTAAAACTTCATTTCAGCCACAGTGCATCGTCTTATAACATTCAGGGTTTTCAGATAAACACTTGTTTTATTTATTTTTTTACTCGTGACCAAAGCTGTTGCGTGCCTGCTTATCAGATTCCGAGACAGTCTACCTAAAAATTCTACTATGAAGTGTGAAGCACTGCAAAAATTTGTATTTTTGTCTGTTTTTTCAGTAAAAATATCAAGACGTTTTTAAAACAAGATCAATTGACTTGAGAAGCAACACTTTGGAATAAAATAATGTCTTGAATTATCACCTTCATAATGTTCTTTCTTCCATGGAACACAAAAGAAGATATTTGCAGCTGCGTTATGAACAACTGAATGGTGAACACGGCTGTCAAGCAAGATTTTTCAGAGCAAGATTTTAAATTAACAGCTATTTTTTGCACAAAGCTCTCATACAACTTTCTATGACTTGTATGGTGCTTCGTTTGTTCATTTTGAAGCTTGACAAACTATAGAAGGGAGCAGCTCGGACATTATGCTAAACTTCTCCTTTGGTGATCCACAGAAGAAAGTAAGTCAAACTGGTTTGAAACATATACTAGTTTGTTTTTCTTTCCCTAAAACTTGAATGCAATTCAAGATATGATTTTGCTTTTCATGTAAATTCTACTACTTTTAAAGTCGTTCAGATGATTTTACTTTGAAAACAAGACACAGATTTTTGCAGTACGTGTTGTGTGTTGTGAAGGGAGGCCCAGCACAAGATCACCGCTTAAGGCTCTCACCCGCTCTCCTTCTCCCCGGATATCACTGAGACGCAAAGTCTATTAAGAGTAGATGGAGAATAGACTGTGATTGGTAGAGTTGTATTACTGGTAAACCCACTGAATGATGATGCGGGTCTCAGGCTTGGGCTTGCGAAGCCCCTGTCAAAGGTGCTCAGGCAGGGTATCTGTCCGAGGCCTGCTCCTGCTCCTATACCTGAACTGAGATTCACTTTGAGACGGCACTAAACGTGTGGCAAGGTAAGGAATTAAGTGCAAGCTGCTTTCTTTAAATGGGGGAGGGGGCTTTCGGCATGGATCAGGACCTGGATTACTCTGATTACTGATTTCGCCCTGTGGTAAAGACACCTACGAGGCGAATTGTGCAATAACAGCGGCGACTACGCCTCCACGACGTACTCGAGACACCTGCGAAAGTCTGGTTAACCCGCACGCCCTGAACTCACTCTTTCTCTCACTCACCACCACCTCCTATTTGAGAGCCAATTGTCATTCGCAATTCTTTTTTGACATGCAACGGTTACATTCTGCGCACCTGTGGTTATTTAAAATTACAGCCAGGCCCACACGGAATCGTTCTCTGGCTAATTTGATTGTGCTTTCAGCTACCAATAAGAACGTAGTTCTATCAACTCCATGTCTGAAATATGGAATATGCAGATGGGCGGATTCCGTCTGGGCCTGGTTATGATGGGTATTTATATGATTGAGATCTGGATAGATTAGTGACTATTTTTACAGCCCCCTCCCAGCAGTGAAACTATGATCATTCGGGCCCTGAAATAAGATCCGGATGGACCCATTGTGGCAGGGAATGGCTTCACTTACTCTTCAAGAGCTGACTGGTGAGTATCCCTGTTTGATGTATAGCTTGATTGAAAATACTCTCGTCAGCAATTACACACATTTGCAGTCTCTGTCAAATCAATCGTCAGCTTATTCGTAAGAGAAATAACAGTAAATGAGCTAGCGCTAGCTGGACTACGATCTCCCTATCTTAGCCTCGGTGCAGGGAGCGATTTCTGATAGCTGCTTGACATACAATGTAGTGTAACGGATTTCGTATCTGATCTGATGCAATATTTGAACGCAATTGAGGTCCTTCGTCAATATGAAAAGGTTGTTTCGTTCCCCTTGGCTATTGTGTAACGTTCACGTCACCATTCAAATGTATTTGCATGTAGGAAGGCACTGAGACTCGCACACAGAAACTCACACTGAACGTCGCTGTAGTGAAACACACCTTCTGTTTCCACCGTGCCTTGTGGTTAGATGAAATACAGAAATACAAATTAAATGTGTCATCATGCTAACCAAAAGAGCTATTACCGATTTGTGAACAGTCAAAGTGGGCGGATCCAAAAAAGTGGTCCGACCTGCATTCAAATGAGCAAGTTGTCACTGTGACAGGTCAGATGGAAATATGCAAATTGATAATGCTAAAACTCCTTTGCTGAGCACCAGATCGTTGTGGTTGTTTGTTAAGGACAACAAAACAAAAAAGAAAACATTCAATAATCTAGAGTTAAAGGTAATATACCAAGGTTGCACCTATTTTCAGTGAAACCAAATGGTCGAGGAACATGGCTCATAAGTGGACTTTCATTACCTCCATGAAGTCAAAGGAAACAGCCCATAACAAAAGTTATTCCGCAAAAATAAAATAAAATCAAACATTACAGACAGAAAGAAACTACCGCTCTGCACGGTGAACGTCCGTCAAAGTTCAAACGCAAATGCTGGGAGCGTTTAAGGGTTACAGCATCTGTCTCGATTTTAACTCAGCCCAGATGCCACAATATCTGATACAAAACTATTCCAGAGTGGCCCTTTCTTTTCTAGGCGTGGACACCCGATTGATTCTCTGTGTGGACTTTATTTCTCGTTCGGGATTGCTCTGCTCACCCGTGTAAAAATGCTGTCTGTTTACATAGGCACGGTTGGCATGTTAGGTAAGCTACAAAGTCTGGAGCCACTGAAACAGATTTGTCTAATGGGATCCTGGTTTTCACTACGTTCTGGGTGGGATATGCCACAAAGACAAAAAAAACATTCTTTTTTTGAAAGCTATCGCCGTATTTCATTTCTCACGCGGGTGTGCACGCAAACGCACACTCGTACACACACACGCGCATACACTGAACTTGGTGAAGTTACACATTTCCAAGCAGGTTCCCCAATGAATAAGTGCTCTGACATGACCAAAAAAGCCAGATAGAGATGACTGTATAAGCAGATCTCTAACATGTGTTTTCCTTCTCTTTTTTTTTTTGGAAAACAAATGTTTTTTTTTCTCTTTTTTTTTCAAATAGTAAGAGTTCCTGCTATCTCCTTTGATACCTTGACAACAAAAGATGTAAAAGACCAAGATAGCCCTGTTAATATTCAACATGCCATATATTCTTTTTTTTTGTAGTTTTTTGTTTTATGTTAACTTTAAACAAAACAGTATGGTGCTCAAACCCCAGCTTCTATAAAAATATATAATTGTATGTATATATTTTTAACAATTTTTTGTTGTTGTTGTTGCCGGGACTCAGCTCTAGCAGGGGACTCCTCTGATTGGCTGAGTCCAGTGAGATAGAGATGAGCGCTCAGTCAAAACGATTCCTGTGGATTATCTCACTTTAACATTTTCTTTTTAGTCTGATTGTTCATATTTGTAATAGCTGTTGTGTTTCTTTGTCGTTTTGCATCAAAATCTCAAAGTGACTGGCGGGTAGACTGGTGGGACAGGACAAGGAGGGTGGGCCCTAGGTCTGGTGATCAGGGTGGGTTGATTCTCACTCGTTGTTGTTACTGTTCTCCAAATCCTTGCACTGGATGTTACCGCCGCTGTAGTCAGTGCCGGGCAGCTGCACGCCATATTTGTCCACACACCAGCAGATGCCTCGTTTCCGGCCGCGGGAGGGCTTGCACTGCAGGGTGGACAAGGGACAAAGGGTCATATAACTGCAAACAGTCCAACTCAATGAGAATGCCTCAACTAGGACCGGTATGCATTCACAAAATATTCGTGGTGTGATGTAATTAGAAAAAGACAGTCAATTCAAGTGTACAAGACTGTGTTGATTATAATGGGAGTGATTTAGTTTTGAAACTACATATTTTTAAACGCAACTAGTTGACTAATTTTCTTAAGTAGACTTTAAAGAAAAAAAAGCATTACAGCTACAGCTGTAAAGATGTATGAACATGGGGGTAGTAGTAATGGTCTTTTTAATTATTTATTAATTAAGTAAAGTATTTAAAGGGATAGTTCACCCAAAAATTAAATTCTGTCATCAATTACTCACTCTCATGTCGGTCCGAACCCGTAAGACTTTCGTTCATCTTCGGAACACAAATGAAGATCTTTCTGATGAAATCTGAGAGCTTTCTGTCCCTCCATTGACAGCTACGCAACTACCACTTAAGCCGCGTTTCCACCGAAATTACCCGGAACAATTTGTCCCAGGAACTTTTTTGTTTGACCTATTGCTAGCCGCGTTTCCACCGCGGTCTAAAGTACCGTGAAGATTAGGCAAATAGTCCGGTGACTAAATAGTACTTTACATAGTACTTTACATACGTACTTTAATAGTACTTGACTTTACAGTTCCCACTGGATTTCATCCTCTGAATTTAAGCTTATAAAGCCTGAACCTCGTCGTCGGTCCATCGGTCGTATTTTTTAAACTCCATTGTTGAATAGCAGACGACTGTTACTGCACGCACTGCAACAGATGGTGGTTGAATAAAATGCTGCGTGGAGTCAACCAATCAAAATGCGGCATGAACTCAACCAATCAGCATGTTTAGCACCCAAGTCCCACCCCTGAAAGTTCCTGAACTTTGAAAAAGTACTACCTTGCAAGCAGGGACTTTCGGAGGGGGAAATATTTACCCGGAACTTCATTTAGACCCTGGTTCCTGCGTTGTAAACACACCGAGTACCAACACAAAGTTCCTAGTTCCTGGGGAAAGTTCCTGCGGTGGAAACACGGCTATAAACGCTTCATAAAGTTCATAAGGAGATCGTAAAACTAATCCATATGAATTGAGCGGTTTAGTCAAAATTTTCTGAAAAGACTCGATCACTTTATATGATCAACAGATTGAATTTAGGCTTTTATTCACATATAAACATTAATCAGCGAAAATAAACAGAAGCTTGCTTGATGCGCAAGAACAAAACTCATTGGTTCATGCAGAAGCTCAAACGTCCTGCGTAACACGAGAATGAACCTCATTGGTTCTCGCAGGTCAAACGTCAAACATGCTTGAGCTTCTGTTTACCACAACTGATGTGTGAGTTGATGAATGTTTATATGTGAATATAAAAACCTAAATTTAATCTGTTCATCATAAAAAGCAATCGTGTCTCTTCAGAAAATTTGGACTAATCCGCTCATTTGTTTTCCGAAGATTTGGTTTGGAACGATGGGTGAGTACTTAATGACAGAATTTTCATTTGTGGGTGAACTATCCCTTAAAGGGGATTTAAGGGAATAAAGAAAAACAAAGAACAAAAGAGCTAAAATTCAGTTGGAACTGTTTGCAAATATTATATATTATTTTAAATAGGCATGCATTCACTCTTAATAATATGCCGAAAATGGCTCCGTTTTTGTTTTCGTCATATTCAAGTATGATTTACATGAATCACGTAAATGATAGCCTATACCTTTGAATTAAAAGGGTGACATTTGACAAAAAGGTTGAGTAGTTTGCATCACTAATTACATTCTACCTCACACTTTCTCCCAACTAAAACTGAAGCGTTTCACTTCCATTCATGTTTAACTTCCGTAAACAGTAACGCCCACCTTCATTGATTTGATTGCCCATCTCAATCATTTATGAAATTGGCGAAGACTGTAAGACCACTGAGGTAGACCAGCCTAAAAATTTTACTTTTAAATATTTGTATCACCCTCACAACCCAATGCAAATTACATCAATACACCAGTTGGTGGTGACAGTGACTATCTGTGTGAGTTATTTGAATTATTGACTGGTCCGATTTGTTCAAAACAGATATATTCAGGAAAGGTTGCTGAGAAACACGCAGTGGTTCTGCAGTGAGTTTGTTTCTATTTCCGTGGACGGCATTAAAATCGACTGACTTTAATGATTAAAAAAAATCAATCATATTAAATTGAAATATCCATGTTATACAATAAAAGAAACACCAGTCTTACCTGCTTGCGCTTGAAGAAGCCCTTCCTGTCACAGTTAGGCAGGTAGAGGGAAAGAGCCATGACGCGTGAGGTGTCTTTCATACTTTGAATGATTCCATCCAGCTTCCTTCTGCAGGGACCCTGCGTCAGACCAACACATTGTGAGTTACATCATCACCTCAGTGTTTACGGCTAGCTATCATTTTACTGCAGCTGCTGCGTCACACAACTTACAAATTCAGGCTCATGCTTGTCAATGGGAAGGGGGGAGTAATCCATCGTCCCCAGTGTGCGAAGCTTCTCCTGTTGTTTCTTCTTGTCCTTGCGCACGGCAGCATGCTTCTTGCTGTTGATTACATCTGGAATTTTAAGGGGAATTTTAGGACTCTGGTCTTCAGTTGTGTCTGGCTTCACTGTATCATCATGCTCTATTGATTCACGATCTAAGACAAAGAGAATCAAACAATAAGCGTTAACTAGGCTTTTACTGCAATAAAATGTGAGTGCACGTGCAAAACTCACAGTCACAGCCATGATGCTAGAGTGGTTGCCAGGGCGTTGCTATTGTTTTTAGTATATTATTCTCTGTTATATTCTTGTCTCTGAAATTTTCAGGTCCTATGATGTAAATCTATGGGATTTTTTCACACGCTTTATCATCCGCCCAGCTAAAAAAATGCATTAGCAAACCTTAATAAGCCGCACAATTTGGTATCATTCAAATTATAGTACCAACCTTGTTTGATTGGTCATCTCAGACATTTTGACAGTAAGACCACTGAGACATGCCAGCATACAAATTTTACTTTTAAAACTTTGGTTACACTTTATTTTAAGGTGATGTAGTTACATTGCACTTACTCAAATAAGAACTTATTAATATGAATTAATTACATGTACTTACTATATAGTTGTGGTTAGAGTTTGGTTAAGTTACTTGTTGTAATTATGCATAATTTACTGTTATTACTATAATAAGTACATGTAGTAACTACGTCACCTTAAAATAAATTGTTACCAAAACTTTTTGTCATCCTAACAACAGACAAAGTGGTGTGTAATGGAGTCGGTGGTTAGACAACTGGTCGACTATTGTGATATGTTATATTTTAGGTTGTTTACAGTTGCAAAGTAACATTGCTACAAATTTGATCTATAAAAACAAGACAAATGTCAGAAAAATCTCCCCCTCAAAAGGCTTTTTTCTTACACATCCTGGTTGCTAATGAGTGTCTAGAGTGTAAACATTAAAGCAACTGTTTTTCCACCAAATGTTTCCTATGCATTTGTTTACAAAGGGAGGGGGCAGGATCAACAGCTGATGACCACCTCCTCTCCCACCCCCCAACCCCCCCAACCTCCCCAACCTATCACACCCTCTACAACTTGACAAAAATCCCCAAATCCTAAAAATTCTAATGCTATATGATGGGATTTTTCTAAAATGCACTTAGGTGTACTGCATAAACAGTGAATGCGCTTCTGTTTTTACAGCTGAATAATTCCTTTGATTACATTGTAGCGCATGTGCATGAGTGAGAACAGAAACGGCTTTTCAAAGGACCCTTAACAGCTCAGAGAAGTACTTGAAGAACTTTGAAGTCACAATAACCATAACACCATGACAACCACAACCTTCTTCTTCAAGAATCTAAGGCTGTGTATGTAGTAACTGTCAACATGTGTCCAGGGAAAATGTGGAGATATTGCAAAACAAGTGATTCAAGCACATATCGTTTGATAGTAAAACTCCACAGGATACATGCCTCTACTTATAAATTGTCTTTCCACTGAAGGCAAATACTTTGGATGCAGAGCGAAGCCAAACATAGTACATCCAGAGGAGATTATCAGATCATTAACACTAAGCATACAATATCAGGAGATAAAATTACATTGACATTTAGTCATTCAAACCAGTAAAATCATCTAATAAATTAATATTTATCATATTTGCAATACCAAATGCCATTTTTAATAGGTGTTATTATAGGAAGTGTATTTGTTTATGGTTGTGGTTTAATTATATAATTTAGTGAATATTACTGTTTCCTTTCAGACTAAACCTGATGCCAGCATGCGATGCAAATTTATGTAGCAATTCTAAATTCTGATAAATGCCCTCCTGTTTTTGCATGTTCTATATGAACACACCAAGCTGTTTTATTCAAATTGCAAATTGTTTTATGCATTTGTAGAGTATTTCATTAGTAAATACTTGAGTAAAGGATCGTGTTAGGTGTAACATATAGATGTTACATATAGATATTATAGTATTTTGTTGATATTGCATCTTATTGTGGCTTCATTCGAGAATCAGTCCGAATGGAAATGGACATACGGATTCAGGCCTGAACATCAAGGCTGTTGGGGGTGCCAAGTATTTTTTTTTGCGCATACAGCCAAGAGGGCATTATCAGACAGCTGAGGCAGCCAGCAGAAATGACTGAGATAACTGCCTTCGCAGTCCCTCAGTAGGACTGGGGCAGGCTGTTCTGGAGCGGGCCGGTGGTGAAAGAGTCTGTCTGACCTGGAGACGCATGGGGCGGGTGCCTGGTCATTACAGGAATTGGTTTCCTGGCTTCTGAAGTTACAATCAGAGCATGGTGCTGTCTCTTTGAAATCAATCCTGCAACCCATGACTTGGCAGACTGAAATTTCTGTACAGATTTCCCCGCAGGTCTGGGCTCCTGAAGCCACCGAATTTGAGATCACCTCATGGAAATGTCATAGGGAAGTTTGCCTAGAGGGAGATTTACATGGCTTAGAAATGTAGACTTAAAAGGGAGGGTGCAGGATGACTGGGTTGGCAAAAACAATTCCTTACGGTTGTTTTCGTGATTTTACTCCTTGCGCACAGTCCAAAAGCATCGCGTTTATGAAATCAGCAATGACTAGAGTTTGTAAACCACTAAATTCGTCTTTTCAGTTGCAGGCTTTTCGGAGTGAGGATCAAAATCACTTTTTCCATGCTCGTGGTCCCCAGCTTGTAAAGGTTTAGCGGGTCTGTGTTTAACATCTGACACACAGCCAAGATCCTGGAGCCAGGCCAAACCAGACGTATCACGTGTAGCCTGTCTATTCAAATGAGCTTTGGAAAGAATGCTCAAGAGGTATTGGTGTCTCTCCTCTTGGTCTTGCAAAACTTTTCATTAAGATAAAGGGACCCGAGCCTGGCCAAAAGAGATGCATCTGATAGGGCTCTGTTTAATAATTTACATGTGCGCTGGGCAATTATACTTCATGAATATCCACAGTTTCTTACAGCTTGGGGGCTAATGATGAAAGCAGATCCCCGTTTGAGATGCGTTGTCACCTAGTCTGATTTCTTTTTCAGAATGTGCAGCCAAACAAACCGAGAAATGCAAATACAAGGTGCTTCTGAAATCCTTAGGGGCCTCAAACCATGTCCTTTAGTCTCTTATTAGCATGCACGGTTAGAATTAGGTCTTGCTATTGTTAAATATTCAGACTAGCTCTCCTTTGAAAGTCGTTCTTGAAGCAGGCCATTCTGCTGGGCTTGTCTTTGTCTTGCATTCATTGTCACAGACCAACCATGGCATCCCTGGCAAGACTCCACTGCTAAATATTTAAAGCCTGGACCGTGTCCACAACATGCTTGGGCCGCAGTAGCAGAGAAGCATGCTAGATTACCAGAAAGAATACCAAGAAATGCAACTGTGCACTAATGCGAGTTGAAGTCGGGGTAATTGCAAAGTGCAAAGTAACATTAAAAGTTACACTTTTCCATGTTGCAATATGCTATCAGTTACAACCAAGAAAGTCATCATATAACTTACTATTCAAACAAGTCCCCTGTAATTCAGGACAATGCAAAGTGATGACACCTGTCGATGCCTTTAAGGCTGAAAGCACATGTGCGCACCTCTTCATCGCCTGACCGTGTCTCATGTCATCAACACTCCGAAACATGAACTCAAGAGGTGCTCTTCAGGACATCAGTGGATCACTCGAAGTCGCTGATTTCAATTAGCTCAGACAATGGCAAGAGAGCGATACTGTCTATAAGCTCAAGGCATCTTTCCGTCAAGAGTATCTAGGTACAATCTTTCCTCTTCTAACCTATATTTTATTTATTAACTTGTTTATTCTTAAGATTCTATATAATCATTTAAAGGGGATATGCAATTGTTCATGTGCGGCTTTAAGTGGAAAGCCAAAAATGATGAAATGCCCACGAGAAGGATTCATTGTAGGATATATTGAAGGTTTTAAACTGTAGGAAGTACGACTGGGTGTTATGATGGTAGAACTGTGTCAGCCAGAGATTTTGCTATACCATTTAAACTGTGGTAGATATATTTGCATGACTATCAGTGGACAGAACTGCTTTACATTGTTTACACATGAGAGCGACAAAGAAACAAGCAGTAATGTGAAAATGCGGCGCGAGATGTGTCCCAAACAAGTCAAGAAAGTATAATAAAATAAATGCTTTTTACATAAATTTACTTTAACTCTCGAGTGCCTTGGCTTCATTTGCGGCTCAGATTTTAGCGTCATAACTACTCGTTTTATATGTTTAGTAAGTAATAGTAGACATTTTGAGTGTTATATGATGTGAGACTACTATAGTACACATAATAGTACACAGCAGTTAGAGAGTTAGCGTGATATAAATTAACATAATATCAAACTTGGGTAATTTCACCCACTTATAGTACAGTAGTAAGTAGACCCATGCACACAACAAGTGTGTGTTACTCATAGAATGAGCTTTATCAAATCATTTTCGAATAAATCGGTTATTCTGAGCAAGCAAAATTTTGGGTCCAAACTCCAAATCACCTTTCCCATGATCCTCAACAACCAAATGTAACAACTGTAACAGAGCTCCTGCAAAGTAATGATTGTCTTGTGCTGTATCTTATCTATCCTCTCAAGAGTCCTGCAGGGCACAAAATTTGAGGCAGCACTTTGGAACCACATCTGAACCTGTGCTGCAGGCAAGAAATTAGGCACCTTTTGTTCTCCTTCCCTAAAGAAACGTGACACTGCGGCTCCCCCTCCACCACCCCGAAGCACATGACAGGAGGTTTCAACAGGTCGGCGTCTTCTGCTAAACCACATGGTTACAGCCCTGCTGTCTGCTTACATTCTGTATGTTTAATTTTCTAAATGTGAGCTGTAAACCCATAGATTAAATAGATTGTTTTTGTGCGTTCACTGTTTTGGTCAGCCTAACATGTGTTCTTATTTAAGCAGGGCCCAGCGTGAGGATGTCGCAGCCTGGGAATCACGTTTCTGACAGAGACGAGACTACTGTGCAAGCTGATTTTCTTCACAGCTGTTACTCACTAGCTTTCCAGGTGCCAATGACAAATACACGCTGGGCAGATTGCTGTTAAACTTTACTGGAAGAAGTCATTCAAGCATGCTAAATAGGTTCCCTACTTGCATACCTCTGCAAAGGATGACAGGGCACTTGATATACGAGTGCTGTAGACTTATGGTAAAAAAAATGGTTAAAAGTAACCAATGTGCAGATTATACTAAGTTTCAAAAGCTGGGCACCACTTTCAAAAAGTGCAAGAGATCTATTCAGGCTCTTTTCAGTGAAGCGAGCCGTATATCTGTCAATGTCAGTCTGGTGTTGCAAGCAAGTATACGTTTCTGTGAGTTTGGCCTGTGGCATAATATAAAAATTTGATGACAGACAAGCAATAGAAGAACAACTGCGTCCCATTCCCTTGTAATCGTTGTTTAGTTATGGCTACGTCTCTGGTGGGTAAATAAAACGCATAAATCAGAGATACAGAAGTAACCGAATACAACAGCCAACTTCTTTTGGCCCAATTCTTTACGTTTGCACGCTCTTAGATTCAGACCGTGGTGTGCAATCGTTGCTAACACAGACTTAACGGGCAAGTAGCCTGTAGTCATATCTGTTGGCAACTGCTTCCAAGATCCACATGGCATGTCCAAACAGAAAGTCTCCCATGTGATCATTGACACATTTGCAGAATTTGCCAATCCATCAATGGCGACGGCATAACCTTTTGTACTTGGCTCAAAACATTCGATCTTTAAATCGTGAGCACCAGCATTCAAGGCCATGAAGGTATAAGACTATTCACGTTATGTTCCTTGAGTGAGAAATTATTCCTTTTTAAACTTGTATTTCAATTGTATGTTTGCATAACTGTGAAACTGAGGGGGAATAAAAATGGATCAGGAAGACACGAGCCAAAAAGCTCTGAATCCTAATGCGGGCAAGGACGCTTGACCCCCTCCTCTCTCTCTCTCTCTCTCTCTCTCTCTCTCTCTCTCTCTCTCTCTCTCTCTCTGTCTGTCCTGCCCAGCTAGTAAAACCAGGCTGAAACCGAATACCACGGGAGGCTAGAAGCGTTCCTCTAAATTCATCCCCATGCTTGACGAACAGCTCTTGATAGATCGGCTCCACAGACATTTTGCTGAATCACAAGGGCTCGACTGTGTGCCCACTGCAATCACAGAAGGGGTAAACCAGTAACCACACTCATCAGAGGACTTCAGATAGAGACAAACGGGTTTCTGATGTGCACCTGTATGTGAGGGGGTTGTATTTGTGTACAAACACCCACGGCTGAATTAAACCTCATCTGTTTTACGAAATATGTGCTGTCTTGGAGAATAAAGCAAATTGTCTTCGTCCATGCATTGCTGTTGTCTAAAATATATAGTTCTGAAACCACATAATCCATTTTTGTTCATGTAGTTCAACTGGTAGAGTTTTGCACTAACAACGCCAAGGTTAGGGGTTCGATTCCAGGGAAAAGCATGACTTGAATGCAGTGAATAAAACCATTTGCCAAATACATAAATATAAATAAATATGCATGCTGTGCACGGTTATTCTTTATAAACATGCGATTTTTGCAGATAGGAGGGCTTGTGGACACACTACAGCTACCCTCCTTCCCATGGATTTATTCTTTGAATGGTAATCCATCCCTCAACACCACCCACAGACTTTAGACCTAAATTCAGAGCAACCTAGAATCTCAATCAAGAATATCATGAGACGTGGGTACACCGTACAATGATGAGAGGTGTGATCATAACAATGGAGGAGTCACTAATGTCAATAGAGCACCACTGCCAAATCAAACACTAACTATGCACAAAGCAAGACTGTATGGAGTTATGCATCTTTCTTGAGGCTCTTTACACAGTTCTGAGCAGCATACTAAATTATGCAGTTCTGGTGAGTCTGATGCTGCTTTGCTTCTGTGCCAATGAAATGCAGCATCAGAGCAGCCTTGAACTTTGTCATGATAGAATATATATTAGTTTATCTTTTATAGTTTAATGTTTTTATTCACAATCAGATTTTTCATACATTTCACCGTAAATTATTTATGTGCACATACATTATACACAAGTAGCTTTTTTTTTTTACACAATATTTCTTACAAAAAAGTACTGTGGCAGTAATGTCATTATATGAGACTCCAACCATGGCATTTTTTTTTGGTACTCCAAGTATGTCCAAAACAATACCATGATGCTACTATGGTAGATGCCAAAAAAACATGGTAGTACCATTACCATAGTACATGACCAAAATACCATGGAAGACCCATGGTACCACGGCGAAAAACATGGTACTTTTAGTTGTAGGCTAGTGTTTGTTGATATTGGCTTTGAATAAAATAATCTACACTAATACTTATAATGCGCAGCACTCAAATGTGGAAGTACCAGATTATAATACAATGGTAACGGAATGGTATTTACATTATACGTACAATAATACCATGGTAGCCTACATTTCAATAAAACGCGGTACTACCACGGTACTATTTTTGTTAATGCCTTTGCAGCGCAAAGATTGCATTGAAAATCGTTTGTTAATGATTGGCTTTGGATGAAACGCAAACAGGTTTCACTAATCCTAACAATTTGCAGCGCTGGAATATGATGGAAAACAGCAGTGAGGAGTACAGACCGGCCACAACACAGAAAAGCTCATGCAGAAACATACGCACGCAATAAAACTGGATCAGCGCAAGCCACAAAGTTCCCACCAGATACACGATCTCAACGCAACAATGCCTCCGTGCAACAAAGGCGCACTGCTTTCCAGTTAACTTACCAATTGGTGGGTGCGGTGGTTTGTATCCCTTCTCGTTCGTGCACACTCCCCTGCCGTGCAGCAGGGCGTGAAGCGGCTTCTCCTCACCATTGCGCGGCAGGCAGCGCAGCCCGTGCGTGCATGTACCGGTGTACACCCCGCATGCCTGCCCCTCCGCCAGCGCGCAAGTCAAGCAGCAGCCGCAGCCGGGCTCCTTCACCAGCTGACAGCCCATCGGGACCGGAGGACACATGGAGATCGCCTTCTGATCGCACGGCTCGCACGGCACATAAGAGCCTCCGCTGATGGACAACGCCGTCAGAAATGTACCCAGCACAAGAAGAGCCATACTTCGTGTCAAAGTGAATGAGGTCCGATGGCGAAAAAAAAAAAAAAAAAAAAAAAAAAAAAAAAAACAAGACCTAGATATGAGAACGCATGAACGTTTGGCTCAGATTCGACTCAAAGGAAAAGTCCGCATGCAAAGTGAAAGCACTGGTTGTGGTGTTTTAAAAATGATTCAATTAAAAATAGTCTCTTAAAAAGATGATAAAGAACAATCCGGTGGATTTTCATATAAATACATATAAAATAAATGAATCACATAGGTATTCTCCAATAGTCCAGTTTGTGCGCAATTGGTTGCGCACTGAAATTCTGGACTTTCCGATTCCAAAACACTTTCCCCTCTGGAAGTTTTCTGAGCAGACTGATCAACTTCACAGCAGTGCTTGCCTTTTTAAAAACAGCCAAACCCAAACCCCTAACTATGAATAAGCCAAACAGCGGTGAAGGGAGGCGCACTTGCCAGATCGTGGCGCAGCGCCAGCGCCTTTTCCCCCCCTCGGCAATAGGATCAGTCTTTTACGCAGTGATGCCAAGAGCGCAGAGCAAAACACAAATCCATGCAAAATCGAAGATATGCTCCTCTGAGATCGTCCGTGCACTTTGTGGCTGGTATAGCGTCAGATTCTTTCGCGAAGTTCAGCGGCTTTCCAACAGATTCAAGACAAAACGCGACAAAAGGCAACATGGATGTGACATGATAAAGACGCTTCCTCGCATATACCTGCGTTATGGAGAATAGCCTACACACAAAAGAGCACGATTAGAAGCGCTCTGCTGCAGGCACCACCTGTATATTAGTGAGCGCAGATAACATGTACCTACGAGTAGGGGAGAACGGGGAGTGTTTGGTTTCAACGTCTGTAACTCTTTAATGCTTTGCTGTATGTGTCTCAAACTGTTTTATATTATTCCCATGTTTGGCTTCTACAAATTCAAGTCGTTTTGAAATCTATTACTTATCCTCAAACTGTTCAAATTACTGTGAAGTACAACGTGTGCTGTTTATACAACCTACCGGTAGCACTAGAAGACTGATCAAATTTACTTATAGAAATAACGATGCCCCTTTTCAATCTCCACCGCACCCTCATTTGAAGCATTTTAGTTCAAAACAGTGAACATTTAGGACATATTTTCATTCTAACCATATAAAACAAAGATAAAAGGCTAACAAGTGTCAGTCACACAGGACATCTTTTAGAGTGGTTTTGAAGATGTCACAACTCTCCAAAGATAGAGAGTTTGTTTGAATGCTATATCAAATTTGACAAGAGAAGCTGCTGATTCAGATAATATGTCATGTAATCTTCATCAACGTGATCACAAATCGAATTAAAAGCCAGATGTGAAAGTATACCTTCCAACTCTTCTCATTAGAGTGCCAATCATCAATAGTGATTTCATCCATGTAACTTGTTTCTAAATGGTTAAACTAACGGGGTAACAGTTCACCTTGGTCTCCCCTAGAAACTATTAAGCAACATTCACATGTGCAGGAATAGCTACTGACTGCAACCATGAAGACAAATCACTGCAGTGCACAATTAAAACCAGCTGAGGTGTGTGGTAAATACTGTGGTAAATGCCAAGAGTCTCTTTTCTCTCATGCAGAGAGGCTTTCGTTGAGTTGCCAAGTCTCGTTTGAGCTTTAATTACACAGTGGTCTTGGTGGTAGTTGAAGAATAGGCAATCTACACCCACCTGTTCCAAACTTTGAACAACTGAAACCACACTTTGAAAAGATGAGATTTAACAGACACGATTGTTCAATCATGCCGTTCACTCTGTGTCCAAGTGGATCTCTGCTGTTTACATGTCCCTGGTTTGCCTTATAGAGTGCTCCAAAATGGCATTTGCACATGTCCCACATGTAAAGTTCATCACTGCGGCAAAATGAGCCGCTCTGTTTTGCTTAAAAAATTGATTTGTCAGATGTGTGATACCAAGTTTAAAGGACTGCACATGATATTTTTTATTTCTTTTGATTGTTCTGTGTTTTTCATACATGCATGCTGTCTCTTGTTTTGCCCAGCTGTACAATGCTGAGTGTCGGTTGTGGGCCTTGCTGTTGGATTTACTTCACCTCTGAGATTTTGACCACTAGAAGGAGCTGTTAGCAATGGTAAGAGGAATGAACGCTGGCCCGCAGACGCTGATGTTTCATTACCAGAGATTTATACAGTGCTGCTGTACACATCTCACACTCAGGAGTCGAAGAGACAAACATCAGCCGTCAAGAATGCACATGCTGTTTTGATACGTGAAGTTTAGTGCCCTGTTGTCTCTGTATGCATGTTTAGAAAATATTATCTGTATAGGACTATAGGCTAGATATTGTTTTGATAATCATATTTCAAGTAAGTCTGAATTGTTTGACTGATGTCATCTTTACACTAATGGTTCCACAGTGCCCGTCTTCCTGACATTGGTTGCTCATGGTGTCCGCAAAGATGTTTTGCTGTTCATTTAATTATGCCTGTTTTCATTTTAGGTCCTGTAGGCCTATGATCTACCATTCTGGACCTGAACCGGGACTGTTTTCAAGTCGTATAAGATATCAGATTGCCCCGGTTCACTCACAGTGTATTTATCCCTGCCTGGATATAAAACAAACTTAATGGATGCAGAGTGCACAAGTTACTGGAAACAAGCTGGAACTGTTATACGCTCGCTAATGAGGAGATAAACTGTTGCAAATTACTGGTATGAACACTACTAACCGCCACAGTATCACGTGGATGTGGTTTATTGATGATATTGAGTCATTTATGTTAGGCAGCTCTTTTTTCTCGAGCTTACCATGTTTTAATAAATTGGAGAAAATATTATCTACAAAATAAGTCATATTTTTATTTGAAAAAATATTATTTTATACATTTGAAAACTATGTTTTATTTTGTACCAATATTGTGCATATCATGTTTTAATATAAAGGATAAAGTATTGTCTCAAAAATAAGTCATATTTTTAAAAAAATATATTGCAAATATATATTTTTTTTAACTAAACCAATTTTCTATTTTATAAAAATTGTGCATATCTTGTTTTAATATATTGGATAATATATATAAATATATATATATATATATATATACAATAGATTAAAAACATTATTTTATGAATTGTAAATCTATTTTTATATTGTATAAAGATAATATTTATACAATATTATTAAATGTAATACAATAAAAATATTTTTGTTTTTCTTTTATCACAATGACACAGTTAAGTGAATGATATCACTGTATTTCACATAAATTATTTAATTTTATTTTGGTCTGAGCAGATTAACTTTAACATGAAAAACTGACAATTTAGATAGAAAAAAAATCATTAAGAATATATATATATTTTTTTCATTCAAGTGTTTCTTTCTCAAATCAGTATGCTTAAAATAATGTGTTCATGCCTTCTCAGAAATGTTGTCATAATTGATCATCTATTTTTAAGTTTTTCCGTCCTCAATATTACTTTCCATCCTGTTTGTCTTTTATCCTTTTAAATAACAACAGTCACTTCCCTCATGACGTCATCCAACAGGAAGTGACTTTATTTTGGAGGGAAAGCAACAGCACAAGCCTCTGTGAGTATGAGCTGTGGTTTGCTGTGTTTATAGCACTCTAAAACATTTAATCTTCTTTGATATGATAATACCAATGTTTCAAAATAATAAAATGCACTTAAAGTTAAGCAAACGTTCTATCCCTCAGCAAGAAATTGCAAATCGTAACGCTTTATTTTTAAGTGTTTAAGTGTTTTGGTACTTGACGTGTATTTAGTTGAGCAAGAGCACTGACGGTTATTATCATAAAGTTTTTGTGGACTTGTGTAAAGTAGGCCTATGTTTCTGCCTTACTTTTTTGTGTGTTTATCTCAAAACATCTAGTAGTACAGGTCCAATTGAAATATAAAATACAAAATGTTTTTATTTATTTTATTTTTTTAATGGCTTAATAACATCTTTTGTTGGTTGTTCGCATTTGTGTCATAGTTACAATGTTCTGTCAGTGATAGCAAAAGTAGCATCACCTTTTCTCAATCTTAATCACGTTTTAATTGTGTTGTCTGGGTGTTTGAATATTTTCGATGCTTGAAAATATTTCTTCAGCTTGGAAATGTAGTCGCCCACATGGTGAAAAATCGATGGAAAAATTTTGTCAGTGGAAGAAAGGTGTCTATGTACAAATATTTTGAGTAGGATGTGGTCTGTGAACATCAGTGTAGGAATTTTCTCGCACTCCATCATGTCTGCGTCACAATGAAAAACGCCTTAATTGGTAAATTAATGTCTCTCGACGTGTAATGCTTCCATCTGTCTTTTATTCAGTCAGCCTTGTGGGCGTCGTACTGTTTACACAAACTAATGATTTCAAGCGTTAACATGTATGTTAATATGTAGCTGTGAGACTGTACAATGCTGTTTTGTGTGTGGTGAGCTGTCTTATTTTAGAATGTTTTTATATACTATTTTTATAGTATTTATTAATATTTTGAAATAGCTTTTATTTTTATACTTCAGATTTTTATTAAATGTCTACTTGGCTTTAAATGTCTATATTTTAGTAATTTTAGTACTTTAGTAAAATTATTTTATTTCAGTTATTAAAATTTTTTTTCATGTAGGCCTACTATTTATATTTTCTTTTAGTTTTATTTTAATTCACAAAAATATATTTTTAAAGGGTTTATTAACCCAAAAAATGAGAATTCTGCCATTAATTACTCACCCTGATGTCGTTCCAAACCCGTTAGACTTTCGTTCATCTTCGGAACACAAATTAAGAGGATTTTTTAAAAATGAAATCTGAGCGCTTTCTGTCCCTCCATTGACAGCTACGCAACTACCACTTTTAAGCCCCAGAAACAGGGCCTGAAATTAACACCCGACCCGGGGAGTTTGATTGACAGGCGATCTGGCCAATCATAATCCGCCTTTTTTTGTCCGACTCCGACAAAGCAGCCAGGAGAGTTCAACGTTGGAGGATTTGAACTTGAAAAAACGGAGTGTACTGAGTAGGCCTACTGACATCTTTCCGCAGTTAAAACTAACTACATTCCTTCTTATGTTCATTCATGTTTATTTGATGCTATAAATTAACTAGAAGGAAGAGATGATCGGTTCACGAGCAGGCACTAAGGCACCTGAGGCACCACAGCGATCTGTCAAGACACATTACAGAGCCACAAAACGGTATTGTCTAAATTTCTTTAAAAATGACCAAATTTTAACGTTGAGACTGTTTAATATCAAAAGTAACCTGGACTGTCTAGTCTGTCAGCGTGTTGTCAGTGTCCTCTCTGCTGCGCGATGTGTTCTCTTACGAGAGGTTCTCTCGTACTTGCGTAAGTATCTTACGCTAGGGGAAAACCTCTTTTCCTCGAGATATTGAAGCCAAAAATTATCCTTTATTTTGCAATAATGTAAAACGCATTGCAGCAGCATGCAGACATGGGCGAGACAGCTCGCGCTCCCATTGGCTGCTCTGCGGCAACTGCACCAGCCTATCGATAGAGGCCCCTCATGACGTCAGAACCAATGAGGGTGCTTCGCGCCCATTACGTCATGTCCCGCCGAAAGCGGGTGGGGCTAGGGTAGGCATGTGCCGGTATCACATTTTCATGCTGCGATTAATTGAAACATGCTGCGATTAAGTAAAAAATTAATTAAAACTTGCATCACAAGGTGTAATTGTGATTGTCAAAACATTTGGTAACTAAACTGAATTTTATTAAGTTTAGTGACAACACCATGTTACAATGATTACATGGTACAATGACTGGTAGGCTACTGTTTGTATTGCTTAACACAAATTTAACAAATTCAATTCAATACTTGGGATTTGATTTAAATCTTGATTCAATATTGACTTATTTTGGATAAATATTAGGAAGGCTACAGTAGATAGCCCACATGTTATTTTTTTCTCATGAAAAAAAATATCTCACATAATGCTATGTAACCATATAGAGCCCTATCAGCTGGTATTATTAAAAGTTACAAATAACTAATTAAATCAAATATAATGTGGTTTTCATTATAATAACAATAATGTAATGACACAAGTAAAAATATAATAAATATGTAAAAAAGTGCAGTGCACATATTCAGCAAAATACTCCTCTTTATGTTTTAGTCATCTAACATGCTGCTGGTCATTAAATAGTTTAAATGTAACGTTCTGTGACACAATTGTTCTCCTGTTTCATATCAAAAGTAACCTGCTCTGTCTTGTTTGACGGTCTTCGTGTCCTCTTTGCTCCGCGATTTTTCTCTGCGTGAGAAAACGGATGTGTGGCGTGAGCGTGTGAGGAGTCTCGCGCTGAATGCGTCGAGTTGGCAGCTCTGCTTTTAGAAGCGGGATGGATCCAGATAGATCGGCGGCGGCCATAGACTGTAGGCGGCGGCGTTCCTCCTTCCGCCATGCTGCTTCTCCATGTGAGGACTGTTTACATTAGACTAGAAGTGCGCAAAGGCCGCATGCTCATACACGTGGCGATTGTTTACATCAGAGTGCGCACGTGTTTCGCGCAGCATAGGCAGTGCTTGTTTAAGCGGTTGATGGAAAATAAGCTATAATGCGCGTTCTAAAAATCTAAATTCGGATCTATTATTTTTCACGGTATTTTGAAGTGCCCACGATAACAATATCGTGCATATTCATTACCGCGATTTATCGCATTACCGAATACCGGCACATGTCTAGGCTAGGGCTATAAATACGGCCCAGAGAGGCTGGTTTGGTCAGTTTTTCATCTCTTCAGCGAGCCTAAGCATCGCTGGATCCTGAGAGGAAGCCGCGCCGTCTGATTCAAGCACTCAGCGGGATTTGTTCTGCATCTGAAGCTGCCGGTCGACAACTCGCCGCCTTCAGTCGCCGTTCCTGCTCACGCTTTCCGGCGTACATATCCTTTTCTCTGCTACTGTGTTTTGTGTATGTGTGTGTTCGCCGCCGCGACACACACTCTCATTGCACTAAAAGAGCCGGGCGTCTTTTTCAAGACGCCCCTTTCCTGAGGACGCGCAGCTCTCGCGCTCGCTGACGGCGACTGCCCTCACTGCGAGCTAGTTACTGCCTACGGTGACTCTGCGGACTCACCTGGCATCCTTCTCCGAGACTGCGCCTCCGCCCCCCGCCCCCCCCAACCCGCAAAGCTCGCCGGTGCGCCCGCTTGCCTTGCCTGCTTGGAGGATGATACCTGCTCTCCCTCTGTTCGAGCCGCGCAAACCGCGCCGTTCACAGGGGATGTCAGGAGCGGACGGTCACGGGGCTAGCTTTCTCTCTCCCTCTGTTCGAGCCGCGCAAACTGCGCCGTTCACAGGGGAGGCTGGAAGCGGACGGTCGGGGTTAGTTTTTCTTTACGTACAAGAAAGCTACCCTGCCCCTGCGCCCCATTCACGCGTCACTCACCGGCGAAAGGAGAAAAGAGTGTTTATAGTCCCGCCGAAGCTGGACTGACCTGAATTTTCTCACACATTTCTCAGTTCCCTGATCAGGCGACTGGAAATATAAATATTGCAGCGCCTGCAAGCAAACGCCGAAGAAAACATGTTGACGCTCTTATATGCTTGTGCATCTGAAAGCCTTTGTGTTCCCCCCTGTGGATCAGTGGCGGAATCTTTGGTTTTTCGCACGAGAGACCGGTGTTTGAATCCCTGTCTAACGGCAGATAAAATGCTTCGCTCTGTCAGTTCCCTGAAAGGCGACTGCAGATGTGCATTTTGCAGCCAACGAGTGCGTTGTACAACCCGCTCGCCTGCACCCAAGCACCGTTTCTATGGTTTCCGTACGTCACTGGCGAAAGGAGAAAAGAGAGTGTTCCTAGTCCAGCTGCGGCTGGATCTTCCTCCATTCTCACACATTTCTCTGGAAATGTCAATATTGCAGTGGATGAGCCTATTGTAATACACACACGCCTGCAAACAAACGCCAGCATGTTGACACTCTCTGTTTCTATGGCAACTTCTCGCTCGTTCAGTTCCAGTAAATGCGACTGTTCCAGTGTATTCTGCAGTAAACAAGTCGGCGACACAGCCCGCTTGCCTGCACACAAACGCCGCTTTTACGGCTACCCAGATAAATCCCATAAGAGTGTATTTTCTGGTGTTCCGGCCACGGCCGATGGTGTTATGAGTGTAGACAAAATGCCCACTGCCCAGTGCTCATTCCTACACAGAAACACAGCCCGTCAAACAGGGCTCGCGCACATGAAATCGACCCAGATCGATTGCGCATTAAATGTGGTAAATGTGCCCACTGCCCAGTGCCCACAAACACTACGTTCTGCATGTCTCAAGGTTTCTGTAAAACGAAACCAACATGCATTCGCTCTGCTCAGGCGGACAATGCTCTCAGTGTTCTAAATGTGCCCGCTATCCCACGCCCACATTCACACATAGACATGACAGGTCTTACGGGACTCGCCCAGCCCTCCCCCTCTCGGTTGACCACCACAGAGGAGTCGAGCGCGGGCAATCTGCCCGCTGATATCAGCGCGCCCCCTGCCTCAAATGTCATAAGCGCAACGCTTATGTTGCAGCACACTGAAGCCCCTCTGTCGCTGAGCGACCAGAGCGCGCTTCGCATTCAACCCCTAGCCATTCGTGCAAACGCATGGGCAAGGCTACCCGGGGTTTCGAAGTGGGTGCTAGACATTATAGAAAGAGGCTATTCGCTACAGTTCGGTCGACGCCCGCAACGCAAAGCGGCGCGAATTGATACTACGGTGAAAAAGGAAGTAGCACACCTACTTCGAGCCGAAATAGCGAAGTTACTGAGCAAAGGGGCTATAGAACCCTTATCACAAGCTCAGAGCGAAGGGGGCATGTACAGCAGATATTTTCTGGTACCCAAAAAAGACGGGGGTCTCAGACCCATTCTAGATCTAAGACGACTAAACAAAGCACTTCTGAAACGACGGTTCAGAATGCTCACGACCAAGAAAATCCTCTCGCAAATTTGCCAAGGGGACTGGTTCATGTCGATAGATCTGAAAGACGCTTATTTTCAAATACAAATAGCGTCACGTCACAGGCGATTTTTGAGATTCGCCTTCGAGGGTCAGGCATATCAGTACACAGTCCTGCCATTTGGCCTATCCCTGGCACCTCGCGCATTCACGATGTGCATGGATGCAGCGCTCGCACCCCTCAGGCTCCGAGGCATACGAGTGCTGAATTATTTGGACGATTGGCTGGTTCTAGCTCGATCACAGTCGGAGCTCATAGAACACAGGACCATATTACTCGATCACCTCGAGAATTTAGGTCTCACAGTCAATTGGGCGAAGAGTTCGCTGTCTCCCAGTCAGAAAATATATTTTCTGGGCACAGATCTGGACTCGCTGTCTATGACAGCACAGCTGTCGCCGCAGCGCAGACTAAGTATTCAGCGCATGACAGAGATTTTTCGCCACAGTGCTTTAGTCCGGCTCAAAAAGTTTCAAAGGATGCTGGGTCTCATGGCTTCAGCATCCTCAGTGCTTCATCTGGGTCTGCTTCGCATGCGCCCGCTGCAGTATTGGTTGAAAGCGCGCGCCGCGCAGAGCTTGGACCTCCGGTCTCGCGCACCTCAAGGTCGATCAGAAATGCGTCGCAGCTCTGAAACCTTGGACAGTGACCGACTGGTACCGGTCAGGAGTAAGCCTGGGGACTTCCTCGAGTGTGAAGGTGGTGTCTACGGACGCCTCAACCTCGGGATGGGGAGCGCTGCTCGAGGGCAGACCGTTATTCGGCCAGTGGTCGGAACGGGAGAAGCTTCTGCATATAAACTGCCTGGAAATGATGGCAGTCGACAACGCGCTGAGGCGTTTTTTGTCCCCAGATAAAAGACCACCACGTCTTGGTCCGTTCGGACAACATGTCAGTGGTGGCTTATATAAATCACCAAGGAGGTATCAGATCCAGAATCCTTCACAGGCTGACGGAACACCTCCTGGTCTGGGCTCAGCACAATCTGCGCTCGCTCAGTGCAGCGCATGTGCCCGGCCATCTGAATGTGGGACCAGACAGACTGTCCAGAAACTATCTTCCGGCAGGAGAATGGTCTTTACACCCACAGACTGTCAAACTGCTATGGAGGACATTTGGCAGAGCGAAAATAGACCTATTTGCGTCTCAAGAGAACGCTCATTGTCAGGAATTTTTCTGGCTCACGTGGCCCCGCTGCCTGCTCTATGCGTTTCCCCCTGTCACGCTCCTACCCCAGGTGTTAGAGCGAATCAGGGAGAGCGGATGCCCGGTGCTACTCGTCCCCCCATTTTTGGACAAACCAAGTCTGGTTTCCAGTCCTGATGCAGCTGACGAGTACCGCCCCGTGGCCGATACCGGTGAGGAGGGATCTCCTCTCGCAGGCAAACGGCTCGATCTGGCATCCTTACCCGGAGCTTTGGTCCCTACATGTGTGGGCCATCAACGGGTACCTGTTAACCTCCCAGCGGGAGTGTTAAACACGATCACACAGGCTAGAGCTCCATCTACGAGGCGGCTCTATTCCTCAAAATGGTCTGTGTTCACTAGCTGGTGTACAGCGAGTGGCACTTCACCCTCACGCTGTGGGGTGCCGGAGGTTCTCTCCTTTTTACAAGAGCTTCTGGATAAGGGCAGAACCCCATCCACGCTCAAAGTTTATGTGGCGGCCATAGCAGCGTTCGCTGAACCACCGCTTGGCCAGTCATTAGGAAGGAACGATCTGGTCATTCGCTTCCTTAGAGGAGCTAAGAGGCTGAACCCTCCCAGACCTCCCTCAGTTCCCGTTTGGGACCTTTCCACGGTTCTGGAAGCCATGAAAGGTGCCCCATTCGAGCCAATACAGTCAATAGACCTGAAACTTTTGTCTTTCAAAACAGTGTTTCTGCTGGCTCTCGCTTCAGTGAAGCGCATAGGGGATTTGCAAGCACTCTCAGTGAGCGCGACGTGTATGGAGTTTGGGCCTAATGACTCGAGAGTCATACTCAAACCAAAGCACGGATATGTTCCTAAATCCCTCAATACACCGTTTAGGGCACAGGTTATCTCCCTGTGGGCCCTGCCGGTATCTGAAGAGGAAGGGGACGCAGGCTTCCTTTGCCCGGTCAGGGCGTTAAGAGCCTATGTGTCTCGCTCATCTGTTTTCAGACAGACGGAGCAGCTCTTTGTTTTGTTCAGCGGACGTTCTAAGGGACTAGCTGCATCAAAACAGAGTCTATCCAGATGGATAGTTGATGCTATAGCGCTAGCTTACACATCCAAGGGCCTGCAATGCCCGATAGGTGTCAAAGCGCACTCCACAAGAGGCATGGCCTCGTCGTGGGCTTGGTCCAGTGGGATTGCCTTGCAAGATATCTGTATGGCGGCAGGCTGGGCCTCCCCGTCTACATTTATAAGGTTTTATAACCTCGAGGTTCCCGCTTTACAAGCTAGGTTGCTCTCGGTTTAATTTTTCAGTATTGCCCGCCCGATGCTATCGGCTCAGGATGCTGAAACTGCTAGAGCGTCGATCACTGATCGTCTGTATACTTCTGTGGGCAGTGCGTAAGTCCCCCATATTTATCAGTCCAGGCCGAGTTCGCCCTGGCTGTGTGGAACACTTGATATAATATGCTCTTATCAGAGCTCTATATTACAGGAATGATGCTATTCTAGCCCCTCTTCCCGGATTCTCTGTGAGTCCCTTGTGATTAGGCACTGTATGAACCCTTGGGACTTTAGTGTTATGTCTCAAGCACGCACAGCGTTTTACACTGTGTTCCCCTAGCGTAAGATACTTACGCAAGTACGAGAGAACCTCTCGTAAGAGAACGTACTCGGTTACTAACGTAACCTCGGTTCTCTCTAGAAGAGGGAACGAGTACTTGCGTATCTTGCTGTGCATGCGCCACGTTCTGATTCGCTTCAGCGATGAAAAAACTGACCAAACCAGCCTCTCTGGGCCGTATTTATAGCCCTAGCCCCACCCGCTTTCGGCGGGACATGATGTAATGGGCGCGAAGCACCCTCATTGGTTCTGACGTCATGAGGGGCCTCTATCGATAGGCTGGTGCAGTTGCCGCAGAGCAGCCAATGGGCGCGTGAGCTGTCTCGCCCATGTCTGCATGCTGCTGCAATGCGTTTTACATTATTGCAAAATTAAGGATAATTTTTGGCTTCAATATCTCGAGGAAAAGAGGTTTTCCCCTAGCGTAAGATACTTACGCAAGTACTCGTTCCCTCTTCTAGAGAGAACCGAGGTTACGTTAGTAACCGAGTACGTTTTTCATTGCGTGAGATCATGGTTTGGCCTGAGCCGTGAGCGCGGTGTAGCTTGTCGGACATAGCAACAGTAACTAAAGGGGCCGGGTTTTTGCGAAGGTTTTTTTTTTTTTTGGTTCTGTTGTTCTTTGACATTTAAACGAAGTCAATCATTTCGTTGGATTTTAGCTAAAAAATGTGGCGGGACATTACTGGAGTAATGAAAGCATCTGTGAAAGCAGCGCAGTTTGAGTGTTTCGGAACGTATGTGATCGGAGAGAAAGATGAGGCCCTTCTCTGACTATGTTTGAATGTGTGAGTTAAGTATTAAACTGTTGGTGAGATGAGATGAGATAATGCAAAGCTCACATAGGCTACAGTACAATGACAGTTGCACAGATGTTGGGAGTTGGGAACCGGTGAGAAAATGTCCGGTAGCCTACCCGGTAACTTTACCAGTAATAACAATATTAATTTAGTTCTGCTTAACGGTTCCCGGACGCTGTAACTAACAGCTGCCCAGCCATCAACACAGCCGCGTGTGATTTGTTTACATACGAGCTGCTATATCTGTATTCTAAGAGTTATTATTACTTGTATGGATCTCGTTAATAACTTGACAGCACTTAAATGTGTATTCTTACAAGTTAAAGAACAAATGTTTGAGGCAAAAAAAAAAAAAAAAAACTGGCTGGTAAAAAGTCACTGTGGCGGGTGTTCAAAAAAGTTAACTTCAGGCCCTGCCCAGAAAGGTAGTAAAAACATCATAAATCCATGTGACTCCAGTGGTTTAACCTCAATTTTATGAAGAGACACGAAAAAGTTATCTGCAAAAAACAAACAAAAACAAAAACATAATTTACCACTTTATTAAAAACATGCGTTCACACAACAACATCTGCTTTCGCAACACCCATGCGTTGTGGTGCTCTCATGAATGAGCGTTAAAGATTAATATTTGTGAATAAAGTGGTAAATTGTTTTGTTTTTTTTGGCACAAACAAAGTAGGCTTCTCGCTTTCGCTTCATAAAATTGAGGTTAAACCAGTTGGGTTATTTTTATGATGTCTTTACTACCTTTCTGGGGCTTGAAAGTGGTAGTGTCGTAGACTGTCAATGGAGAGACAGAAAGCTCTCAGATCTTAATTTGTGTTCCGAAGATGAACAAATGTTTTATGGGTTTGATTGACATGAGAGAATTAATGATATGATTTTTATTTTGGGGTGAACTAACCCTTTAATAGTTTCAGTTAATAATAAGAACAGAACTTCTCTCATAAATGGTAAATTTCCTTAAAGAAACTCTCTCAGGTCAGACAGTTGTTTTTTGATTGTACGTCAAAAAAGCCTGGAACACACCAAGCCGACGAACTAGCGCTAATGAAAGCTGACTGTGTTGTCGCCTCGCTGGGGTAAAAAGCTGCACTTGAACACACCGAGAGAACTACAGCCGACTGTCAGCTAGAATGCGCGTTCTGCGCCTGCGTGTAAACTGTCTATTTCTGCAGATATATTCGTCTATATTCGTCATTAAAAAAGGGAAACCGATGCTGCAGGCTGCAGTACACAAACCATAAACAAAGCAGCTTACTGTTTTGAATATCAATCCTGCTAAACACTTTCTTTATTCCATTCCGCTCTTGTTAATATTGAAATATTCGCCAAGGAACACTCAGGTAAGATGACGTAACATTAGAACAGCCTTCTATATTTATGTACCGTTTTGACTTCTTTGCTGATGTTTTGCTATTATTCTCGCGCACTGACTCATTCACTAAGCTGAACAGCCAATCAAAGTTCTCTCTCTCACCGACGGCCCGACGCCGATTCAACATGTCGAATCGGCCCAAAAAAAAAAGGCAGACGAGGACCAGTTTCTGCTGATGGTGCGGAACACACTGAGAAAACTTAGTCGGCCGACGCACAAAAACTGCCCGACGGCCGACCGTCGGATTGGTGTGTTCCAGGCTTAACAGGTTTCCTCTTTCTATATCTAGCCATTTAAATTGAGTAGTTTCTGCACCACTACCACTAGCAATAGCAAAATAATGAATTGTCAAAAAGTAGGCTACCGACTTTGGTACCAAGTCGGTACTGACATTTTAAAAATGTGACTCTTTGGGAGATGGTCCTCACTGCAGAACATGAAATCCATGGGGAGGAGTTGGATCTAGATCCAACTCCTCCCACCTTACATATACCTAAACCTACCCATCTCCACCCCCTGATCCCTAAACCTACCCATCTCCACCCCTTAATCCCTAAACCCACCCCTAAACCTACCCATCTCCACCCCTTATATCTGGATCCAACTCCGCCCCGCGGATCTCGTGTACTGCATTGAGGTGCTACTGCTCTTTGGGCGCTGTTGAGCGGAATCGTAAACACCTCTGATTGCCCATTGTGTTCACGAGCTCATCGAATATTTCTGTGATTGGTTGCAATGATCACTGCTTCAAAAACATATTGTAAAAATACATCACTGACGCTCTTCACCGAGCGTTTGCTCCAGCTCGTTTTTTAAAAACACTTTCAAACACTTCTGTCTGCTTTCAAACGCTCCTGTGCCTTGATCATTGTAGCCAATCACAGACATATCCGATGAGCACGTGAACACAATGGCCAATCAGAGGTATTTACGATTCCGCTCAAAGCTCACAATTAAAAAAATTGTTTTCTTGTTTGAACTAGTTTCCTGAACACTTTCATTGGTTGGTCAAACAGATAGTAGGCTATGCCCCACTGGTTGAGTCTGTGTTGGTTGAATCACTATAGGCTGAGGTGCTGTCAGCTTTTCTTTAAGTTTAGTTCTACACAAAAAGTAAGTGTAGAATTGAGGCATAGTTTGTGTCCAGATGTTTTAGGATTGACCCGTAGTACTGGTCACAGTGATCCATCTTTCCATAGTTCATCTCGGCCTAATTCCTGGGATTACATGGCTTGCCTGATGAATAGAAGCAGCATCAGAGAGACAATGAGGCCGCTGGATGTCTTGAACTCACACAGCTAATTCTTTTCTAAAGCTCTCCCTCATGTTCAGCCACCCAGTAAAGCCCTCAGGCATATGTATGTATAACATAAAGAAACATGCACTTTATGTGAGAAGAACTATTTGTATGATGCACATATGTTCCAAATCGGTAATTTATTATGTTTTATTTTGTTTAGGATGTTGTGTTGGATGCTACGTATTCTACAGTATATAGTTGACAAAAAGCCAGCACACTAAACTTTGAAACAGTAATGGTGATCAAAGTTGGGAAAGAATAAAAATGAATTATAGCTGCTAATTACATCTTTAGTAGTGTAATTATTTTACTGTACTTATTGCTCTCAAAAAGTATTGCACTTATTACATTCTAAATCCCATATCAACTTCGACCAGTAGAATACAAGGATACATGAAACTGCTCTTTTAATTCTTTCAAATAAATATAGAATTTCATAAATTATTCTTGAACTGACCAAAGTATGTAAACGTTTACATTAAAAACATACATTTTATCCTTAGATGTAAATTTTTTATGTTAAATCCACTGGTGTTTTAAATAGAATTGTTGGTATATAACATATTTAATGCAATTACACCAGAAGTAACTAATTAAATTACAGAAAAATTAAGAGAAGGATAAATCAAGGGAAAAGTAATTAAATTACACTAATTAATTTCTTAGTAATGCATTAAACCCCAAACTGATGGTGATCAAAGCAGGTTTCTTTCTGAGGGTGTTCAGCTAAAATGTTTAAGTTTATAAGTTTATATAAGTTTTGCTGATGCTCATTTATAGTTCATATTTTTTGCTGATGCATGAGTGTCCTTCTCTAGAAACGCTTTCATGTGATCTTTCTGATCCTTTCCCTCTCAACCATCATTTCCCACAATATCAGAGTACACAGAGACGTTAAAAGCAGCATGAGAAAAATATCATTAATTTAATGCAAAATCAGTATTGCATTGTTTGTCTTTCATTTGTATTTCTGATGTCTGTTGGAATGTTTGGCCCGGGGACCGTGCACATTCTTAGAGGTCAAAGCTGTGGCTTTTGCTGGCACAATATATTCTTCCAGACAACGCATGTAGAATTTGTTCTCAGCTAACCCACGTTTCCTGACCTTAAAAAAGCACAGGGTTGTCTAAATCATTCCTGACTGAATATTATCCTAGATTATCCAGAAGATTTTTTAAAGGACATTATAAGATGGATAGCTGTGACTGGACCCAGATGGAATTTGCAGACTGTTCTTGGCAAAATCAGTGGATTTCTATGGAACAGGTTTTATACATGTTTTATAAAAAAATTTTTTTTTTGGAGGGAATATTTCAATATTTAGCAAGAATGCATTAAATAATAGTAAAGACATTACAGTATAATGTTACAAAATAGTTATATTTTGTTATATAAAATATATTTGTTATAACTTTCTATTCATCCAAAAATTCAGATTTTTTTTTTATCATGGTTTCCACAAAAATATTAAGCAGCACAACTGTTTCCAAAACTGATAATGAAAAAAAAAAAAAAAATATATATATATATATATATATATATATATATATATATATATATATATATATATATATTGAGCAGCATATCAGCATATTAGAATGATTTCTGAAATATCACGCGACACTGATTACTGGAGTTGGAATTTCAGGAATAAATAACATTTTAAAATCGATTAAAATCGAAAAGTTATTTTAAATTGTAATAATAGTTCACATAGGACTGCACGATTAATCGCAATTTACATGTAATCACACTTAAATCGAGTTGGCTTATTGTGATTTTGTAATCGCACTTAAATCGAGTTGGCTTATTGTGATTTTGAAATCGCAAAGTTTTTTATGCGCAGCTTGTCATTGATGTACGGCTCTGTAAACGCTGCTCCATCTGAAAGCACTGAGTTTGAGTCTCTTATAACGTGCATTTGAAAAAGCAACCCACGTCAAACATCTTTCCAAACATGAGAAGCATTTATGAACCTCTTGTCCAACAAAAGACAACATTTGATAACATGCTTTTACTCAACTCACTTCATAACAACAGTTGAGCATCCTTCTGTGAGATGATGTGGCTTCTTACTCAGAAAAAGGCAGTCGTGTATTTATTAGTCATGTTTAATCAAAGCGTTTCAATCTTCTGTTTATTCAGCTTATACAGCGATAGTATGATGCCCATAGGGATTTCCTGGAATGTTGTGTGTTATTGTACTTCTGTCGCGGGACATATTTGTGTGAGAGCGCTCTCTGGCATTCAGATGGAGCAGCATTTACTACCGATCAGCCGTCCTGCACTGACAACCTGCGCATAAAATAATCACAGCCTTTGCCAAATCGCGTGCGGTTTCATTGCGATTAATCGTGCAGCCCTAGTTTACAATATTTCAGTATTTACTGTATTCTTGATCAAATGAATGCAGCCTTGGCTAGCATAAGGACTTTAAAAAAAAAACAATAATAAAAAAAGCGCAATGTGCTCTGATTGGTCGGCTGGACCAGTTTGTTGTGATTGGTCAACCAATTTTGGAAATGTCACATCCCTTACCATAACCACGTTTTTCAACACACTACTAATGCAACTCAACCAAGCCTCGCCCCCTTTATTTGCATACCTTGGGCGGGAATTATTTAAATGAAAAAGAAAATTCAAGACTACAATCGAGGCGTTTCAGGGAGTTCAGAAACAGTGCTTTCTGATATAGAGAATTACGCTTTGGACTGGATTTTGCACTTTGTAACTTTTTTGCAGAACTTTTCATGCTCAAACGCAGCAACGTTAAAGAAAGTTGAAAATGTAAAAAATCATAATAGCTCCTCTTTTAGTTAATAAAAATAGTAAGGGATTTTAATATTGTTGCCTCTGTTGTGTAGACTAATGATCTATCATTGAACATTGGTATCCTTTATCCTATTACTGATTCCATTTATATTGTTCATTGTGACTTAAGACATGACCTCTCATGGCACTTGCTGCTCATCTTGAGTCTTTATTTCCCCAAGGAGGAACAAACCAGGCGACTGTGCCCTGCATTCTTGCTCGTTTCTTTCCTCTAGGCCTGTCAGACTCCTGGCCTGCACAAACCGATGCATGTTTGACACGCTCTGCTGTCCTTCATAATGTCGTCACTATTTCAGCGCAATTGCTTTTTCTTCTAGCAATCTGTCTTCTCTGACACTATACCCCACCAAAGATATGCACCATGCACACACTACAATGGATGTATTGTTAGAGTCTTGTGTTCTCCCATTTAGAAAGGTGGCTGCGCTTTGACCACAATGAGGCCACACCAGTGGTATGTTCTGTTTTCTCTTTCACTGACCCAGCCAAGAGGAATGCTGGGACTTGAGTCGAACATGGCAGCCATTTGTAGGGGAATCGTCTGTTTCTTGGTTTTTAGTTTATGACCAGTCGGTGGGTAAGAATTGCAGTTTGGTCGTCGATCCCAACTGCGTCTACAGCTCTGCAGAGACTCTCAAATAGTTCTATAGAGGACACGGAGGCTTTACAGAGTATATAATTATGTTGCAAATTTTCCTGTGGTAAGAAGGATGTTTATCAAGGGCCCTCATTTTCGAACCCGCATACGAGAGGCTCCCGTCTCTGCAAAGGGTTAAGGCAAATTCTTGACCAAACTTTGTCAACCATAAACCTGGCAGTGACCTGTTTCTTCCTCTAGCTTGTCTTAATGAAACAGGTTTAATTATAGTGTAATTATAAAGACAAACCTTGCTGCGACAGAACTGATAAGCAAGTAAACATTAAGGCCACTTAAATGCACTCGTTTCACAATGGTTCTATCTCAGCCGTGGAGAAAGTTCACTAAGCATGAGATTTTATTTGGAAGAGGATACGGTTTCTCTCATTACCATTTTTATTTTCCGATTTTAGTATGCTGCTAGAGTTGCCAGCCAGGGTGGAACCAGAGAAACACAGTCAAGGAGAGCATGAAACACTTCAAGGTAATTTATGTGCAATTTCAGCTTGGTGAATGAAACTCTTTGGCTCCCAGTTCAGCTCACAGGGAAGATGTCTCGGCGCTACTGTCAAAGCTGTTTGTTATTTTTGCAACCTGAGCAATATATTCACCCGGCCATCCCAGTTCTGAACTATTAGCCCTCACATCTTTAATTTGTGAGTGTTTAAAGTCAACATGAAAATGATCCTTTTTACTTTTCCTGGTCTTAGTGCGCGTGGTTCATTGGTGCATATTATTTCAAACAATAGAAAACAGTTTGTCTTTTCCGCCTTCAGTAACCTTGCTCCATTTTGATATGTAAGGATCAGTTTTCAATAACCAAAATCAGTTTCATTTATAAATATGTCAAATTGCAAAAATGGACTCTTATTGAGTTTTCAAATGTAAAAAATCTTTTCCCTCTTTTTCCATTTAAAAATATTTATATAAAGCCTTGAAATAAAAAAAAATAAAAAATGTATTACAAAAATGTGTGTTATCTGTGGTGGGTTGTTGGTCTTAGGGCGTTTTTCCACTGGGTTCGTTTGCTGCGGTCCGAACCCGAGTGCGCTAGTTCCCGGCGCCTCCCGCAGCGTTGGTCTGGTTTCACACTCAATTAATTGTATCGAACCCAGGTGCGTTTGCAGTGATCTTACGTCATCGCAAACGCAATCAAACAATGATATCGACAGTGATACGCATGCGCGGGATACTATACTTCCTGAACAAGCGCGCACCCGAGTCCGTGTTGCTTGCACATTAACGCGAACCGCACCACGGTTCGGGAGCAACCGAGCTCAGACCACCTCCTCCAGCTAGTCTCGGGTTCGGTACTCTAGTGCGCACCCGGGTCCGATGACAGCGTTCACATTAACGATTTTTCATGCGAACCGTGCCCCGGTCCGCACTAAACTGCCAGTGTGAAAGCGCCCTTAAAGTGGTTTAAGATGGCCTAGCAGGTCTCAGTTCACTTGATTTAGTTCTCCCACCAGGTAACAAATTACCCAAATCAGTCTAAAACAAGCAACATATATATTTTAAACATGGTTTCTTCAGCTGGGTTTAAGGCATCTTTTAGCTTCACAACAAACTGTTACTTTTGTTTTGATATTATCAGTAGTTTAAGTGTATTATGCAGCTAGTTTAAACAGTCACTGCTATTCAGGTACTGCTTTCATATGAGCAGATATAGACCTTGAATTCCTGGAAAATTCAAAGCCAAAATGAACATGTGCTAGACATACCTCTCCTTGAAAAGCTTAGCTAACAGCCCCATTCAGAAACCCAGGGTTGAGCTCGGCCCTGAATGGGCTTTCAGAGATTTCGAAGGCATAGATTTAATCTGGCTTCCCTGTTGGTTGCTTTTGCCCTCTTCCCACCAGGAGAATGTGTAAGCTTTGGGAAGCAAACTGCATCCAGGCAGTTCCTATAGGGGCACGGCCTACCGTAGGAAGGGAGCTTTTGTACTCATTGACTGTAGCCATAGTCACTGATGTTTGTCACTGAGGTCTTTGCCAATGTATTTTGGCATGTTTTTGTATTAATTTAGCCGTGGCCATGGTGACAAGTTTTTGTTACTATGGCAATAGCAGACAGGAATTATGTTTCAAATCAGGTTCTAAAGGGCCACAGAAAAAACTAACTCTGAATTCACTATTCTCTCTCTCACCATCTCCAGGTGATGTGGAAATTGTGATCAATGCCATCTTTTTAAAGCCCAATGATTTACCATTTATATGTTTTGCTAGTGTATTCCAATTCTCAGCTGATGCATATGCCACGATTGGCATGCATTAGTCAACCTAAATAGCCGTTTCTGATTTGTAAAAGTTAATTTCACATAAAAAACTGTGGCTGGTCAGTTCACCTATAGGTGTAAAGTAAGCTGCAGTGTGGACCATTGCATGGTTGTTTATTGAATATTTTGACTAATTAGAATATGCATTCTAATGGTCTAATTTCCATTTAACCAATCCGTTTAACTCCTTTTATTATCTTTAAATGGATTTCTCCTCTAAATCAGCACAGAAAATGCAAAAAAGTTTCACTTAGCAACTGTTTTACATCTTTGGCCCATTCGAGTAGTATGAGTGCTTACATTTAGGAGGTATTGTTAGCAAATAAAATGTCAAGTTATTCCTTCTAGGCTCCAACACATCTGTAATATTGAGATTTAAATAGTTTGAGGTTATATCCCTTCTTCTTTGGTCTGCTCCTGACATAGCTCAGAGTTCATCGGCATATTGTGCATGATTTATGTCATGTGAAGGATAATTCCTACAAAAAGTTTGAAGTTACATTCACCTTGAAAGAAATGGGATTGCATTGGCATACTGTGCTGGAAAACCTGACAAGTGATCAGCATTCTTGTGAGAGAGAAGCAACATCTGTCTGTCAGTTGTACATTGGAAGAAAAAGCATGATAGAATGTAATGCTCTGGCAAGTCATCCCAACATTATATTCATATTATTTACTCTGTCTCAGGGCATAAATTATAAGGCTTTGGGAATTTACAAAGGCCTGTTCAATAAAAAAAAAAAAAGTAACATTTTTTTTTTTTAAAAGGCTACTTTTAATTACTTTAACCTTCGCTAAGCACCACCCCTTGGTTTCTGTTGCTTACTCAGACAAGCTAAAATAAATAATGAATTGGAAATTTCTGTGAAGTGGCAAAAACTGATTGGATTATTATTATTATTATGATTATTCTATTTGAATTGATAATAATAAATTGATGCTTTTTGAGGTGATAACCATAATGCAGAATTTGTATGTAACAAATTAAAATGAATCCGAATTCATGTACACTACATTTGACTATTTTTGAATTATACAATCTAAGTTTGTCAAGCTTTGAATGTTGGCCTTTGTTTTTTTTTTTTTAAAGTATAAAAAGCTTAAAGGTTTGTAGGTCTTGTGGACACAGACAAGGATGGATGGATAGATGGATGTTGAAATGCCACCTTTAGAAATGTGTGTTTCAGTTTATATATTTGATCATATTTAGAAACGTAACTTCGGGCGTGGAAGAACACTACAATTTCCTAGAAAATTCAATTAATTACAAAAACTCCTCTTCCTGTCATTCCAATTCCACTTCCTGTGGGATTTGGCTAATTCAATTCAAATTCCAAATTCTAAACCCTATGTGTGTGAATTATACATTGACTTTCAGGGGGTTCAGCTTTTTTCAGGTTGCCTAGTTTAAAGCCAAGCTCATCAAATTGAATTCAATTAGATCTAATTTATTCAACAAAAGTATGCAGTTAATATCCAAAGAAAAACATTCCTCCATTCAGTATGAACTCTACACAATATCTATTAAAACTGCTGAACAGTTTCACCGATATTTCAAAACATTGTAAATAAGAAACTATATACAGCAGGCAGTATACTGTAGTAAAATACTGCATTATGTCTGTTGCTGTTCTCTTACTCATGACATCATCAGTGTTAAATGAAATCTGAGTGGGGAAAAAAGGCCTCTGCTAAATATATTTATATGTGAAAAGGTCGCTCCATTTACTTTCAGTTTATGACCAACATAAACTATACATGGATAAATAATATCATGTAACATATATATAGTGGCCTGTATTTAGTATGAAATTGGTATAAAAAATAAATAAAAAAAAAGATTCTATGATACACCATCTCAGTAAGTGATTCCTAACCATTTCACAGATAAATGGATGATCATGAAAGAATGCACTCTGTTACTACTGCATAGATAAAGCGATAGTTCACCCAAAAATGAATTGTCATCATTTACTCACACTCAAGTTGTTCCAAACCAGTATGAATTTCTTTCTTCTGCTTAACACAAAAGAAGATAACCAAAGATTTGACTTCCATATGGCAAAACCCCAACAAACCCCCTGTAATTCACACCATGTATATACCGTGTTATGGTTTGCAATAGTCTTGGATCAGAAAAGTTTGTCTGCTAATATGGCAGACGGCAACAGTTGCTACGGCTGGACCGGACAGGAACGTTTTTGAGGCGCGGCCTTGCGAAGGGTCAATTGTTTTAAATAAATGTCTCATTTGGGATACAAATCTAAACTAGCTTGTCTAACATGTCTTTGCAGAACTCTTTATCATTTAGCCTTGGCCGTGTGAGCGTCGCCTGGGCCTTGTAAATCCTACATTGCACAAGAAACTTTACAAATCCTAAACACTATCGCCTACAAAGGATCAATTTGCAACTGGGTGCAATCAAAACATCCCAGAAAATATACATGGTCCATGTGGTCACAGCTCATGTGTTGATGTTACTGAATCAGGACTGCTTCAGTATGGTTGGATTGTCTTGGATTGTTTACAGCGCATCTGTTCTCTCTCAGAGCTGAGCTGTTGTGAAAGATTTATGTTGCAGATCTGACATTAGCTAAGCTTGTGATGAGTTGCCATGGAGATTCCAATTAGTGGTTACACATCATCTTGCCTCAGATATGGTAAGATAATGGATGTCGTCCACGGTGAAATCACTGTACGGGCTAGTTTTCTCTCCAAGTATTACTAAATTTTTTAGCGCGCTTCAGAATAAATGTGTCCATTGCATGTAATTGTATGCATGCAGCGATGATATCAGCACGGCGCACAGCCGAGCCAAAATCAAGAGCAATTTATCTTCATATTCCCTTTTCTGTCTTTTTCATTTACTTTCTCACAGCAATGCACACAAGTAAGCAGAGCAATCGCTAGACTAGATCTGCATTTCCTGAAGGAAGCAACGGTACATGCAAGGCAGGAAGTGAATACTGTTGTGCTAACCAGCCAAACCTTGACCACTTAATTCAGTATGCAAATATCATGATGACACCCAGCCTTTTTTTTGATGGGATTGAAAAATGTTGATGTCAAATATAAGACTGAAAAGGTATGGTGACTGCTAAGCTTTAAATCTAATTTAATTGCAGAAATGTGTGGCAAAGACGAAGATGGGATTTTTACATTTTCTGAAAAAGCTCACCACAAGATGCTAGGGATTTGTGAGTGGTTGCTAAGGTATTTAGTGTGCTGCAATGTGGTTGCTAGGGCCTTGCTGCATGGTTGTTTGCAAGCACCACTAATAAGAAGTAGGCTGCAATGCAATGCAGTGATTTACAGTGTGCATTGTAAAAGAACTTAACTGCTAACTTGACTATATTTTTCAGAAGCATGGCAGCGTCTCAGCTGTTTTCAGAATAGTGTAGCTTTCCCACTTCCAACTAGAGCTGCACAATTCTGGATAAATTGAGAATCACAAATATTTTGTATTTTTATTTTTTTTTTAAAAGATCATGATTCTCCCATGATACTGAAGAAAATAACATGTAATTTACTAGAGGTTCTGACAAAATATTAATTGCTGCAGTCATTTTAAAATGTAAAAAAATAATGGTGATAAATGACTATTTGTTATTTGAAGCATGAAGTTACTTTCAAAAAGACGCTACTACCTTAGACAACAGTCACTGTTGCCAAGTTCACAGTTTTCCCGCAGAATTAGGCTTCTTTTACATTGCTGCAGGTTTTTTTTTTTTTTTTTTTTTTGTCCACGGGTTGAAGCACTCCGCCATTATGCTTCTTTTTTTTTTTTTTTTTCTGGCTGTGATTGGTTGGGTTTTGCAATTGGGCTGGCTTTGTCTGCAAACCTGCCACTGTTTATATCCAAACTATAAACTTTTATCCCATTACTTCTGTGATAACAACCCTCTACAATGCAAGTAAATCACTCGCATATGCGACCAAATTTCATGAGGCGATTATATTAAAAAATTAATTCTAGTAAATTGTACGATTACAGTCGCCTGTAATTGATTTAGAGACCAAAAAAATAAAAAAAATAACGCAGATATAATTTCATTGCATGCTGAGCTTTTACCCAGTTGCTTGGCTGAGAGTGCCTTCAGTCGCTTTCTCTCACAGGCGCGCACTCACAATGAGAGAAAAAGAGAGCACATGCAGGGCTCGTTGACAGAACTATCGGACCAGTGCTGCGTCGTCATGAAAGTTTATCATTTGCTCGCCTTTTAAGCCTTTCCAGTTTAAACATTCAAGCGCAAGAATATGCGAAATAACTCGCATGCGCTGTGTGAGAAGTTTTGTGTGCACAAACTGCACATCCGAAGCATACATACTAAATTGAGCTCTCTTTTACGTCGTCTTGCACTTGAACGGACAATTGCGAGTGCGAGTATCCTAGTAAACATAGTCGGTTACGTGTTACGTGGACGTAAACAGTCGAGAAATTAAGTGCTTTGTACAGTATCAGTGAATTGGATCTGTACATCTTAAAGTGACAGCAGCCTAATATCCCTGCTGTCTGTGTTTTTCATGCTAATCAAACATCAGACTTACTGCAAATAAATCTCTCAATGCTCTTGACTGAATAACTTTAGTGATTTTATTAATGATTCATCTGTATTTATTTGATACAGTGAAGACTATGCACTATGCAGTGTTTTTACATTTGATTACTTTGTTTAATTTCTGTACATAGTCTGAATCTGTATCTAACTACTGTTAGACATGAAAAGCACTGTTTATTTCATATACATTTTTGTTCTGTTGTTTAATTGTGCTAATGCTTGTAGTTTGATTATTTGTTTATTTTATTGCAGACTGTTTACTTGACTTTAATAGTGTTTGAAATGTATGTTTATATTTTATATTATATTTATGTACTGCCGAACACTAATGGCTAAGTGCCTTGATCATAGATCAGGATTGTGTTGTCAGTAAGAGCAGGTTTTGCTTCATCCAGGCTAAGATTGATCTGAAAGCTTTTTGTCACCAGCACAGATCTTTAACTATTTAGCTATGGACACCCCTAATGCTAACACCTTAGTTCTAATGACCTATATTCTTCATGGATGATTAAACTTTTGGACGGTCTCTGAGAGAAAAGCTTTGCTGCAATTGCTTCAGCTCTCCCAAGCCACTTGGAATTGACAAATACATTTTGGACCAGAGAACAGAAAGCGACATTACTCAAAGATCTGGCTTTCATAAAACCTCTGTCATTACCAGCGTGACTTGCAATTCCAAGCTCTTGCCACAGTTTCTCTTAATAACTCTGCCCGTGCAACGGCCATGTGTCTTTTTGTATTAGACGGGTGTCAGTGTACCCACATGTCAGCACCCTGGAGGTCAGAAAGCGTTAGTCAAGCCTCACGCCTGACCCCAACATGTGACCATTAACCCTAGAGTCACATAACCTTGCAGTTATTTAAAAGGTCATGACAGGGGGCCCCTAATGCCGTTTGCCACTCCTGACCCCTCACCTTGTGAGACACTTGCTCAGTCTTATAATAAACATTTGTGCCCGTGCAGCTGGTCACCTGCAGGACATCTGCTTCTGAAGGCTGGCAATTGCTTTTGAGGTTCGGGGATTTTAAGAGGCTTTTGGAATTCATTAACGGAGCTGAATGCATTGATTGTGTATTGTGAGCAGCAGTGATGGGGAGTGACTGACTGAAACTTGGAGATGTTAATCATTTAAACTACATTTTTCAGTAGCGTGACAGTTCAGCTTTCAAACTAGAGCTTGTCCAGTAATGAGCAACTTTTGGTAGTGGAGGCGTAGCGTGACTAGAAGCTGCATTGCTGTCTTTTGTCATTGTTTTGCGCATGCAACCGGGCGATTTGGTAATAATCATCAGTTACAGCAACTTAGCTACCACCTCATAGACTATTAGTTGTGTAAAGTGAACACTAACATGCCAAAAGTCTTCAAGCATGCGTTGTGCAGCTTGTCTTGATGTTTTGAATGCACATACAGCTCATGGAAATAAACACAATGGCTTACACAATATTAAGTGCTGTTGCTCATAGAAGCCTGGCTTTGGTTTTTGAAAAGAGATGAAAAGCAGGTTCGGTTTCTGACAGCACTTAACAATTTGGCATCAAGACTTAGAGAAAAAGGGGTAGTTGGGCTGCGCAATAGAGGGTTAAAGATTCAGTGATGTTTATCATCAAATGATTCTTCTAAATAAGGAAACAGTTTAATACCTGAAGGTCATTAGATGCCGTCGTTAATGCCAGTTTTGTCTCAGACGTGGACTTCTCTGTATATCTGGCTCCAGATGCACATGTGTGCCAGGCACTTCAGTCTTGAAAAATCATCCTGGCCTTGTGAACATCCTCGGCCAAGCTTCACTCAACAGCTTCAAAGTGCCTCGTGGGTAGTTTTATTTTAATGTGCTATTGTGATGCTCAGCAGTTTGCGGGCATTATGGATGGAAGTCTCAGCTTGAGGGAGTCGATGGGAAACGGGCCATGACACGGTGAGATGAGTCACTGAGGAAAGCGCTGAGTCCCTCATTTTCGTCTTTAAAGTGTGAAGGACGAGATTCATTTCGACTGTAAAATGTGTCAGCAAAGCATTAAAGTAAACCGCTATGTTTCCCTGTCACATCTTATGTGTGATTTTCTTTTTTTTTTTTTTGCAAATGCAAGCTTTGAATACTGGGAAAAAATAATGTTTTTCAGTGATCAGCTTTGCACTTGCAAATATTAGCCATTTGGGAGTTCATTGCTTTGCCAATAGCTTTGATTTAAATATGAAGCAATAACTGATGGTAGCAAATCAATCCAAATCATTTTACCAAAAACATAATAAATGGTTTTGGCATGATATAATTCCCCTGGTAAGGAACATTTTTGGACCAACCATTACTTTAAAGATCTGTTCTCATGCAGAAAAGACCAGCTTGTGTTTCTATGCTTCTTTGAGTTCACCAGTAAAACGTAGCTGATGAAAACTAGATAACTGGTTGGTAGACAGCCATAATCAGCCTAGTTTTTTTTACCAAGGCTATGTATATACACAGGTATATTAGTTTCGATGGACATTGAATAAGTTAATATTTGTCCACCCAGGAAGCTTGTCTTCTCTATTTGATTTGAAGTGTTCTTGGATTGGTGGGCCTTTGAGATAAACTGCTCATTGCTGCTCAGAGATTGAGATGCAGTTAGCTGAAGTCTTTTGTTAACACATTAAATATAGCATAATCTTATGGTGTCTAATACCACTTGTATATATTGTAAAAATACAATTCTTAGCTTGGTTGAAACATTCTGTTAGTCAGAAATCGCTAAATTACTGTTAGTTGTGTGAGAAGCAGCAAGTAGTTTGAGCACAAAAAACTTTGTCGGCTGCACATCCATGATGCGAATCTCCCATTCCACCACATCCCAAAGGTGCTCCATTGGATTGAGATTTGGCAGCTGTGGAGGCCATTTGGAAACCAGTTTCAGATTATTTGAGCTTTGTGACATCCTGCACGTTATCCTACTGGAAGTAGCCAGCAGAAGATGGGTATACTGTGGTCACAAAGGCATGGACAGGGGACAGGGTCAGAAACAATCCTCCGGTATATATGTGTGTGTGTTTGTATGTATGTGTGTATATGTATGTATGTGTGTATATTTTAGTTATATACTAAAATATACACATTATACAGCTATATATATTTTATATATGTGTGTATATGTGTGTATATGTATGTATGTATGTGTATATATATATAGCTAACTAAAATATATATTTTATACACATTGCATTTGTCAAATATGTGTACATTTATATAGTATACATTTTGCTATTGATAAAGGCACAGAATATTTGCAAGTAATCTCCAAGTGTATTTTGTCTACTACACTTTTCAAGATTGGCATTCATTTTAGGATCCGGTATGTTAATCGAGTCATTTTCATCATTTGTATACCCTCAAACACAGTTTAAGTTTTTCTTCCAGAGGTTTTAAGGATTTGGAACCCCCTTTGATGTTGATTTGTACAGGATGAAATGAAGATCAGGCAGGCCAAGGAAATGACAACACTGAAACATACACCATCACCCATTATAATCCTATAGTCTAGTGGTTCTCAACGGGGGCGTTCAGAGAACAACGGGGGGCGTTGGAAGCACGATTTTTGAAAGGGGGGGCGTTCAGGTGTTCACGAGTTTACACCAAAGATCCAGGCAAGACAAGATTAAACATGTAATTACTTGCAAAATAATTGCCTACAACATTCTAAAATCTGCCAGTTTAATGTGACATGTAAGCTATGTATCGTTTCTTTTGCAACGAATTCCGAATAGAATTCAGTACTGAATAGAATCCAGCGCTGACAAGAATCAGCATTTCACGCTGACAACAATCCGGTGGTGGCTAGAATCCAGCGCTGACTAGAATCATGCAGCGGAGGAATGGAAAATTGACAAGCCATTAAAAAAGTATTGACTTAAGAGCCACTTATATATTTTCAAATATTTTCAATAAATCATGTTCCCATTAAATCCGGCGACAAATTTTAAAATTAAACTAAATTCTATTTATAAGGTAAAACTTTTACATTTTTAGGCATTAACTAATGCCAATGCCTAATGGCAAAATGTTTTTTTTGTTCACCAAGTAATTTTAAAAATAAAAATTTTATGGATAATGTAAATATATTCTGTAATCATATTTTGGTAATGTATTAATTCCGCCGTCACATCTGAGCGCGAAACGCTGCTTGGATAGTTTTAAGATAGTTAAAAAGAATGAATAATACAACAATAATTTAATTGTTCATATGTGTTTATTCTTGTTAGAATTTTTTATTTAATTTAATTTTTTTAAACTGATTATGAACACAAATGAATCATGACAAACCAAATTAATTGTAATTGTATTAAATATACCATTGATGAAAACAAGCTGATACCAAGATATTTTAGGCCTACAATTCTAACATAATTTTTCATGAAAAATCCTGATTTTATTAAAAAAAAATTCAAAAGTAAGGTTAATGTAAGCAGTACTTACAATACTCTCCTAAATACGTAATAAAACCTAAGTGCAAACATGACCGCTTTAATGACCGTATAGCCTACGGTTGTTTTTTACTGTCCAATGACAGCCCATCTTATATCTACTTTGAGTGGCATGGGAGAGAGTCGGAAGTTCAGTTGTTGCCCCTATTTTATAATAGCATATTTTAACAAGATTTTCAAATGCCAAAATGTTTTTAAATGTTGGCTTTGTTAAACTGTTTTAAACATGTGAATAAACAGTCTCATATGTCTATTTATTTTTAATATAGGCCTACTATTTATTAATTTATTTTTCTATTTTATTTAACACTTTTACATGAATAATCAAACATTTAACATAAAACAAGAATTGCACAATAATTTTAAATGTCTAATCATTTGTCCATTTTTAAATTATTTATTCATTTACATTTTTATGTTTTAATTAAATTGATTTATGCTATTCCTAATTCTTTCGGTTTATAAGGTGTCACAACAAATCCTGCATTCCTAGTCTTCCATAAATAATAGCCTCTGTGACATTCAGTCACTTATCAGTCCAAAATCACAGTCCACAAACAGTGCATATATAAAAAAGAATGTAGGCGCGTGGTAAGCGCACTCATAATTGAAGCGACGTTGAAAACATCTCAACTTTTCCGAATGCCGTAAGCGCACAACAGGTCATGTGACAAAAACCAACCAATCAGCTTTCCGTAACAAGCTTGGCCGAACAGCTGACCATAGCTGTACAGGGTGGGTTTTTATTTCTCATCTCCGTAAATATATTTAGTAGTAAAACTAATGCAAGGGCTACAAATCAATTAATCCTTTGCTGATACTTCCTCATCATCATGTCATGGTGAGCGCAGTTCATGGAGACCTGGATAATGGATAGGGGATGCTGGCCCAAAAAAGGTTGAGAACCACTGCTATAGTCAAAGGAAACATAAAACCGCCAGTTTCCTCTGAAGAGTGACTTACAGTGTTTCATTTTTTATTTAAATTTTTTGCCTTTTCATAGAAATAAGGTAGTAAACATACAACCTTCTGGATGTTTTGAGGATGATAGATTTATTGAGAGATCACAATTAAGACTGTGGTTATTTGTCGATCCAACAGTCTCATTGAATCATCATGGGAGGATTTTAAAGTAGCTTAGATTACCCCTTTTCTGTCCTGGTTTGAATTCGACCCTGACTTTGGCCCATTCAGTTTCCCGTTTGCCATCTACTTGAGAAAGAATTCTCACACATTCCCAAACACGTGCCACGGATGTGTCTTTCCACTGGTGCGGAAGCCCTTTGTCTACCATATTCTCTTATAGGTTTCCATTTCAATAAGTGCAGGATCTATATCTCTGATGAGTGAGATGTGCAGACTAAAGAAAACAAATAAACATCCAAGGGTAGAGAAACTGAGAAAAGACTGTTGGAGAACGCTAGAGGTGGGTAAGCCTGAGCCAAGGCCTTCATTGTAACCCAAGTACTGGGTATGTGGGTGCACTCTCCAGGTTTTGGGCAAGCTGCAAGCTAAAACATGTCGGGATATAATCTCTTCCATTGGCAGGACGGCGAAGGAAGACGTGAAGATAAACAGATATGTCAGTTACAACACTGGCCAAGTGTACTTTTTTCCACCTCCGTTGCAGTTGGCAATGTCCTTGCGTTGGACCTACAGAACTTGAAATGTGAACGCTGATATGGATGGCAATCATGTATCAGATAAGCCCGTTGGGTTCAGGCACGCCGCCGGTGAGTGAGAATTTGCACCCTTCAGTCACCTTTCTTCATGCGTCATTCAAGAGCTTTGACCACTTCATGCGTCATTCAAGAGCTTTGAGAGCTTTGACCACACCTTGGGTTTTTGATTTGGATGCCATCAAATATGATTTTTTTCTTTTTTCTTGATGTGCTCCACATTTTAGTGATAAAATATGCAGTGCATTACAGCTGCATAGAGAGTTTGAGTGGGTGGAATGATGACTTCCAGAGCATTTGGCACTTTGTGATGGATATCAATGTGAGCTAGTGTCAAATGTTGTTTACTGCATCATCTTTGTAACTGTTCTTATACTCTGGTTAAACCAGGGCTTTTCAAACTGTGTGTGTGTGTTAGTTTTTTTTGTGTTTTTTTACAGGTCGATATAGATAATTTCACCTTTTTGCAATGTGTAAAGTTTCTATCAAGGGAGTTTTGTCTATCCATTGTTGCCTTTAGCAAATACTTAAATACAAATCACATTTATAAATATTTTCCAGATAATATATTAATCATTCACTTTAGCAATGATAACATATCGAAAACAACTTGTCTTTTTAAACATTTAATCTGACTTTTTTATTTTTATTTTTTTATAAATGGGTTTTAATTTTTTTTATTAAGAAATATATAATTACCTTTTATATTAGGAAGGGAGTCCCATGCATAATCATATATGAGGGTCCTTGGCATCAACTCCTGACTTAACCAACAAGGCTTACCTGGTTAACCAGCTTCACAAGGAAGACCATGCTTCTCGACCAGCGCCAAATCAGTACAAACCAGCCTAGAAAAACATTCGGGTCTAGGCTGTTTTTTTTCAGCAACGTAGGCAAAATCCCAGAGTGATAGTCGCAGTGATTCTGTTTGCTTTGGCGTCTGCGTGTTATATGTCAGTCAGCTACGTCTACAGAGCATTTATGTGTTGGCCTTGGCTAATGCTTCTCTGACAGGCAACAGGATATTTCTGTTATTTTCTTTCTTCCAGAACTTGGATGCCTCAGGATTGGGTTTCCAGAGATGGCTACACCGACAAATCATTGTCAATGGTACAATACCACAATCACATTATGAATGCAGAGAACAAGTCCTTTTGTGTCCAAGGAGGTTTGGAGACAATAGTTGAGAGGTGCATATTTATCTTTCATTTCATTATTCTTGAAGCCAAAGCACCTCAAAAAGACACCTGGCTATATTATATCAGCTCCTCCAATCTGGAGAAGGTTCAAGAAAGACGTCTAATAAGCTAATTTTTATGACTACAGACTGCAGACCTTTTATAAATAGTTTTGTATTTTAAAGTAGATGTTAAACCTGTGATAGTCCCAGAGAGTGGTTTCAGTAACCATCTCTGCTTGAGCTAAGTGAGACACAGTGTCTGTGGAGGTTCATGAATGGGTCAACAAAGGGTTTTTGGGGGCATACGGGAAGAGAGCACAGTGTTTTGGCATTCAAACTGATGCCAGGGTCATGACTAACCTTCCCACACCTGACCTCTAATGACTCATGCATGAAACTGGGGAACAGTCATGGAAATATCAGTGTGTCTTAATGGCGTAAATGGTCGTGGAAAAAACACTCGTGTTTTTCTCTATGGATGTAAGCGAATCTGACTCTTCTTTGTTATTGTTTAAGAAGAGGGTGTGTGTTCACCGTGATGATATAAAGCTTAAATGGTGTTGTATTTAATCATGATCACACCAAGGGTCCACCCTTCTCCTCCCCAAAGACGACATATGAGGAGTAGAGTTTGAGGGCCAGCGTTTCAAACTTTCTCTTAGCATTAAAAAAACAGTACATCCTCTAAAATGGGTCTGATTTGGACAAGTTAACCTTTTGGTACTGTGGGTTCATTCATCTAGAGTTCAAATAATACTAATTAAACATAATGGCTACATCATTAGCTTTGTACAAGTGTGCTCAAATGATTCTAGCTTACAGTGTCTTTCTCAGTAGGGTTGTAATCTGACACCAAACAGTAAGCCAACTCTTTTTGTAAATGTTTAGCAATTTGGAATTACAAATTGTACGTTTTAAACATGACAACCCTGCTGAGTCAGTGTTTGACTTTTCTGACCTTGCCCCTGGCGGATGTTGAGTGATTCAGGCTAGAAAACAGTCAGCAAACACTTTTAGCTAATCAAAGCCAGACTGTAACTTACAGGCTAAACAAACTAACTATTTCTTTCTGATTAGGGATAAGCTATAACATTCATACAGTCAGCTAGCAGGTAAATGTAAGCAATTTATTTGTTGTTAGCATTGTTAGCAGTTTCTTTATACATAAACTTTTGACATTTTTAACATCATAGGATGTCCTGTTACTTTATCCGCTACAGTAAAAGACCTGGGTGTTATACTCGATTGCAACCTGTCTTTTGAAAATCATATTTCATATGTTACAAAAACAGCCTTTTTCCACCTTAGAAACATTGCTAAGCTATGTAATATGCTATCAGTTTCTGATGCAGAAAAGTTAGTTCATGCATTCATGACCTCGAGACTGGATTACTGTAATGCCTTATTAGCTGGTTGTCCTGCATCCTCAATAAACAAGCTACAGTTAGTCCAAAATGCCGCCGCTAGAGTTCTTACGAGATCAAGAAAATATGATCATATAACACCGATTTTATCATCACTGCATTGGTTACCTATAAAGTTCCGTATTAATTACAAGGTATTGCTACTGACTTATAAAGCCCTAAATGGCTTAGCTCCAGTCTATTTAACGGATCTTCTATCGCCCTATAATCCATCGCGCTCTTTAAGATCACTAAATTCAAGGCTTTTGGTCATACCTAGGATATCCAGAACCACCAAAGGAGGGAGAGCATTTTCACATTTGGCTCCAAAACTCTGGAATAGTCTTCCTGATACTGTTCGATGCTCAGACTCGCTCTCCCAGTTTAAAACTAGATTAAAGTCGCATCTCTTCAGCCAGGCATTCATATAATCCCACAGTTCAAACTACAATCCGGCCTCTAGCTCATAAATGCCAGAGGAGAACTGGCCCCCGACTGAGCCTGGGTTCTCCCAAGGTTTTTTTTTCTCCATTAGGTCACCTGATGGAGTTTTAGGACACCATTAGGTCACTTGATGGAGTTTTTCGGTTCCTTGCCACAGTTGCCTTTGGCTTGCTCAGTTGGGGATATTTTAGGGATATTTAATTTAATTTTATCAATCAATAAATTCCTCTTGAAATAAACTTTGTTGTATTATTTAAATTTAATACTGTGAAGCTGCTTTGATACAATCTGTATTGTGAAAAGCGCTATACAAATAAACTTGACTTGACATGCTTCCTGATAAGCGTGATCGGTGATCCAAGATCGGTCGTAACCCAGCGGCGGAACACAAATAAAAGGGAAAAAAAGATTTTCCACCCGGCCCTCTTCCAGGGGAGGGAGCAGTGCGGTCACCATCTCCTGGAGAGCAGTCCCATCCATCTCCGGGTCGCCTGTCCTACGGCCGCTTACCCCTGACTTTGCCACCGCTCTTGGCCTGGACCGGCGGGGTGGCCTGCCTGCGACTGGCTCCTCTGCGACTGGCTCCTCAGGCAGATGCAGGAGGACGCCCCCGGTGACGAGCAGACTGAGGGGCCGCAGGTGATGGGGTGGAGGCACCAGCTGACCAATCGTGGCAGGATGTGTTTAATTGCTTCAGTCTGCATTTGTACAGCCGAGAACTGCTGGGCGAAGTTCTCGACCGCGTCGCCGAAGAGGCCGGTCTGGGACACGGGGGAGTTAAGGAACCTGACTTTGTCGGTCTCCCTCATGTGCCTTGGCCTGATGGACCCGCAACAACGCCATGGCGTGTATGGCAGAGGCGGCTTTTACACAGGCCTTGTAAACCTTGCTGGTTAAGTCCGACGAGTACTTATAGGCCCGGAAAGGGAGACATGGTTCTCCGCTTCAAGTGGAGTTAAGGCACTGTTACATAGCAACGGGCCACTCCACTGGTGGGATATGCGTGTAACCCTTAGCTGCCCCTCCATCAAGGGTGGTGAGGGAGGAGGAGCCACCGGGACGGTTTCTGGTAGTAAAAGGTGCCGTCCACACTCCAGTGAGCTCCTCATGCACCTCCGGGAAGAAAGGCAACGGGGTGGGTTGCTGAGAACCAGTGCGCGCCACCCCGAGATACCAGTTGTCCAGCCTCAAGGGCTCGGGACACGGTAGAGGGTTCCGCACGAGCCCGATCCTGTTGGTGGCCTGGGAAAGCCGAATCGTCTGACCCACCCTCCGATGCAACGTTTGACATCTGTTCATCATGGGGAGCGCCGAAGGAAACGTCTGGTACACACCTCGTGGATGGTCCAGCACGTTCCGTCGGCGGCTCAACTGGCCGTGGGAGCGTGGGAGAGATGAGGATCCCTAGGGGGTTGGTTCCCCGAAGGAAGCGCGCTCACCATAACCCTCAGGTCACCTGCGCTACTGCCTGAAGTAACCCTCTGTGGAGGCCAGGGACTCCGCCTCTTTGCAGGAACGAGAGTCTCGACCGTAGCTTAGAGATGGTCATCTTCCCACAATGGGTGCATGACTCATCCACGAACGCTGCCTCAGCGTGTTCAATGCCCAGACACACGCGATACAGCGCTCGAGACCATCCCGTGATCCCAGGTAACGACCGCATCCAGAAACACACAGGTAGAGTGACATCTTTAAAAAGACGCATTCTACCCGTGTAAGCTCTTTTAGGGACTGCTCTCCTTGGTGCTGAAGCATGCAGGGGAATGGTCACAGCGAACATGGACAGGAATGTGCACCTGTCGTGCGCTGTCTCTCTCGCTGGCGATCTTACTAGCCGTAGGAACAGCCTTTCAGCGCTCTCACGGCACACCTTACCAGCTGTAAAAACAGCTTTTTTGTTTTGCTCAAATTTGAAAACAAAAAAGACAGAAAGAGAGAGAGAGAGAGATTGCCCACACTGCCGCGCTGTATCGCCCGCACCAGACTGGAGAGGTCCCGTTAATAGCTTGCTCGTAACACTCTTAGTAGAGAAAACAGCATCGAAGTGCTCGGCTCTGAAGCAAAAAGCTGAAGTGCAATCGCACCTCTGCTCATTATATACTCATGCTGCGTGGCTGAACAGCTGATGCAAATGATTGCATGACAATGTGCATTGACTCGTTTAGTTTTCCTCTCTACCGAGATTCTTATTCGTCGGTCACAACCATAGACTGTAAAAAAAGATGGACGACGCCCCTTCGCTCTCTTCCATTGATGAGAACTGAAGCCGCCAGTGTCCCGATATGGCGCTGACATATTGGAACTTGAGTCTGCGCAGTAGCGATCTCGGGACCAGACCTGTGCAGTAGTGAGCAGGAAGTAAAGTCGCGAAATCAACGCTCCGCCCTCACTCTTGCAGAATGCACTCAGGGAGACTTTTTAAAAAAATGATTGCAGTACGACAAGAGGCTTGTTAAAATAAAGTAAATACAATCTCCTCAGTCCTCCGAAGATCCCGAAAAAAATGTCCGTTGGTGCTTCAGTGACTACTTCGCTCAGAGAACCTGTCAATCACAGCTGTCAATCATGACGTTACACCACCGCATCACGTAACTAACTAAAAACCAACTTATTTTTGAAACAGACACTTGAACTTACATCAGCGTGATAAAAACGACAGCAAATGAAAGAACCACCTTTGGAAAAAAGATATTTGAAGTGTAATTTAATTGTTTAGTTGGTCGCACGTCCTGTTGAATAACACGGGGAGGCGGGGCTTATGACCTATACTAGGACCAGTCACCAGGGGGCGATCGAGACGTTTTGGCTTAACTTTTCAGGGCTTGTGCAGCACGCTTGGTCATAACGTACGTAGAGAGTGACCGACTGATAGGGAACCAGAAGCAATATCATATTCGATTTACATCTTTTTTTTTTTTCAATTATTTAATTGGATAAAAATTTGTAATAAAAAAATATATAATAATAAAAAATATATTATTTATAATAATGCAAAATAAAATGTTTCTTTCCCAAAGATGGCATCTGGATGTCAGGTTATGTGACAACAATGTGGCACCGGCTCACTAATATTTTTGTTTCTATTAGATGAATGAATACTATTTTACACAAATTCAGGCACTGGCAAGGACATTAAGGGCCTAGGGCTCACTACATATTGGGACACTGATGATTTCCAGCTACATGACAACGCCCTCACTGCACAACATTATGAACAACAGCAGAACTGATATCTCTATAATTTTTTAATGTTATTTAAAGTATATTATGATAAATATTTTACTTGTCACGTAAACGTGCAACATTTCAGACACAAATAAATTATAAATGTAGCCATCTGATAATAAAGGCTTTTTAATTCGATAGAGTGCCATGGTCATCCTGAATTTTTCTTTGATAAATCACAAATGTTAGCTAGATTGTTCATTAATCGTCTAGCGATGTATGTTTATGCTGAAATATAATTTAATAATGGTTTGTATAAAAAAAACAAAAAACATGTATCATTATTTGTAGTGAGTTGGCTCACATGATTTAAATTTTGCGATTCAGAACTTAAGGGAGCAGTGAGCATTGATGCTCCCTGTTTTTCACGGTGCATTGTGGGACTTTTTAGAGAGCGAACATTTCATTTAAAAAATGGCAGACTCCCTGTTCAGTGCCCTGACTACTGAACTAGGGAGCTGATTGAGACGCACCCTGAGACTTCTGTTGAGCCTGCCTGAATCCTGTTTTGTATATATGTTTCCATAGTCTTGACTTGGTTAGGGCACACGATTGGAATCGGGTGTGATGTATTACCCCACCCACAGGGTCTCCTCATTTCAATGGAAATTCCTCTGAGGTCGTTTCTTTACAACACCTCGATACTAGGTGTGTTGAAGTACCTCCACAGAAAGGAACTCCTTATTTGGAAGCAATTTCCTCTGTTTCCAGTCAAGAAATCCCCCTGTTTCACACTTTTGGTTTGGTTTTGTGTAAGTACCTAAGTGCCTGAGGGTATAACAACACAGTTTTGTAATTAGGTGAAATCTCCCTGTCACTGAACCAACTAGTCATGATGTGAATGGAACATATTAGCATGTCGTGTTTCTACCTCACTGATTGATTGTACCTCTGGAATAGTTGATGACGTACAATTGCGATCACTGAGAGTATGGGAGAGATGAGTGGGACAACCATGGTGGGCTTCCTCGTGTCTCTGCAGCCTCGCTCTGATCAAGCAGATGACATCACTCCTTGTCCCTGGCGGAGAGAGGCATGCAGAATAGACGTTTACAAGGAGCGGCGCTGTAGTCCAACTGCGATCGGTAATGGAAGAGTTCTTCGTTACACAGAGCCAAACCACACAGCATCGAAATAATTTGCTAAAATGATTTAGATCAGACCACATCATGCAGGAATTAATCTTTTACATCATCCGGACAGCTTCCAGTTATCACTGAAGAGTTGCGCAAAATAGTGCATTATGCATCGATGAGCACATTTTAAGTAATTTGAGATCAAATAAACAAGGCCTGTTTACTGTACCTTTTTTTTTTTTTTTTTTTTTTTTTTTACTGATTTGATGCCAAGTGCTATCAAGTCAATACCAGTACCTTTTAATGATTGATTTTTATTTTTCAATTTCTAAAGGAACAAAATGAGTAATTATACCCATTTAATATTATATTTAAAAGCCATATTTACAAGTTATAAAAAAAAAAACCAATTTAAATCTCTGTGAAAAACTTTTTCTTTCTTTTTTTATACATACTTGCTGCAGTTTCCAGCTGAAATGAACCACTAGTGGCAGTAAAACACAATCAACATTTATTCTTTTGAACACAATAATTTATGATTTTAAGGTAGATTCTTGGTTGATAAAGACTTATTTCTGTGTGGTTCCTTGCACAGTACTATGTTATGACCATAAACACTTTTACCATATAGTGCATGATTTGTAAACTAATACATTTTGACATTTGTGTCACATAACCAGCTCCATGTATAGCTTTTCTGACTTTGTACACTTCGTCAGTAGCATTCAGAATCCCATGAGTCATGATAAAAGAGCTGAAAGCCTCATTGAAGCCAGCTGAAATGGCATGGTTGCCTTAGCAAATGCGTTTTTATCTGGCTTTTGTTAACACAATCAATTAAGTTTAGGGTAGGATTTAGCATAGGTGGTACAATATGCTATTTTCAAACAAGATATTGTGAGAACATTAACCTTTTAGCACATTTTAACAGACATTCTATCTCTGTATAACAACCAATGTAATAAAACATTGAAACGTTCATCTGTTTTGAATAAAATTGAAAGTGCTTTTGAAAGCAAAAATTATGCTCCAGGCACTTTTTTTTTATTTAATTTGTTTTATGTAGCATTGTGTACAGTAATTTTCATGCTAAATAATAAGATTTGTGAGAATTGTTTCTCTTGATATAAGGATCTTAAGTATCAAAACTTCTGGCTCTTTTGAGATCATATTTGCTGATGGGATTTGTAAGTACAGACCATGTCCGCAAATTTTTTTTTTTAATTTTTTTTTTTTTTATAATAGTTGATTAAAATGGGTTTTCAGTAGCCAATTCTTAAACTTTTACATTTGGTCACCCTAAATCTCAGCAAGTTTGCTTACATGTATGTTAATGTGTTGATGCATGTTGATCAAGTTCTAAAACATTGACATTTTCATCTAACAACAAATTATGTTTAGTGCAGAACATCGGATTTGGTTCACATTATGCAGTTGACAAATCTTTGTATTTATCAACATCCTGTTCCAAATATATTGTCTGAAATGGATGGCAAAACCTTGTGAGAATGGGTCTAATGTGCCATTTATGCATAACCATGAATTAAATATCAAGAGGACATTGATTTGTCACAAACTCTGAGTTTGGGCGATTGTGATTTCAGCTTGCTATTTGCACAGGTGGATGATGCAAATCAGGGGAATGCTTCAACAGTTTTAAAATCTCTCATTTACAGTTGACCTGGTGTGGTCTGAAGCCTCAGCTCTAACTAAACCCAAGGACAAACACTGACTATATTCAAGCCCGATTGTCTATGACAAAATAATGAATGCAACCGTCTCTGGTGTCTCTTTCTGTAAGGGGGTCAGAAGAATAGAATAATGACGTAAGGAATGAGCAAACACATGTAAGGAAGCCATGGGTGATCCCACACTGCACTTGTCAACACTTTGTCTTGGAGTGAGGAATGTTTTGCTCTATTGTATCAGTGTAATGGTGTGGCCATGTGTAACAGGTCTGGTGACGCCTCGAATATTAATGAATGTGCTTTGACTTGTGGAATTCAGGGAAAACAACATTTATTGTGCTCTTAAAAAGATTTATTTGGATCTTGGAAATTATAAGGTTTATGTTTTACTTCTGGTCTTTAAGTTATCCATAATTTGGTACTGCTATAATTTTTTTAACCCTACAGTAAAAAAGTAAAAGGTTGTGGCTAATTGCATGTTGTGCAATTTTGGGATGGAAAGGAGCTTTGCTTGTCGGATTGATTTGAGTTTGAATTAATTTATTTTACATGCAATCTTTGGACATTGTGTTTTATGGGTTTGCTATTTAAAATGTAATGATGAATGTGAGTTATCCTTTCTACAAATGGCTGTTGCTTTAAGAAAACAACATAGCTTGCAATAAGATATATTATGGATAATTTATCCATAATTTATAAAAAGTTTGAAGAAAGCATCCTACATTTGAGTGGTTTTCAGAAACAGAAGTATTAGCAGTTTTGACATTCATGGATACAGTAAATATGGTATTTGTCATAGCAATGGAAGTGTTTTCTCAGCTGTCTTAGTCAAGTTTTGTAGACATACCAAATCTATCTTTTTTTTTTCTTCTGAGCAATGGGCAATGAATATGAATATGAACTGATGGTTGTCAATTCTAAGATGTAATGTGATCAATGAAATAAGTTTTAGAGTTGGTAGACTGAATATTGGTCAAGATTGTAACAACATCACTACATAAAAAAGTTGATTTGATTTAATGCTGAGTTTGCTTTGAGAAACAATATCAATCCACATTTGCATAAATATTTTTTACATTTTTATTATTAATAATTAGTCTGGAGAATGAGTCTGTAATAGAGGTCATGTCTGAGATGTCAAAACTGAAATATCATAAATGTATCATTGAGATTATTACAAATTAGAAAAAAAAAAAGGTTAAAAATAATAATTTGTTAACACTTCAGTTTAGGGATCAATTCTTACTATTAACTAGTTGCTTATTAAGCACATATTAATGCCTTATTCCCTCAATCCCTTAATTCTACCTAATACCTAAATGTATCAAATACCTTACTAACTATTAATAAGTAGTAGTTACGAGTTTATTGAAGCACATGCCATAATTAAGTTAGTTAATAGTGAGAATTGGACCCTAATATAAAGTGTGACCAATCATTTAAACAAAGGTATCAAGGATGCATTGAATGACTATTACACAACATAAATACAAAATTGCTTTCTTAAAAGTGCTAATCTGTGTGGCGTTCATTCTATTTGCTAAATTCATGACCACAAATGAGCATGTCATTTTTTTTTTTTGCAGAATATAAAGTTCATCTCTGGACAAGCTCTTAGGTTTTCGTCTTTTATTGTGTGGCAAAAAGGCAATTTTACCTGTCTGGAATAACATCAGGTGCTGAAACTATAACATATTTTCCTGTAGCAGAGCTTCATATTTTAATATCAATAAAGGACTGATTTTGTGATTGTGCTACTCCCGTGCCCTTGGTCCTATTGGGTATAAAGATAGTATGTTGATAAATTCTTCTATAGTGAGACATCATAAACAAATAAAAGTCTGGGATATTTGATTTTTCAATTATGAACACAGAAGTCAGTGAGTTAATTTCAACTTCCATTCAATAGCTTCCACTTCCTGCTGCTGGATTTTGTAAATGCTTCTTACAGATATATTTAGTTTATTTTCACTAGCAACTTAGCCTAGAAAGATGCACCCTAGCGGCAGCAAATTGTATTTTGCTCTTGCAGCCAGTGTCGTCTAGCTACTCTCCGTTGGCTTGCGAGCTTGAAAAACCAAACTCTATTCAGGCCAATCACATCGTGTATAGAGTCGGTGGGCAGGCTTAACATAATGATGGCAGAGTTGTGACGGTTCCGCGTGAATTCCCTGCTACTTGAAAACAAAGAAGATGGCTGCTGCTGCTGCAGGCGAACAGCGGTCTTTCAAATCGCCTTTGGCTGTGACTCTGGAAGACTTGCAATTAAGCTGTAAAAAAGGAAGATGTGTTCGGTGTTTTGCCAACCGGATATGGCAAAAGTTTAATCTATCAACTAGCTCCGCTGGTGGGAAATTGCTCTGGTTGGTTGTAGGGCTATCCTATTGTGTGCAGAGGGAATTTGAAAGACAACCGTTTATCCCGTCCCTCAGATTGAGCCCTGCCAATGGTGTGTTCCCAGACCCAACATCTTGATGTGGGTCTAGCTTGTCAGGCTACTAGCAACTAGCAACTGAATTAAAATTCAAATGACCAGACTGAATGCAATAATCAAGTTCATGCAAAGAGATTGAGCAGGGAATACAATTCTCAGTGGCCTTCCTGCCAAGTTCCTTGTTATTGTACCATGTCCTTCAGGTTGGGCACTTGTCTGATAAGCTCAGGGTGGCTGGTCTTTTCATGAGGGTGAACGGAGCTGGAAAAGTCCCCATCCTTCCCGGGTGTCATCTGAATCACTGCTGCCTGGCATGAACTTGAAAATAAAAAAACCACTGACCAGGAGGGGAATTCTCAAATGTGACGAAGGAAGAATCCGATAATTGCTGCGGGGCATCAGATTTTCCTCAAATTGACATGAAGACAGACCAGTTTCTTAATTTGTGAAAAGGTGAGCTGTAATGAACCACAGCCTCCTGGTTAGTTGGAGGAAGTGAACAACAACTGGAAAGTCCCTGTGTGGTAATTAATGTGGAACTTTCCGGATGGGGAAAAAAATAGCTACAATACCGGTTTTGTTTGTTTTGACAATTTATATTTAGTTTGAACTGAAGGTTTGCTATTTTAAAAGAGAGTTACGTATTGTAGGTCAAAGATGAGTCATGTTAATCATGCACACTTTTTTTTTTTTTTTTGCCCGCATGTGGCAATAATTTATCTCTTCTTATTGAGCCTCTGAAAAATCATGTCAACCAGGATTCATCTCGCCTCCTTCAAAGGTGAACAAGTTAAATTTTTTCATTAAATGTTCATAATGTAAAATATATATATATATATATATATCATTGAAACAAAACTACTAGTTTAATGTGCAAAAACTACTGTAAGCCATTTGTAAGTTAACAACCCCCAAACATTTAAAAGCAACATTGTTGATTGACCCAACATATATGGATTACCTGTTTGTTTGACCAATAAGTGACCTGTTTGAAAACAGTAATTATTTCTGCAATTCTGTATGGTGATGCTAATGCTGCAGAAATTACACTATTCAACTTTAACCAAAAGAGGGTTGCGAAATATTCTCCAGCTATGAATCTTGCAAAGATTGCATGGTCTCCCAATGGACCTTCGCTTGTTGTGCTAGATGGTGTATTTAATTTAAAAGGCTGTGCGGGACATGCATATAATCCCATCCATGGGTGGCACTGCAGACGTTGTCTTAAGTCATGTCTGATTTTTAAAACCAATGACTTTCTGAAGGTTTTGTCCATTTGAAGATATATTGGAATGATTTATGGTCAAAGTTTTTCTGCCTAGCCAACAGTACAGCCAATTAAATGGACTACTAGGTCGAATATGGCGTCTATCCTGACTGTCTATGCTGCACGTATCACACAGCGAGTAGGATCGACATGTTTATAAGTACGTAGATAACACGCATCAGACTCAACTAGCCCTTTGCTCAAGGTTTTTCACTCCCACTGCACCTTAGCTATTTTCTTGAGCTACAGACACTGGGAGTGAATCTGTAAGATGAGTCAAAACAAATACCAGACTGTGTATTCGGAATGAAGAATGTCCTTGCAGGGAAAATCCTTGTGAAGACAACCATGCTAAAAAACAACCCAACTCTATGACTGTAAAGCACTTGTCTAATCCTAGAAGTAGTGATTTGCTTGAAGGTGTCCATATAGTCCCAGAATTAAGCAGGTTCTGTCTCGGAAAGTGGAAATCCCTCAGTGTGTGAGTGTGTCTCGTGAAAAAGCCATGTGTCACTTTCCACCTGTCAGCCTGCAGATGATTGGATGTGTGTGCAGGAGGAGAGCGTGAATGAATACACAAACTGAGTTTAAATGAACATTTAAACGTGTATAAACGGGAAAGGAATGTGTTCCAATTACTCTAAAACTTGACAAGTGGATTTTAACCAGTTTCCACAGCACCTTGCAGTTTGTTTTCTCTGGTCAACCGTTCATTGGTGGTAAAAAAAAGATGATGTTATCTCCTCCCAGTGTGCATGTTTCCTGTCATGCTTGAATTGGCAGATAACGTACAATTGACACGTGGAATACATCACTCGAATGGAATTTTAATGTATCGCCTTGATTTCTCATAAACGACACCCTGTCCCTCTTTGACGTGTCAGTGGGGATTTTCTTTTTTTTTTTACCAGCCATTTTCCTCAATATCGTTTTCATGATGTAATGTTGATAAGATCCTGGTTTTTGCTGGATAATTGACACGCAGTGACTCACTTCTTTCACAAATAGCCCAATAGGAAATGGTAACGCTTGCGGACAGAATAGGTGCAGCCAAGGTCCAAAATGAACACTCGCCAAAGTGCCAAATGAGAGGAAAAATTAGCTAGCTACTTGTCAGATAGCTGGTTTGAATGGTTTGAGATGAATTGTAAGAACAGTAGTCTGACCTTCAGTGATGTAACTGATGTGAACAATCCAAGTGAAAGACATTTGCTAAAGCAGAACTGTAACAATAAAGTTCAATTCGTTAACATTAGTTAATGTTAAGTTGTCATGAATGAAAATTGAACAATACTTAATCTCGGTTAATGTTACTAAATAAAAAAAGCAAACTATCACAAACATTGAATATCGTTCATTACAGGTCATAATACTGTACATTATTCAAGGTAATGTATTATGAATGAAAATGAATGAACAATAATGTATAAAGTAGCATTAACCAAGATTAATAAATGATGTGTGATAAATAATTGTATGTGATAAATACTGTTCATGCAAATAATGCGAAATTTCATGGCTGCAAAGAAATATGTACATAGCTGGAAATTCTTCTCAGCTCACCCATCATTGACGGGTAGTCGGGTATAAAAAGTTAATTTGGGATTATGGGTGCAATCTTAAAGATTCAAGCATAAAGCCTGAAGGATTTCACAAAGCTTTAGTGGTTGTTTTCCATTGGTCAGCCAAGCAGGTTGCCTGTCCTAAACTCACTCCATTGGTTGTGCCACAATTTGCTGCTCCAACAAACAAAGCAGAACTTTTCAGGAAATCAACCGTTAAATGACTCACTTGCATATGAGTAAGTATTTCAAAATCAAAACAGTGACATGCGTCAGCTGTAATGAAGAGCAGCTGATTTGATTTGGAACTGTGGGCTGTAATATGACAGAGGGTTGGGTTGGACAGGATGTATCTCAGACGCAGCTTATTGACAAAACCACATAGCTGCAGGGATGAGATCAATACTCACCGCCCGTTTTTCTCACACTGGCATGACCTGCTGAACTCTGCTGACCCCTCAAAACCACGTGCCTCATGTGAACAGTGTTCTGGAATGGTACTTATTCGTGAAGCTCATGCATGAAAATATGCATACGTGTGTGTGTGTATACATGATTTATATACCCACATATACATATACACACACATATACATATACATATACATATACTGTACATGGCCTGGTTTCATGTGCTGTCTGGCAGTCTATTTGAATTTTTTTTTTTTTTAAGCAGTGTAGAGCTTGTAGTAGTTTCTATGAGTGCTTAGTGTTCTCTTTCACATACCTTGTTTGCATGATCTTCAACCATAGCCAATAAAAACATTATTATGGACAATGAAGCACTATATACTACATGATACACTATACACTACATGAGTTATAGGCCTCATAATTATACACATGCCATGCCATGAAAAAAAAAGAAGAAAAAAAAAAAGAAAAGAAAATTTCTTCACTTTAAACAATGCTTCTTTCTTTGTTACATGGCAATGTGAAAAACAAAAAAAAAACTAAAAAAACATAGGATGCATAATATAATGACCTTTCGAATCAACAGGGGAGGTTTTATGTAAAGGCGGGGTCTAAAAGCCTGAATTAAAATGAAATATTTCTCATCGATTTTACATTATAAATGTGTTGCAATTTATTTTCAAAACTTTTATAAAACCAACATTTTATATGCTGATTTTCACTGTACACTTCACATTGGTTCAGTTTTTTCTTTGTCTTTTCTACATGACGTGATTTAAGTCAGTCCTTGACATGTTGTACATTACTTAAATGGTGCAGAGTGGAGGGCAAACCCCACTCATGCCTCCATTATTAGTCTGCTGTGTGTTTTATGAGTCGAGTTTATAGAGCTGTGCCTGGGGCGGCTGTGAATTTCACTCGCTAATCCGACTGCAGGTACTGTAAAAGCTAAACTCGTGGCTTGAAACAAATTTATGTTTTGTGTAATCTGTTGCTGACTTAAGACATTACAGTGGGGTTTTTTTTCGCCCCTCGGCACGGTCAAGGTCGGGTTTATTTATATTACATTACGAAACACAAGAATGTTTCAAGACACACACAACAAATCTAATTCTATCCATCAGTCTTGCAATGCTTAGCTTATAAATACATTGACAGAGATGAAAATCCTCATGCAGTCCAAGAGCGGGATTCGAGGTAACAATCCTATAAATATCACTAGCTCATCAATCGACCGTATATCATCCCGGTCTTGTCAGGAATAAATCCTTGCGGATTTATTTTGTTGTTTAAGGTCACAGGAGAGGAAGAGGAACGGGAGAGGAAATGACTAGCCTATTTTCAATCTCCACTCCTGTTGACTGATCCAACAAATTTGTTGCAATGTCTTGAGAACAGTGAATAACCTTGAGTTCTCAGGACAGTAGTTTGACCACTTCCAAAAATATTTCTCAGCATAACAGGGGATTTTAATCGTACTTTTGATAAAACGGTTGCCCACATAACATTCAAGGCCTTGGGACTTTTGCATATAAGGTCAAAGGGTTCGTTCTCAGAAGAGCAGTTATCATGTGTCAAATGAGGACCGCAACAATGATTCAAACTGAGATGCATAACAACAGGGATTGAGAAAAATACTTTTTTTTCATCACTCTGTAAATAACCTTTGGTGATTCGGTGGTTTCTCAGGCTGGGCTGGTTTTGCAAGTTCAGTGTTGATGGATCTCTGGGGTGTTTACCAAGAATATGTCTCCGTGAGGTTTGTAGTGATGTTTATCTGGATACTTCAGCTGTGATGTTTTAATCTGCTCCTAACCAGTGCATAATTCTCAGCAGTGGCTGTTTGTCTCAAGAGTCTGGAAGTCTTTCGAGGATCCTGAAATGTGTCAAATTAACTCTGTGTAGATGAGATGAGATATTACAAGTTTCGTATACATGGCAGCCAGTCAGTGTTGGAGAAGCTACTTTGAAACCGTAACTTACCACTGCAGTCAATCTATTTACACAGTAGTTAACTACGTTTAAGCTACTTAAGGGGGCAATTTGTTAAGTATATAACTATTATATTACAGGTATATAATTCATCATTGTACATCACACTCTTAAAAGTAAAGGATCTGGCATTGATAGTTCCATGAAGAACCTTTAACATTCGTGTAAACTTTTCATTGCACCAAAGGTGTGAACGCAAACACGTCCCGGGATCGATGCCGGGATGTGGACCTAGTAACATTGCCGGGATCAGCGCCTTGTGTGAACAAAAGTTCATCGTAGTGATGACGCACGTGCAATTGCACGCCTTTCTACAACCTATGCTACAGCATATGGGGAACGAGCTACTCAGCAAATCCAGTGGCACCACTGGGGAGTATGGACTCGTCTCCGTTGAGAAATGACGAGTTATCATCAGAACTGACATCTGACAGGAGTTATCACATCCTGACGTCACGTGTCTTTACCGGATGAGTGTGAACGCACTGACAGATTCCGGAAAATCACTGGCAATGTGAATGAACCAAAATCAAACGATCCCGGGACAAATCCCGGGACACATTATTTTCCGGAATCTCTGTGTGAGAGGGGCAATAGAGTTAAAGTTTATCATTTGGAGATGTTTTTTCTTTTTAAATGCGGAAGAATAGGCGAAAATCTGGACTTTCTCAGACTTCTCAATGCTTTATTTGAGAGACACAAGTTTAGGACAGTGTTTTGGATTATTACGTCAGCTGTAGATTTGCATGTGCAATACAATGCAATAAAAAAGATATGCAACATTCTTGTTGGAAAATGTTTGGTAAAGTTACACTGTTGTAAAAACAGCTGAACTACTAAAAAATGGATTGTGGCATCTCTACTGTAAGTAATTTAACACTGATGGCAGTTCAATACCAGTGTAACATTACAACAGTTCAACCTGTTTGTCTGAACCCCCTTTTGAACTCCAGCACCAGAAATGACATACCCAAACTGAAATGATTGCAGCTCACGCATGCTTTGTACTGCAGGCACAATTGTGGTCTCTTCTGAAAGAAGACACATGGGAGTGTGCTGTCCAAGAGTCGGGATTAATTAGTCACAAAGGAATATAGTTAGAAATGCTTAGAAATATTCACTGCAAAAAAAAATATTTTCAAGTTTTCCAGTACAAATATCTAAGTGTTCTTCAATAAAGATACATTCACTTGAGATGCAAAATGACTTAAGAAATTAAGTTATTATTGTGTTCTGAAAAGAAAAGTGAAAGAAAATATATCTGTCCAACGTGAATTAATATTTTTCTTGGCTCACTGACAGACTTTTTTCAGTTACACTTTATTTCGATGGTCCATTTTAGACATTGTACTTACTAAAAGTAACTTTGCAACTACATGTCAACTAACTCTTATTAGAGTATTGGAAGACTAGTAGATTGTTATGTTAGGGTTCGGCTAAGTAGAATACGTTGACTTTTTTTCTTTTTTTCTTCTTGTTTTAAGCATTAATTCACTTTGAACTAAATCAACACTGAACTGACCTCAGCTAAACAATTACACTTTTTCTTCGTTTAGAGCTGCTTTACACCAGAATTAAACCCTGTTTGCATCATTGAATCATTATCCCTGTACAGTAGCTTTGAAACAATCTGTATTATATAAAGTGCTATATAAATAATAGTGACTTGACTTAATTTTGATTATTCTTTTCACAAAACAAGACTTAGGGCCAGATTTACTAACAGCTTGCACCAGCTCAAACCCTTTTTTGGCATTAAAAAACTACTGTCAGGATTTACTGAAAACACACCGTGAAAAGTTATTTTTTGTGGATAACCTTATTGCGTTTGCATTTGTTGGAGCTTCCCTTTCAGACGCAAAATGTATGGGAGGAGAGTATTTAAATGAATCATGCAAGGTGATTTACTAAAGTTTGCGCTTGTCAATTTACTGGTATTTGCACCATTATTTATCGCTCTGAAAAAAGCATGTCTGAAACCAGACACTTAATTGCGCTGGTAGATTGTGTTGGTTATTATGAAAATGATCTGTCTGTGTTCTTTAATTTGCACGTCGTCAGTAGATCTCTCCCATCTGCGCTTTTTTTGGAATTGCGCTCTCATGCTAATTTAACATTTAGTACAGTAAATCTGGCCCTTAATTTCTTGTCATTAGCTTCTAAAATGAATGTATTAAGACTTTTTATATATTTGTACTAGAAAACATGACAAAAATACTAGGTAAGAAAATATTTTTTCCCATTTCCCACATTTATTATTTATAATACAATATTTTTTGGTGTATTTTTCTATAATGGTACACTGTAAAAAAAAAAAGACATCCCCAAGTCAAAAATTTCAAGTGACCGATAACATCTAAATTTTTCAATTGGCCCAAGTGAAATTCTTGTTGCAATAGTCTGTTAACATTGGCTCAATGAGAAATAATACGTCAGACTAATTGAAAAATTTAGATGTTATCGGTCACTTTAAATTTTTTAATTGGGGATGTAATTTTTTTTTTTTTTTTAAAGCTAAAGAAACTGCTTTGCAAAATAGGTTTGTATATTGGGTTGTGATTTTGGGTTGTTATGGCAAATTTTAATAAGCAGAGCAAACAACTTAAATTTTGGTATTTCAACAAGTTCTTCTTGACTCCATTCTCGGCACATCATAGAAATGCTTTTTGAACAGGAATCCCAATGATTGAGCTGAACATGGCCCACTTGTTTCAAACAACCATGAAATTGTGTGGAGCCAGATAAGACCTGCTTAGACACGTCCTGGCTCTGAATAACCCTCTCCACCTGCATCTATACCGCTCTCATTCTAGTTTCTTCTGTAATTCCTCTTGTAGCCTGTACATAAACCTTATACCGTTTCCTTTTGCAGTTTGAAGCGCATCAACCGTCCAACTATCGCTTAAGCCCGTTGTTTCTGTTTAAAACCTGTAACACAATGTTTACTGCATCAATAATCCCTTAATCCTCTTGATCCAATAATTCTTAGCGATTTCATTGTAAATGTGGCCACACATGCTTAATATAATCTGTACGTTTCATTTTGGAGCACGATTGTCAGAGCTTATTAGCATGAAAACTAAAGCTAACTACATGCTTCGCCTTGTGTAAGCACGACTGCTTCCAAGAGGCTGTGGAATCCGCAAGTTGTTATTCATTTTCTCAATTACAGCATACATGCAATTACTCCCATGGTTCTCCTCCTTCTCTTGGACAGAGTTCATAGCCACAGTTTGCTCGTCACAAAATGAATTAATCTAAAATCAACTCAATGTGTAGTTAAATATACCCCGTACAATATACGCAGATAAAAATAAAATGTATCGTGCAATTAAATGCAGAGGGTTTTTACCCACCAACATCCTGTATTGATTTACAGAGCTGGGATCCTAATGGCAGATGAATGCTTTACTGCTGCGGCGAATGGCTTTCCCCAGAATAACTGGGACTGAAACCAAGTTCAAGTGCTTGGCCAATGATAAATATATATATTATCAATGTTAACAGGACTTTGATACAGAAAATGTGGTTGAATTGTTTATATAGCACACATCTCAAAAAGTGAAGGCCCTTGTAATCATAAAACTGCTTTACATATGGGATGCTCACATAAAACATATTGATATTCAGCATGATGCATAATAATAATAAAAACAGCCTTTTTACAGTGGTAAAGTGTTGTGTTTGGTTGCCAGGGCGTTGCTGTGTGGTTGCTAATGTCTTATTTGTGGTTTTTAGTGTGTCTCTATATGTGATTCCTTGTGCTATAGGGTGTTTGCTATGTGTTTTTTTTTTTTTTTTACTTCCTAATTCAAAATAACCCATCCATAAGTTTTTATGATATTCTGATTCATATATGGCACCATTCACTCCTTCAGTGTAAGTTTATGAAATATATCTTTGAAGTCTCTTTGAAACATAGCAGCACATTTCTCCTTAACAAACCGCATGATTTGAAGCACAATTCATTTCTCTAGCATCAACGTTGCTGGTTTGGGGATTGTTCAAATCACGCTATTTGTTAAGAAAAAATACACTAATAATAACTTCTATTAGGCTTTCTTTTGTTTGCTCGCATTCTCCGCACTTGCGTTCAAATTAATACAAAATGTACGTGCAGCTGATGTTGCAAATATGGACAAATACATTCTGATCAAATTAAATCCTGAGATATTTTCCTATGTTTGGCTTTTTGCTCAGGAACAGCTTATTTCAATTATGCATTGTTTAACTCTATTGCCTAACAATGATGTCAACAAAGAAGTCAGTTGAATATTATTATTGTTTGTTTGTTCTCTAAATGAGGTGGAAAGTAAATTGAAAACTGTGTGACAGTCTGAGGATGCCTTGTGGTCCATTAGCTACAGTATTTATTACCAGCCTCCATGCCACAAGATTGTAGCAACACTGACATTTTTACAATAATGCTGTGTTGTCATTGGCAGTGGTTGTTGCCTCCAGCTGTGGCATCATAAGTAAAACTAGTGTTACCCTGACATCTTCTCCTAGTTGAATCAAGTGCAAGGGGACCATGGCCTCTGAAGCAGGAAGTGTGGGTTCAGCCTGAGACACTAGCCGCATTTCCATTACCCTTCAAATTGCACGAATTGAAATTGTGAATTGAAATTGCGAATTGAAAATACGGCCTATGGAAACACGTCAATTTCGTGAAAAATCCCATTTATTGCAAAAACATTTTTACGCTCGCTTGAGGTGGTTTTTCAGGCAATTCGAAAAATAAATATTTTGCAGGTCACCTGATGTAGATGGCGTGGTGTGTTTGGACAGAATACGACTGGTGACCTGAATGGGAATTTCAGCCTTGGTAAGGAACAAAAAATGTATGCAAAAAGTCTCTATGCTTTTGTTTGCTAGTATTTCTTCCTTTTGTTCCTGTATCAGATGACAGATCACTGTCTGCACTCCTATTGGCAGATGATGCATTTATGCATATACATGCATATATACAGTACAGTTCAAAATTAAATTAAATAAAAAAAATACAGTACACATTTTAAAATATTATTACAATTTAAAATAGCTGTTTTCTTATTTCTTAATTTATTCCTGTTATGCAAAGCTGAATTTTAAGCATCATTACTCCAGTCTTCAGTGTCACATGATCCTTCAGAAATCAGTCTAATATGATGATTTGCTGCTCAAGAAACGTAATTATCATCAACGTTGAAAACCGTTGTGCTGCTTAATATTTAATTGAAACTTGTGATACCTTTTTTCAGGATTATTTGATGAACAAAGTTCAAGTTCAGAAAGTCTTTATTGTGCACTTTTAATCAATTTAATGGATCCTTGCCACACACACACACACACACACACACACACACACACACACACACACACACACACACACACACACACACACACACACACACACACACACACACACACACACACACACACACACACACACACACACACACACACACACACACACACACACACACACACACACACACACACACACACACACACACACACACACACACACACACACATTGGGCTTCCATGTTTTATGGGGACTTTCCATAGACATAAATAATAACTTTTATATAGTATAAACTTTATATTATATCTCCTAACCCTTCCCCTAAACACAACCCTCACAGAAATCATTCTGCATTTTTCATTTATTTTAATTAATTAAACATTTAGTGTGATTTATAAGCCACTTTCCTCATGAGGATTAAAATATTCATAAAACCATAAAAGGTCAGAAAATTCTGGTATTACTATCTTTGGTGACCTGAAGTTGTTCATTTTCAATTGTATGCAAGTGGGCATACAATACATCAGGGTTGATTTGTCTGTAATACACTTTATAAATGCAGATAAACTGCTACTGGACTCTTTTAGAAAGACATACATGTTTTGAACATGATACTGAGAAACTTATGACAATTTTCATTATTTTGGGGTGGACTGTTCCTTTATGATTATAGGCCCTGTTTTCATAAAGGTTTCTGAACACACCCCTGTCTGCCATTGGTTGGACACACAGGAATTCCCAGTCCAAACCTGTGCCATTGGTTACATCAGAGTTGCTGTGTTGGGCCACTCGAACAAACCAAGCAATGTTTGAGAACACCGGAGCTACAGTGTTTATATTTTTCCGAGAAATCAACTTACTAAACGGTTTACTTAAAGCTGTCTCTGCATATTAACCTGGCATAAGAGAAAGTGTTTTACCATTGAAAACATTACACACATCACCGTTCACTGGCCATAAGTGGGCTACCCTACACGATGGCTTTTAATAAAACAAACACTGAGCCTTGGAGATTATCTCCTCCTTAAATTCCCTGACTCATATTTCACGCAAGAACTTAACCGTAACCGTACTGTTAGTCAGACAGCTGTGACGTAATACGGCTGCTTCTATCTCGTCCAGTGAGCGTGGCCAAGACACATTCTGTCCTGATCTATGTAAATATGTCTCCAGGGACAATGCCAATCTTTCCCCTCATATTTCCTTATCTACTGGATATCTTCCACGGCCTTACGCTCGTGGCCTTTCCATACCACATACGTTTAACTACTTCGTCTTTATCACATTATGGTTTGCATGCAAGACATGTCCCATTTATCACTGGAAATAGGGCATTATAAGCTGATTATAGGACTCATGCATTAACGACTGATTTTGCATTTGGCCTTTATAACCCCTAGTAGGTTTTGGAAGGGCCTGCTATTCACAGCCAACCAAATGTGACCCTGAATCAGATTTTCAGTTCAGTGTGTGCTTTATGCATAGATTGGTTGATCTTTGCAAAGGGTCATTTGAAGTTTGCAACCGGATTAGTTACAGAGGTGTGATGGCATTTATTTTTTTAATCTAAAGGGTAGGTGGCTAAAGGGTAGGTCTAGGATTACTTCAAACCTCTTTTTGTGCTTGCAAAGAAAAAGCTGCCGTACCTGCAGGGTTTGGAATACAATCAAAGTTCTCAATTTTCTACCGTTCTCGAAGAGAACAGAGTTATATCCATAGAACGTACTATATGCATTATGTTCACAGCATATATGTTCACAGTCTTCATATATTCATGTCCCTTAACCCTTTATTTAAATGGCCTTTTAGTGTAACATGAGTGAGAAAGAAAGGTCCCGAAGAGTTACAATAGGGTGCAACATTTCTGGTTATTTTCCCCATACAGAAATCGTTTTTTAGCATTATTATTCAAACCTTTCAAGATGCGCCTACCATGAACTCCAATTTATGATTCACGTTTCTGCGGATTTCACGCTTTATTTTTTTATTTTTATTTTTTTTTGATCCAAAAGTTTTAATATTGTGATTCATTTAAATATAATAGTGAAAATACCCAGAAAGGATTTACAGCAAAGATAAGGGGTTTTGTTTTCTTCCAAACTAATATTTAAATTTAGTTGCTGTAAGGAACTACAAACTACAAGGAAGTTATGAAATAAGTCAGTCTTGGCTAGAAACCACAGACGATAGGTTTTACACCTTTAGTAGCTCCTAATTTGTTGAGATAATGAGTGGTAATCTTTCTCGCACTCTGACATGACCTCATATCTTTAGTAAAGTGGAAAAGTCTTGTTTATACCTGTAATTTTCTCATCATTACATAACCATTGTGACTCAGGCTAAACATTAAGTCAAAGGAAAGCTGGAAATGCAGCGGTAGTGTAATTCTTTTATGAAGCTGTAATGTAATTCAACGCTGTCGAACAGATGGTACCCTATTTGACTGCACTGATGACGATCATCAGGAAAGTGTCATTGTCAACCACCGCCAACAGTTTCCTGTGCCGAAACCGAGTGTTAATTAGTCACATGCTATATTCATTAAACTGCTTTAATACCCAATGCATCATCATTTAATCCTTGTTAAACTAATCCAAGTAATCAATCTATTTAAGATGCATTATTCCCTTTTTTTTAAAAGCTTTTTAAAGGGGGTATGTGATAAGGAATCACATTTTTATGAAATTGAGATATTTTTAGCAAAACTCAAACCAGTTCATAAAGTGCCTATATTGAAACTAAGCTGCAAAATGACTCTTCCTGAACTTCTGCAACTTTTTGGCATTTACTTTTCTTACCTTCTTTTTCTTTTTTTTACAGGTTTACAGATGGATCTTGACATTTCCATTTAGCTGATGTCTAGACCTATCATGGTAATCTCAAAAGTTTATAATCTGGGATTTGTATATTAATATATACATGCAAGCAAGGTTTTTCTTTAAAGATCAGAAGAATGGACAATTTTAATTATAAGGCTGAAGGAAAGAGGTTAGAAAAGTTTTTGTTGCACAAAAGTCTTTTTTTTTTTTTTTTTATGGAAAATTGAAATAAATATGGCCCCTTTGAAGCTGCATGGAATAGATTACATTTTAGTAAAAATGTTTAGTTTATTATTTGTTGTTGTATTTCTCTTTTTAAAACAAAAGCCTGCAAGCATGACATCATATCCTGTTGCCCAGGGGTCTGAGGTAATTTGCATGCTTGAAGTCTAGCGTGACCGTACCTTTAAGATGAAAGCCTTTGGTGGACTAATTATTGGTTAAGTTTACATTACATTACAGCACCACTGGATAACCATTGTAGCTGCATGTATGCTGTACAGTATCCTGCTGCGGTTGATTTTCAGCTAAATTAAGACATTTTTAATGAATAGGAAGGATATTTTAATTCCAAATTAAGAGTCAATGATTGGTTTCAGCTGACAACAGTGGAGCACATAAACTTTAGGGCCATTGTTATTCAAAATCCATTTAGTTATGGCACATATTGTACACTGCGTAAAGCTGAGTTGAAACATAATGCCACACTATGCTTCATAAATCTCCAATATAGTCATACAAAAGAGCACAGTAATCATGGCCCCAGTGATTATGGTCAAAAGAAAAAAAAAGAAAATAAGGAAAGGTGGGAAGCTGAAAAGCATGCAGTAAAAGAAACTGGCTCTGGATCAATGGTAATTTTGTTAAGTCAAGGTATGAGTCCATGTACAATGGCTCGGTTTGAAGGTTTCAGTTTCAATAGAATTGGGGAAAAATGCAGTAATGCCACAGATTTACAACCTGTTGTTGCAATGGCAAATCACCAAGCCACAACTGAAAGGAACATTTGAGTCGATATTTTTTTTTTACTTCAAGTCTTGAGTTTATGTTGAGCGAACACGCTATCTGCTGTTCAGTGTGTCCCCCACTAGAAGTGAAAGAAAGCCCAAAGGAAAGAAGGTGATGTCATACTTAAAAAAAAAAGAAAAAAAAAAAAAGAATGCACCTGAATGTGAATTGTATCAGGGGAGGACAAAAAAAAAAAAAAAAAAACTCTTAATCCTTCATTTGACACCAGGGAGGCTTGCCTACACTGTTTGAGAGAAGTAAGTGGACAATGCAATGTAACGTCATCTAGATTTACAAAAAAGAAAGATATAATATATATATATTTTTTTTTTTTTTTGTTGTAAATCTAGATGACGTTTTATTATGTTTTTTTTTTCTTTTTTCTTTTTTTCGTCTATCCTGGTACATTTTTATTAGTTAGGACTTTTGTTTTGTTGGAGGAGTAGCAATATACGTTGTTCAGTAAAACTCAAATGACATATATTATTGTATGCTTATTTCTTATTTCTGCTTCTTTGGGTCAACCCAAAACTGGTGATTGTTTTGATCAGCCAAGGAATTTAGAAAGAACAGCAACATGATTGATGATTTGGTTCTAATTATTGTAATGCAAATATTTGTTTTTTGTGTTTTTTTTACCACTAGGTGGTCACTTACCTACTCGGGTACCCTTACAGCATGGTGCCAAAGACAGGACAAACAGGAAGTTAAGCTTTTTCTTGGCAGCTCTTTAGGATAATGCGACCAGAGAAATCAACAAAACCTGGAGAAAGCTATATTCATTAGCATGTGATGCTTCTGGAAGTTTACGGTCACCCTGACCATAAGGGTAACTTGGGTAATCTTTGTAGCAATTGTGAATCTTGTGATTGCAGAACTGAAGAACATAGCATCAAATTCTTTACATTTTAACACATTTTGCATCCAAATCCATATGAATTTTGCATATGAATTGTACTATTTTGATATTGAAAGATACCAAGCTTTTTTAAATATTGAAAACATACATTCTTTTCACGAGGACTACTGATTAATTTTGTCTATTTCATTTTCATTCTCAAGCTCATCTGAGCAACATTTGGTGAAGACTGAATGCTGTAGGACAAATTAAAAAAGGATTGTTTTGACAAAAGGATTGTCTTTCCCCACCTGCGTTTTTGAAAAACAGTTTCCAGCCTTACTTAGGCTGTTCATTTTCACAAAAGTTTCATGGCCCCCGTTCTAGCTTCATGCAGTCTTTTTATCAACACTTGAATGTGGGTACATTTCATAAAAAAAAAAAATTAAAAAAATTTGACCAAAAAGCTGAGAAAATTGCGTTTTTATCAAAGACTACTGTACGTCTGGATGGGTTTCAGAATGATGATCAAAACATTGATGGAGTAGACTGAGTCCATCAACACCCCTAAAGCTTCACAGTCCTATACCTCGTCCTTGGTCGACATTTCATTCAGTATATTAGGCAGTTTTGATTTATACAGTATGCTGTTTAATATTGATGATCGCGTTATTTTACATATGCATCTTCTTACATATGATATCGCTTATTTCTGCTTCTGCTTCTTCTTCACATGTCTTTTGATCTGGATCAAATTTTATGACCTCATGTGTACGATTTAGCCATCTTTTACTCACTTGTACGAATTCGTACGAATTGGTCGTGAGATAGTGTCGGAGATTCTTTACTCTTTCAGAAGATGTGTAATAGCGCCCCCCTACCATATAAAAGTGAAAACACGGAAAGCAGGAAAATTCCGTCAAGGGCGGGGAGCGTTGTCTTATAAATGATGGAAAATTACGTCAATGGCGAGGAAAGACTTAAGCTTACAAGTTGTTAATTAAGGACTTCAAAGAACCACAAGAATTTGAGTTTACATGACAAATCTGACAACTGTTGTAGCAACCTGTTATCAATTTAGCAGGTTTATCGGTCTAGGCTGATTTAAACTGGTTAGTTTGGTCAAAGTGGCCAAACACCTCATAAACCAGTCAGAAAGGCAGGCTGAGAGTCAAGCTTAGGCTGGTTTAAGCTGTGTTTGTTTTCAATGGGGATGTAAACGAAGTACAAGGTCAAGACGGGTGTGTTTTTTCCAGCACAAACCTAAATCCTCACATTCCTATTTAAAGTTGAAAACGCAGAGACATTTTTACGTACACACACTCCAGAATATCTCGAGAAATTCCTTGGCACAGTTATGCAGTAAACATACGTACTTTTAGAAAAAGCTTTGCTGTGCTCAGTCTTTTTTCAGGGGAGTTTAGGTACAACAAATTAAAGATCCACTGTGAGGTTTGTCGGGTTAACCTCTGATTAATTGTTTCTGTGTAGCGCAGTCAGTTGTGGTGAGAGCACGCTACTGTAATTTTGCAGCTGCTGTCTTTAGTATGACCAGTATGATACACAATCCATCTGGCCTTCCAACCTCATACCAGAGCACTTGAAATAGTTCTCTTTCTGTCTCTCTGCCTATTGCTCCATCAGTCCAGCAAGCTGGGATTGTTAATATTATGTTTTTATTTGATTTAATTTTGCCATCCATCAAAACCATAGGCTATAGTTTGAAGAATTTCATAATGTTGCTTGCTTACATGTCCTCTTGATAAGTGCAGACAGCTCCAAGGTTCACAGCAGCAGGCAAGTCAGGTCACAGTGACCTGGCAAGAAGCGTCCTTTGGAGGGACATTTCCGTGCTTTCTTGAATGCTTTAAGCAGGCCGCTCAAACCCCTTATTTTTATATTCACTGTAATTGAAATTGATCAGCCGTACCCACCCTTAACCAAGGGATATGTAGAGCTCGGGCAGGCGCAGCAACAACCTGAAGTAGGACATTACCCATGGCTGCCTTGGAGGAGGTCCAGACCCTGACCAACAAACCAGAGTGAGTCGGCCCCACGACGTGGCAATGCCTCCTCCAGTGCCTGTGGAAGTATTTGTGAGATTCCTCAGTTATATTTTCATAGCTAAATGATGTATTTATCTCCCTCTGTGGTGAGTCAAATATATGCATGAAACACATCTTGGGCAAACATCTCTAGGGAGAGGAGGAGGAGGAGGGAGCGAGGGGAAAAAAAGGGCCATGATTCGATCAGCTTGTCAGGGAAGCGACACGGCGAAGAAGGGAGAGCGACATAACAGAAAGATTCACTGCAATCTCATTATTTTGTGCCATAAAAGGGTTTTACCCTGTGGCGCAACCACTCTCGCCTGCCCCGAGAGTGACAATAGTCTTCAGGAGAAGGAGGTCACAGGTGAGCGAATTGATTTCACACTCGTCCCCCGGCTTTGATAACCGACATTGTCTCACGTTCTGTGCTTTTAGCAACTGTCCGTATGGATAGCCCTCTCATCACTGATCTGTTTGAGTTATTCACTAAGTAAGATGTGAGGAAGACAGCTCTTTTGAAGTAGCTCATTAAGTATTCCCTGCAGATGATTCCACACTTAGGCTGATTAAAACGAGGTAAATGGGGCCCATGTGAAGAAGCTGGGAGTTCAAAATGAAGGTGGCATGCCAAGCTAAGAGGACTGAACTGTTGAACTTCCTACCTCTCCATACTCTTTGTGAATTCTCGGTCCTTTTGTGCGCTCGCTGATGATCCAATCTTTGAGGTTGGACTTTTGTTGAACTTTTCTCATTAACCTGTCCAACCCCCTTTATGCCCTGAGCCCTCGAAAGTGCTTAACCTGTCTTCACATGCAGAGAGACCCGCACAACACCCTTTGACACCCAAAACCATCGACACATGCAGCCAATGCATCAAATGCTTACTGTGCACGGCAAAACTGCATGATTGTTTTAGAAGTTGCATTTCATGCATAAAAAAACCTTACTAAAAGTTGTGATGCTAAGCTAGTTTGATTTCTTCCAACCTGGCTTGCTGGTTTTAGAAGGGTTTTAGCAACTTCTCAGCTGTTAAGTCCACCTGGTTGACTGCTAAACAGCAGCTTGTCCCAGCTGGGAGACCAGCAAAGCAGTTTAAGCTGTGTTTTTTCCCCCAGTAACATATCAGTAGCTTCGTTGGTTTTCCAGTAACAAGCTACGCAATCAAGTTCAACAAGTAGCAGCATAGCATGACAAAACAGAAATGCTATTGTGCACTCAGCTTTGTAGCCAAACAGACTAAGACAATAACCAGAGCAATGTTTTTTTCTTGTCTGTAACTTTTGGGAAATCATTTAAATGAATCGGCTTGTTCAAACAGTTATAACAACAATTTACTGATTCTTGCACAGGAATCCCTGAGTGTTTTTATAGATGCTGATGTCTGCCTCTGTTTTTAACTCTGATATATCTATATTACGGTATTGTCTCTAGTTAAAGGGATAGTTCACTTTGAAATAAATGTTTGGTATGTTTTAGCTTACCTCAAAGGCATCCAAGATGTAGGTGTCTTTTTTTCCGCAGTAGTTTAAATTTTTATATTTTTAGGTCAAACCGTTCTTGTCTGTCAGTCATATAATGCAGGTCGATGGTCATTATCTCAAAACACAAGCACAGAGTCCAAATTAAAACAATTCCCCGTCGTCCAAATTAAACAATTCCCCATCGTAAGTAGGGGAGAGCGGGGCACAACCTAACGCTTTTTGACTTTCTCAGTTTGTGTAAATCTACTTATGGTTCAGAGTATTTATTTTTCCCCACATTAATTTCCCACATGTCTAGTACAATTATGTGGTTTTGTTTTATTAATACAGTATATACTTTTTTCTTGACATACCCCGAAAGAATGGAAGTGAAATGTGACAACATGCCCCATAGGTGGGGAACATTGTAACATGTGTGGGGCACATTGTAACATGACATATGACAGCTTAAAATGTTATCTGATCTAATAAAAAATATATACAAAACAAACTAAAATATTTTCTAAATAAAATACAATTAAAAAACTTTGTCATATAAAATAATGGCAATTTTTAATAATTAAATATAAACACATTTTTTTAGTTTTGACTACGAACACATGAAAACACAGCTATACAACATAGTTCAAAACAAATAAATAATTAGTCATTTCTGAACATTGACTCTCAGTCTTTATTCACCTTTTTCTCACGTTTTCCCAATACAATTAATAAAAGTATAGAATATAATAGCATATTTCTAATAGGGACACATTGTAACGCAGTGTTACAACATGCCCCCGCCTGCACAACTGGGATTTAAACCCTGCTAGTGTCTTCTGCTATATTAGTGAAGCATTAAAGAACTATCTCAACTGTTAAATAACATTTTGGAGATTAAAATAATATCAGATTTGTCTTATTTTAAATAAACACAAAAAATAGAGATGAAAAATTAACTTAAGTAAGAAATTTACTTTTGCTATGGTTTAATAAATGTCTATGGATATCTTCCAAAAAAATAAATAATTTTGGCGGATTTTTTTTTTCTATATAGTGTTGATATGGCAACTAGTAAATACACAAAGTTTCGTCATCCAAGCATGTGCGGAAGTATTTAAAACAAGCGTGTTACAACTAGCCCCGCGTTAGGTTGTGCCCCGCGCTCCCCTACACATTGATGGCCTAAGACACGAAACGAGCGGTTTGTGTGAGAAAACGAACAGTATTTATATCGTTTTTACCTCTTATACGCAGCCATGTCGAAGTGATCTGATCTGACGTGTACGCAGACTGGTGCATAGATATATACACTAGATATCGCCTTAAAGACATTCGTTCCAATGAACTGCCGTAGACAAGGCGACATCTAGTGTGTATATATCTATGCACCAGTCTGCGCACACGTCAGATCAGATCACTCGGACATGGCTGTGTATAAGTGGTAAAAACGATATAAATACTGTTCGTTTTCTCACACAAACCGCTCGTTTCGTGTCTTAGGCCATCAATGTGTACTTACGATGGGGAATTGTTTAATTTGGACGACGGGGAATTGTTTTAATTTGGACTCTGTGCTTGTGTTTTGAGATAATGACCATAGACCTGCATTATATGACTGACAGACAAGAACGGTTTGACCTAAAAATATCAAAATTTAAACTACTGCGGAAAAAAAGACACCTACATCTTGGATGCCCTTGAGGTAAGCTAAAACATACCAAAAATTTATTTCAAAGTGAACTATCCCTTTAAGTTTGTTGTTTAGTTTAAATGCATATTGTCATTACCCGATTTGAGATCCTTGTTTTTTTTGTGCCTGATAAATGCTGTTCTGATTATTGTCAGTTGTTGTATTGTAATATAGATGTACATTTGAAAATATCACACATTTAAATGGCTTTAATGTAGTTAGCTACTTTTTGTAAGTAACTTAGCATAGCGACTTAACATGACTTCCTAAACTACTTAAGAGTATGTGTAACTTCAGTTTTAAAGTAGCTTCCCTAACACTGTAAAACACATACTGTAGTACCTGTCTTACTCTCACTCTCACTTTATTTGACATGATAAGACTGTTGTCTTTATAATGACACATACATTTTTTATTTCCCTGACCCCAAGATAAGATGTAAGTGTGGTTTTTGAAGTGTGATTCTCATGAATAATGGGGACTGTTAAAAGATTTGGATTTCACATAGAGGCTGAACACCTGGAGCCAATTATTTAACCTCCAAATGAGGCATCCAACAGCAGCTGTTTTGGCTGGGACCTTTGCCCATTTGCTGGATGGAAGGATTGAGCTTGTCTTTAAGATGCTTGGCTCATGATCCAGCCCACTGCTATCACTCAGAATCATGTTCCAGGGACCGAAATGAGATGGTGCACTCTTAACCCCAGAAAAGGATGCTTTAGTGTAATTACCATGACAAGCACATACTTATTGCTTTATTTGAGATACTGAATGGTCTAAAATCTTCTCATTTAAATGTGGTAAATGTACAATGATGATCTCCTTTAGAAGGTTTGATTGGAAACACATGCATATGAGACCCCTGGTAACATGTATTGACTGGACATTGAGGCAGATCTGCAGCTAGTTTGACAGCTCTTATTTTACAACAGTCGGCACATGACCCATTTTACTATCTCCGTGTGTCTCACAGAGCTCAACCAATGTTCTTCAGCTCTGAAATCCTGCATTTAATCATGTCATGCTCTTTCTTGTAGAACTCATGAGTTTGCTAAAATTTCCACCATCTATCTCACCAAAAGTGTCCATTTATGCAAAGTGATGCATGAGCTGCTGTGTTCATCATTCTCCAAAGGAGCAAGTGGCAGACGTGCACGGGGGATTTTGAGATTGACAACGGAGCAAGTGGTGAGCATGTCAAAAAGTTGGGAAATGCTAAACTTTATGCAAATCAGAGGCAAGCAATGCACAAATTCACTATAAAGTTGAGCCTAGATAAAGTTGTGACATATGTCATGAGCATTTCAAAATCTGTTACAGTTTCAACAGAAACTTTTAATTTGCAAATAGAGATTTAAGGCTAAACTTTCCATTCAATGAAAGTAGAATTATTTAAATCCCAAGCTCAAAAAAAAAATAAAAAAAAATAAAAAAAAATACCACAAGTAATCAATACAAGAAGCTGTGAGGAAATGTAACTTGTTCAGTGATATTTTTTTTCTCTCAGCCATTGCTCTCAAATAGCAATCACAGTTGTGATAAATTAAAAAACAATCCCTTTGAAGACCTCAATACCAAACGCCATTAGTTTTGAGTGTCACATGACTGGCTGCAACATGAACAAGAATGATATTTGAGAGCAGTCTCAGATCTATACATATGTGGGCTTACATTTCACTGTATTTAATTTGATTTCAAATGTGGTTTGCATGCTTTCATTGTGGCTAGGGTGTGGATGGGTCAAGAAAAGTGTATTAAATAGACGTTGCATGTATACTTGGGCCATTCCGAATTAAAGTTAGCATTTCTCCAGGGTAAATCATGCATAAATGTGATGTTTTTATTGACTCTGTAGATTGAAAGCAATAGTAGAACATACTAAATGTAAATAATATTTTGCTGACGTGAAGCAGCAGACCTCAACCGCTTTGAGTGGCATGGAGCGATTTTCTTCCATGCCACTGGACACGTAGGGTCACCGCTCTTGAACCCCAGCTGTACCTCACCCATCTTTGTAATTGGGCTCCACTGTGTTTATGAAACACTTACACTTTTCATAAGGCACCGTGAGTTTGCATGTACAACAGATTGAAAAGAGCACATACAGTAATATGCGAAGTGCCACATTTAGACTCGAACGCTCGTGACAGCTCAGAAATTACAATGTCTTTTTTTGCACCCCTCAGGAAATTAAGTTGCGACCGCAATGCGTTTTGCCTCACTCCAAAACGAGAGCGCTCACACCGAGCCAGATCCTTTTCATTTGCATGTTTTGTGCAAATTCCTGAGAGTCGATTAATTAAAACTGTGCGAGGTAATAAATCGCTCTTGCATTCTTTTGTCTGGATTGCATATTAATGTGGTCGGTTATGTGGAACTTGTTATTTTCTTTTTCTTCATTTTCCAATTACAGCCAAAGAAGTTGAAAGACATAATATGCATATATATAGGAAAGAACGTACGCCGTGTCTGTGTGGAACCATTGACTCCTATAAACCTTTGCACGGACTTCAAACTCATTTGGACGGAGCGTGCAATCCCTGTCCCCGCACGGCCCCAGCTGACAATGCTCCACATCAACACCCTGACGATTGAGAGATCGAGAGTGACATGGGACCCTCTTCCATTCATAATAAAACAATTAAGTTGTTTGCTGGGGAATGTACGGAGTGTTCCGTTGAGCTACGGATTAGTCTCTTGTGAGCGACTGCGTGATTCCCGTTCCCCCCACAACAGAGGCGGACAGCTGGAGGTGCTGGCGGAAGCAGGCTTCGTGCTGTCTGCTAGGCCATCTGGAAAAAGAGCAGGATTCCAAGGCTGATGGTGAGGTGAAGAAAAGTGCTTTCCCTTCTGCTCGGCAGCATCGTGATTTGTGTTACGCCATTTGTGAAAGGACCTGCACTTTCTCCCTGAGGCTAATCGGACATTTCTCACTTCCCATCTCCTGCCCCAGGCATTTACAAGGGCCAGCGGAGAGATTTTTTTTCATCCCTGGTGGCGCTGAAATGCTTTTGCACATCACCTTTAAGAGCCTGTAGGATAGAAATGTGTCTGAAGGATAGTATTTCATAAATACAGCCTCTTTAATCTTTTAACACAGATATTTGAGAAGCAGGTCGCTTCATAGAGGTCACAACTTTCAGAACTAAAAAAACATTGTTCCTTCCAATCCATTATTTTTTTATTTTTTTAAATGCACTGTATTTTGCTGTTGGACTTTGACAACATCAGACAGATAAAATTTGAACACATGACCACCCACATTTGCACATCAAGTTTTTCTATTTCGTGTTAAAAAACCTGGCTTGCCAGTTACGGACTTGTAATTAGGACAAATCAAGTGGCCAAAGTTGTGCAGCTCTTAAAGTCGTCATGAAATCAAAATTGACCCTATTTACTTTGTTAGCGCATATTACTAGTCTTGTGGTGAACAATTAATCCGTGCAAGTTAATACACAGAAAAAAAAAAAATGAATGTCGTGGTAATCTTTATTCAAATCTGAAAAGTTACTTCCGGTCTGGAATGGCGTTCCTTCTCTGATGACGTCAGTTTGACGGCTTGGGTTGAAAACGCTTAACTACTCCCCTCAAACCGTTACTCTGTTATGAGCGAGAGATGGAGAGGAGGAGCGCTAAAGTAAAACCCCGCCCTCTATTCAATATTCCGTTTCGGGTTGAAATACGTCACAACGCTGGAGAAAAGTCGTTTGCAACTTCCGGTTCACGGGGACTTTAAAAGCGTTAAATGGACTTTTGTTACAGCTCAGGATTTTTTTGGATACCATCAGCTCTAGAATGATTGGTCATATTGCATTTATAGGTCAGGGTGTTTGGCTCCAAAACTTTGTGGAACTTTCCTTTGCACAGGTTGCACATTCGCATTCTTGTCCTGCACTATAGCCAAGTAACTGCCTTTGAGATGAATAGGAATGATAACAGATTGTATTAGCAATAGATTTGATGAATTCTGTAATGCTCTGGCGCAGTAGTTGGTTTTCACTTTAAAACATTCAGTCCTGATTCATAACATTAAAGAAATCAACATTCAAATGGATGGTAAAAAAAAATCTAAATGAACTTCAATTTGATGTCCTCATGTAAGGATTCATTCAATTATTAACTTTAGCCCTTCATTTACATTATGTTATTAATATATATTTTTCACTTCATATAAATGTTACAAATAAGTTTAAGTGCCTGAGACTGTCCAGAGCAGATTTCAAAAAGTCTTATTTTTCTTTCAGAAAGAATATTCTTTTAAAATTGACTGAGTTTAAAAGGTTCTGCATAACACAAATGACTCCTATCCTACGGAGCCCCTAAAGGGACATGGTGATGTCGAAAAAAATAAAATAATTTAAGATGAGAGGAAAAATTATATGCCAATGCTTTTGTGTTCGTTCGCAAACATTTTGCCTTCCACCAAGAAACTTTGCAATACCATGAGAAATTTTGCATTCACTCGCAATACATTTGCGTTCCCTCACAAAACTTTTGCGTTCTCTAGCAAAGTCACAAACGTTTTGTGAGTGAACGCAACATTTCTCAGGGGAAGGCAAATTTTTTTTGACCCAATGCAAAGTGTCTCCTTTTTAATGCCATTTAGTTGTTGGGTAGAAAGTAAATGAGAAATGTTTCCTTTACTTAAATTACTTACTTTATTTACCTGCTTAAACACCCTCTAATGTGTGAGTACCCTTGGTTGGTCGGACCCTCGTCTCTTGCTGTTGTGCTGATTGGTCCTGCCTGCCTGTATGTCTGTGGACAAGGTGTTTTGGAAAGCTGAGACTGAAAGCTCTCAGCACTCGAGAGGACATGGCGAGTGATGGGGCCAAGCAGAATGGGCTTTAAGTGTGTGAAAACTGGGGCTTGATAACAGGTTTTGGGATCATTTCCATTTTACTCTGTTTGTTTTTAAAACGTTGTTGCTAAGCAGTAGTCAAATTAGTCTTAAACATGGCGGCAGTGCAGGAACACGCAGGTCGTAACGCTGGAGGCACATATACTTCATAACATCTTACTTCACTTAGATGATCACCTCCACTCATCAATTTTTGATAGCAGATTTACACAAAGAGAAGTACATATTTCTGCTCTGATGCAGCTAATTTTTCCACCTATAAAAGACCTAACCCTCTTTGACGCTTTGGCCACCTGAGAAGAAACATCTAATGTACTGACCTGTGTAGTGCTATTTTCTATTATTTATTCTGTAAATTATGCGTGTGTGTGTGTGTGTGTGTGTGTGTGTGTGTGTGTGTGTGTGTGTGTGTGTGTGTGTGTGTGTGTGTGTGTGTGTGTGTGTGTGTGTGTGTGTGTGTGTGTGTGTGTGGCCTGGTAAACCCTAACTAATGAGGAAATCCTTGTCCTTATGGGGACATTTTTTGGTCCACATAAAGAAAACAGCTTATAAATCATACTTAGTGATTTTTTTTAAAGTAGGTTTGGTGTAGGGTTAGTGCAAGGGGAGAGAATATACAGTTTGTACAGTATAAAAATCATTACATTATGGAAAGTCCCCATAAAACTTGAAAACACAATGTGTGTGTGTGTGTGTGTATGAGAGAGAGAGAAATACACTGCAATTTAAAATACATTTTGAATATGCTGATTGGGTGCTCAATTATTAATGGTGGTCAATTCGTAATGGTTCTTATTATTTTCAATGTTAAAAAGAGCTTTTGCTGCTTAATTAATTTTTATTTTATTTTTTTGTGGGAACTGATGCTTTTTTCAGGATTGTTTGATAAATAGAAAGTTTAAAAGAACGCCATTTATTCATTTGCAACATTATAAATGTCTAATAATTGTCACTTTTTATCAATTTAATGTATCCTTGCTAAATAAAAAATCTTTCTTTCTTTCTTTGTTATATCTTACCCCAAACTTTTGAATGGTAATGTACTGTATCATGGCTTCCACAAAACATGAGCAGCAAAAAAACAGTTTTCAACATTAATAATAAGAAGAAATGTTTCTTAAGCACCAAATTAGCATTTTAGAATGATTTCTGAAGGATCATGTGACACTGAAGACAGGAATCACAGTATTACTTTTACTGTATTAAATTTCATCAAAGTGCAGCCTATAGGTGACCATAAGGGACTTCTTTCAAAAACATGTCAAAAAAAGTATTTTTTTTTACTTTTGACCGGTAATGTATATATTTATTCTTACAGCCGTTTCATTGAATTTTACACTTTCTCCTATTAATTTCTCTCCATATAGTCTGCCTCCTCATGTTTATTCGGTCTCTGGCTGGATTTACCGCTCATTTTCAAGATAACGAGGCACAAAGACAGGGATATACTGTAGCATGATCCAGTCATCATTTTTATCTAGTAATCATACATTTCACCTTCTCTCTTTCTTTTATGAGGACTGTGCACAGAAAATGACTTCTCTTCACCGAGCAGTTATTATTAACTGCAGTGACAATCACCTTTCCAGACTCCCACTGGTGTGTTTATACTGAGTCTCAGGTGGAAAACTTCATGGTGTCGGTGAAAGTAGTTCCTCATCAGCGAAGCTGTCACAGAACGATAACTCATCTCTCAAAAGGGATATTGAATCATCTATCACCATCATATCTCTGGTGAGCGGTTTGAGTAACTTCAGTAATGATTAATTACAATGACAGTGTATACCATAATATCATTGTACTGGCATTTTTTCCTGGAAATTGACTTTCTGAAAATAGTTTATATTTGAACCATTTGGTAATAGACATATTACCATATAAAAATACATATTTTTGGACAATTCAGTGAATTAAATTAAAATTAGTTTTTAGTTTCTAAATATGTTCTAAATTCTAAATTGTGTATATATATATATATATATATATATATATATATATATATATATACATATATGTATATATATATATATATATATATATATATATATATATATATATATATATATGTATGTATGTATATATGTATATATGTATATATGTATATATGGAATTGTTTGTTGATTTGTTACCTGTGTATTTATGTATGCATATACTCTATGTGCTATTTTGTTGCTTCTATATTAACACGCTGATATATACAGTACCATCATATGGCCCATTCTGTGGACACAGTTCTGTTTGTATGATCTTAACATATCGGGCTGGTAGAGCGAAGGCCATCTGTCAAAATATATGCTGAATCTCCACAGAGACTCTTGGCCCAGAGCTGTTTCTTTCATCACCCTCTCTGCCATCAGTCTTTCTGATAGACACATTGACACTGAATGAGTGCGATTGTGTCCGGAATGGAGAGGAAGGGGAAAAAGTTACTTAGCAGCAGCAACTTTTTTTCTTTTTTTTTTTTTAAACAATAGTCTTTCTGATTAAATACGGGTCACATATTTCTTATAGTGCAACCTCACTACTACACTGTAAACCCTAATAAGTTGGTATAACTTAAAAAAAAATGAGGTAATCAGGAAGCTTTCGCTCCAGACTGCCATGAACGCGCTCAGGACCGTTTGCCGAGGCTGTGGATTACAGTTAATAATGTTGTAAATAATGTTCAGTTTCTTGCACAGACCAATCATCACGCTTTATAATACATCAATGTATCTTTGGGAGCCACAGGTGTTAATTTTGTTTTACCTGTAGCCTATATGTTTTTTTGACTCTCAAAGTGACAGTAGTCATTGACTTGCAATAATGAATCACCAAGGACTATGTTTTCAGCTAAAGATATTCTTTACTTTTCTACTGAAGAAAAAAAAAAGACACCTACATCTTGGGTGGCCTGAGGGTGAGTAAATTAGCAGCAAATTTCCTCGACCATCTCCTTGCAGGCATTGCAGTTGTTTTCAATTTCCTAAGATTTAAAGGCACAAGTCATCTAAAGCAAAGCCACCTTCATTTCACCCCGGAAGACATCAGGAGCCTGAGAAAGAAGCCAGTCCTTTTGTGTGGAATCAGGGCTATGGACAACATTACCCTCATCCTTCCTCGCTACAGAACAATAGAGCTGGCATAGAGCTCACCACTCACACTATCTCACTCTAGAACCCAGTATGCTAGTTCCACAACAAGAGCTGGATCGTGGCCAGAATTTCACTTTGTAAACTATGACTCACCACCGAGAGCAGCTTCTCTTCAATAACATATGCAGTGATGATAAAGCCAATATTAATGACATTATGCTGTGCGCTTTGCTAAAGAGTTTCAAAGACCAATACAATTGTGGCAAATAATACGTTTATCAGTATGTGTTTTGATGGCAATATCCTTGAGCTTGCTTGCATATTTATTTATTTATTTGTTTGTTTGTTTGTTTGTTTGTTTGTTGGCATATACAGATTATTACTATATATATAAAAAAAAAAAGTTTATTATTGCACGAGATACAGGACATTTTTTAATTACTGGTAATTTTTTTTTTTTTTTTTATTGTCCCCCAACAAGTCAATCCAAGTCACCTTCATTTACAGTATATAGCGCTTTTTACAATACAGATGGTTTCAAAGCAGCTTCACTGTGATAATAGGAAATTAATGCAACAAATATTGTTTTGGCTGTACAGCAGCTCTAGAAGAAGGTCATTGGCTGTGTTTGAAACCGCATATTTCCCTGCTATATAGTAGGGGAAAAGCAGTAGGCGAGCGAAAAAGTATGTACGAATCCTTAGTATTCATAAAAGAGTAGGCGAGAATTACCTGGGAGACGTACTAATTCTCGCGAGATTCGGACATGCTTATGCTTATAGTGCGTTGGCATATGCCTACTTACCTACTATATAGTAGGAGAAAACAGTATGTGAAAGAAGTAGTATGTTCGAAACATCAGTATTCTTAAAAGAGTAGGCGAGAAGTTCCCGGATGACTTCCTGCTTCTGCCCAGATTCTCGAGTGCTCATCCGATGGATACTTTTCTATCCCAGGAGGCCACGGGAGAGGATACGTCATTAACATCGCGGAGGTCAGCGACTCGGGGGTTTTCAAATGTGAGTAAACACGGTTCCTTGTGTTAACACGTGTTGAAATACTGTAGACTAGAGTAAACTGTTGAATTGTTGAAGGTGTAAAGACGTTAGACAGTATAGACCTTATGTAGCCCCGCCCCTTTTCAGCGCTGCGCTTGTTGTCTCTTGACTTCCGGTCTGTATTTTCACAGTGATTTTGGGTGTTTATGAATGAACGGCTTGTTTTAAAATCTTCCCGGTCGACTGACATTTGTTAAGACATCTGCTTTAAACATTACAGTCCTCATGATAACTTTTGTTAACTTTACATTAAGTAAATCCACTTCAAAAGCGAATTACTCCTGGACAGCAGCGCCATAGAAATATACAGAGCGACCGCAAAAACGGAAGTTAAAAGACAATATTCTAAAGATGGCGGCACCCTCGTTTCTCTGCCGCATAAGGTCTATAGTATAGTTGTGATTTTGCTGTAAAAACACGTTTTATGATGTATAGCTAACAGGGGAGCTCCACTAAGCACACGCACGTCTCTCCAAAGTGGATTTACATAAGCCATATACACTGACATGACACTTGGCTGACACCGAGTCGCGGAACATGTCGCCGTATGTTGAGACACCTCCAGTAGTGACTGACAGATTAATCGAGCACCTATACTGACGTAATTGTGACACAAAATCCTAAATAAATAGCCTAAATAAATATTTTTAAAATATCAATTAAAAGCATTAAAGTCAGTAATATTTTTTTCAAACGTGTTATTTGTGTCACATCTGTATTTGATTGTATGTGCCACTGAAAGTGTTATAATACCAGAGCTACTTTATGTTGTTTATCTCGCAAAGTCACAAACTGCCCATTCTAGGAAAGACATGATATAAATCTCTCATGGGTCACTACGAATAACGTATTAACAGTCGTGCCCGTTACTGTAAACCTTTATTTTTGCGTGATGCTGCACGGACGCATGCCAGTAGGTGTCAGTATAAGTGAGTGTAACACTGGCCAGCACAAGATTCTCATCTGTGGCTTTCATATTCTTACAGACGTTATACAGACGTCAAATACAGACATGACACAAATAACACGTTTGAAAAAAAATATTACTGACTTTAATGCGTTTAATTGATATTTAAAAAATATCACAAAATTAGGCTAGCCTATTTATTTAGGATTTTGTGTCACAATTATGTCAGTATAGGTGCTCGATTAATCGGTCAGTCACTACTGGAGGTGTCACAACACACGGCGACATGTTCCGCGATGCGATAATGTCAGTGACACATGCCACTATCCACTGGCACATACATTTACATTTACACATTTGGCAGACGCTTTTATCCAAAGCGACTTACATTGCGTTAACCTATACATAGATATGTGCAATCCCCTGGGATCAAACCCACAACCTTGCGTTGTTAACGCAATGCTCTTACCACTGAGCTACAGGAAAGCTATGCCAGCGAAGACCGGATGTGCCAATACATGTGACATGTGCCATTGCTTCTGTGCGTCAGATGCCATGTCACTTAATGTTAATACTGCTACTGCTAGGCATGCTCGATTGTTTAAATGCGTATATGCGCGGGCGTGTAGACTTTATTTACAAAGTGACATCGCCAAATTACTTGTATGGCCTGCATAATATACAGCGTTTTTAGCATAGACTGTAAAAAAAGATGGACGACGCCCCTTCGCTCTCTTCCATTGATGAGAACTGAAGCCGCCAGTGTCACGATATGGCGCTGACATATTGGAACTTGAGTCTGCGCTGTAGCGATCTCGGGACCAGACCTGCGCAGTAGTGAGCAGGAAGTAAAGCTGCGAAATCAACGCTCCGCTCTCACTCTCGCCGAATGCACTCACACTTTTTAAAAAATTGATTGCAGTACGACAAGAGGCTTGTTAAAATAAAGTAAATACAATCTCCTCAGTCCTCCGAAGATCCCGAAAAAATGTCCGTTGGTGCTTCAGTGACTACTTCGCTCAGAGAACCTGTCAATCACAGCTGTCAATCATGACGTTACACCACCGCATCACGTAACTAACTAAAAACCAACTTATTTTTGAAACAGACACTTGAACTTACATCAGCGTGATAAAAACGACAGCAAATGAAAGAAACCACCTTTGGAAAAAAGATTTTTGAAGTGTAATTTAATTGTTTAGTTGGTCTCACGTCCCGTTGAATAACACGGGGAGGCGGGGCTTATGACCTATACTAGGACCAGTCACCGGGGGGCGATCGAGACGTTTTGGCTTCACTTTTCAGGGCTTGTGCGGCACGCTTGGTTTTTAGTAGTTTCGTTTTGATAATCGTTCGTTTGGAATCGTTTTGATAACTTTTTCCATCTGTGCTGAGGAAAAACGTTTGTAGTGAAAAAAAAAAAGGTGGAACAGACATTCTTTTAAATGTAAGTAACTTTGCAAGTACTGTAGATGTTAACTTATTCTACTAACCTGAAACCTAACACTTAATTCTAACCTAAGGTCTACTCTAATGAGAGTTAGTGGTCATCATCAGCTGCGTGGATCAAGATTGTTGATGTTATAGGATTTTCAGGTGAGATTCTCAGTTCATTCAGTTTACGGACGCCCTGAGGTAGTGGACCATCAAAATAAAGTGTAACCAAATTACTTTTTTGCACCCAAAAATGAACTCTGTTAGCATACAGCTAAAACGGCCAATTATTTGAGAAAATATTTTGGCATAAATTTCTCCCAATGTAACTGGTTGTTCATGTCATTGTTTATATATTAAATTTGTTGCTAATTTTAGAATACTTTAAAGAAAGTACTATGTATCAGTATCTTTGCATGTTTTTGCTTTGTTGTGCACTTAATTTTCTTGTGATCTTGACATGAAGTTGAATATAACAAAAGAGAGAGAGAGAGAGAGAGAGATAGAGAGAGAGATAGAGAGATGAGGCAACAACCTTATTGTAAGCACTATAGAGACTCCGAACATGTGGTCAGTTTCATTGCTGGCCAACTCGAGGGACCATAAGTTCTACATGCTAGTAGAATGATGTTTGACAGAAGCCGATTAAATGGTTCGCGGCTGACATAGAAGATCCCATAACGGGTTGATCATATTGTTTGCTTTACATGGCAATTTTGACAAGTTGGAGTGTTTGTTTGGTACTTCTACTTCTGCAGAAATTACACACTTGACCTTTAAGTAATCTACAACTGTGGTGGGGTAGAGTTACAAAATGACGTAAGCTTCAGACATAAAAATATGAGGTGAAGGGCTTTTATTTCAATTCTTCCAGGTTAATTCAATACTCTGATAAGAGTGCCAATCATTTACGCAAATTGCATACCGTAGTCATGCGGGAAGTAACATTTGCCAAATGAATCGGCTGTTCGGAAGAAAGCCTCCTCTGTTACCACAGCGACCGGTAAGCAAAGGCATCTCTAGTTTCATGGCATTGTACAATTGCGTTATTTCACTGGGAACACTGTGCTCACTTATGGAAAAATATAACACCTGTGAGCTGTGAGGTTTCTGTCATAACCTCTCATTCTGATGTTTGCTCAGTGTTACTCTTTGCTGGTCTTTTAGCTGCTGAAATCACATTCTGGTTGCTTTAGCTCTATGCCACAGATGATCCACAGTGTTCAGTGCTGTCAAAGTCTCTGGGCAATTGAATATATCTTGTATGTTAGATGCCTCATTTTATAGGCACTTTCTTTATAATGTAGTAATAGATCCACCAACTGCGGAATACATGCTCCTCCGCAACCTCTGTGTGTCAATACAAAGTCTTTTGAATGTAATTTGGAATTACTATTAGAAACTTCTCTGTTTTATTGTGTTCATTTATATGATTCATAGCCTAATAAATCAGGAAACTAAATGAGGTAAGATAAACCATGCATTCTGTTTTAACATTCTCTAGACTTGTGCTTATAAGTGATATAATAAGTGCAATCATTCTGATGAAATGTAAACATTTATTTCTCAAATGACAGCAATCATTGCGATTATAATTTTGAGCAGACTAATTGTAATTATCAATGTAAACATTATGCAGCTTGACGGAAATGTGTTCTGTTCTCAGTGACTAAAACTAGAATGCAATGTCCAGACATTTAGGCCCGGTTTCACAGACAGTCTTCAGATTAAGCCAGGATTAGGCCTTAGTTTAATTATGGCAACCTTTGTATTCAGTGCCAGATGATGGTTTTGTACCTTCAGGACATCAGGGGCCAATGCAGACTGTTTGTTCTGTCTTTTACTTGGCCTGCCCCATTACTGTCAATTTTACAGATTCAACAGATACTGCATTAAGTTATGGATGGTCATGGTTAGTAATTGACCTGGGAACAGTATGATTGCTCGGTAGAGCAGTTATTTTGTGCAATGCTGTGGAACCGTCCAGCAACCTCGCTCCTAATAACAACCATGCTGAACACACTCTTTAAATGAACACAGACTGCTGCTCCTATTCCTTTCATTCAAAACATTATGAAAAAAAAAAAAAAAAAAAAAAAAAAAAAAAATCCATTCCACATTGTGACGGTCAAGGATTGACTGCACATTTAAAGCTGCCGTCGGCAAGTCTGGCAGATTGGGTCGATTAGCCAAAATTTTGAATGTTTACAACTCTCATGCCCCTCCCCACTACCAGCAAGCACCCTCCCATCGAGGTCGTGCTCGTCAGTGCGTCACTGTGCGTGTGTACCTGATTTTCTGTGAACGCGTCCGTCTCTTCAGCATCTATCAACACCATGGACTCGGAGGTAGGCTGCCCTGGCTAATCTATCCATAGATAGCAATAACCGAGGAATTGGAAGCTTGTTAGTAGATTTTCTCTCCGCCATCACGCTTCATGCAATCTCCAGGCGAACTTCAGGCGTGGCGTGTGCATGTGATATTAACATGCGCGAGTGAGGGGGGGATCTGTGGCGTGTGCACGACCTGTGATTGACAGTCAGATCTCACACCCCCCTGCGCTGATTGGACCTGATGAAGCGGGAGCGCTGGATTGTTGCAAAACAAATAACACGCTCCAGGTGGAGTTAGAAGCTCGGTTTTTTTTCTAAAACCACCTTATTTATGTTGTTCTGTCGGATTATAGTGTCGATTACACTGAATATGATCAAAAAAATGTTGCCGACGGCAGCTTTAACATGGACTTGAGTTAATAAATGCACACACACATAGAAAGACTGTTTACTGACATAAGAGTTTATTATGATTATCGATCGAAATGAAATATTTTTAAATAATTCTCTTATGCTCACCAAGGCTGCATTTGTTTGATGAAAAATACAGTAACAGTTATATTGTGGGGGAAAAAAATATAAAATTTTAAACAACTGTTTTCTATTTTAATGCATTTTAAAATGTAACTAATTTATTCCTGTAATGGGAAAGCTGAATTTTCAGCATCATTACTCCAGTCTTCAGTGTCACATGATCCTTTATTAATTATTTTAAAATGCTGATTTGATGCTTAAAAAACATTTCTTATTATGAATGTTACAAACAGTTGTGCAGCTTAATATATTTTGTGGAAACCATTAAACATTTTGTTCAAAAGAACAGCATTTATTTAAAATTTTTGTAACAATGTAAAAGTCTTTACCGTCACTTTTGATCCATTTAATGTATCCTGAATAGACGTGTTCATTACTTCAAAACTTTTGAACGGTGGTGTATATATCACTATAACAAAAGGTTTTTTGAAGATGCGTCATCTTTTCTTGAGCATGAGAATCACTGCCAGATTTTAGGGTTCTACCACCACCTCCAAAATTCAGTGTGAGCTAGTATTATGAAATGTACGGATGACATAGTTATGATTTGATTTTTCTGATGTTGTAATAGTTATGAGGTATGATAGTGAATGATGTTCTTCAGATGCCAGAACATTAAAACCACCCTTTAACTTCTGACCCATGCACAATGATTCCATTTGCACACATCCTATGGGGATCCAGAAGTCCTCTCTTTTTTCCTATTCCTCAGTCTGTTATTCACTGCGATACACAACTAACTCAAATGTAGTGGTCCTGAGCTGGCGTACGCTAATGAACTGTGGCTCTCTGCTTCGGCCTGTTCTCTATTAGCTTTGCAACTAAGAACAGAAAAGGAGGAGAGAATGGCTCTGTTCCAAAGTCTAGTGCTGCCTACAAAGGCATCACACACTCGAAGTGAAGGCGGTTCTAAAAGGTAGGCACATAATTAAAATATTTATCTAATTTTATCCAACTTTTAAGGCAGAATTGCTTATAAGACAATCCAATAATGCATTACTATGAGCCCAGTAGAGTATTCATCTACACCGGATATATGCAAATAACACAAAGATTATTGTAGCACATTTTACAATACAATACTGTTTTAGTATTTCACTTTCACATTTAATTCAGTGTATTACTTGCCATTTCTTTGTAATCATTTGTACAATTTACTAGCATTTTTTTCCAGTGTAGGAATCATTGGTTTATGTAACATGTTGATTGTCCACTTTAGACATTCTACTAACTTTGTATTTCAACTTATTCTACTAACCTGAACCCTAACATCAGAGTCTACTAATACTGTAATGACAGTTAGTTGACATGTAGTTGCAAAGTTGCTTATAGTTAGTAAAATGTCTGTGGACTAATAAAAAAAGTGTAACCCCGGTTTGTTTACTCTATATAAGGCTAAACAATTGAAGTGGGGATAAAATATTGTATAACCAGGCCAGAAACAGACTGACAAAGGAGATCAGAGTTGCTAAAAGAAGCTACTCTGAAAAGCTGAAAAACCAGTTTTCAGCCAACGACCCAGCATCAGTCTGGAGAGGCCTGAGGAACATCACCAACTACAAATCACCATCCCCCCCATCTGTGGAGAATCAACAACTGGCTGACACTCTCAATGCATTCTATTGCAGGTTTGAGAAGCCCAGACTCACACCTCACACCCGCTCTGATGTGCACTTCACACATCCACCATCACCTCCTGCAACCCCTCTCCTCCCCCCTTCTGCCATCCAACCTGAGCTTAAGGTCTGTGTGGAGGACGTGAGCCGAGTCTTCAAAAAACAGAAGACTAGGAAAGCTTCAGGCCCAGACGGCATCTCATCTGCTTGTCTAAAAGCCTGCGCTGACCAACTGGCCCCAGTCTTCACGCAGATCTTCAACAGATCATTGGAGCAGTGTGAAGTTCCCTGCTGCTTCAAACGCTCCACTATCATTCCGGTTCCCAAAAAACCTAAAATCACTGGACTTAATGACTACAGACCTGTCGCTCTCACGTCTGTGGTCATGAAGTCGTTTGAAAGACTGGTGTTGGCCTATCTGAAGGACATCACTGGACCCCTGCTGGATCCCTTTCAGTTTGCTTACAGAGCAAACAGGTCTGTGGATGATGCAGTCAACATGGGACTGCACTATATCCTGCAACATCTTGACAGACCTGGGACTTATGCATGGATCTTATTTGTGGACTTCAGTTCGGCCTTCAATACCATAATCCCTGATCTTCTCACAGCCAAACTGACTCAGCTCTCCATGCCATCCTCAATCTGTCAGTGGATCTCCAGCTTCCTGACGGACCGGCAGCAGCGAGTGAGACTGGGGAAGCTCACATCCAGGACCCTCACCATCAGCACTGGCGCCCCCCAAGGGTGCGTTCTCTCCCCACTGCTCTTCTCCCTGTATACTAATGACTGCACTTCTAAAGACCCCTCTGTCAAGCTCCTGAAATTTGCAGACGACACCACCGTCATCGGTCTCATCCAAAATGGTGACGAGTCTGCTTACAGACTGGGGGTTGAACAGCTGGCTGTCTGGTGCAGCTATAACAACCTTGAGCTGAACACGCTCAAAACAGTGGAGATGATTGTGGACTTCAGGAAAAAATCCCCAGCACTGATCCAGTTCTACTCAGCCGTCATTGAGTCTGTTTTAAGCACTTCCATCACTGTCTGGTTTGGTTCAGCTACCAAATCGGACATCAGGAAACTACAACGGACAGTCCGGACTGCAGAGAGGATTATTGGTGCCCCCATGCCAACCCTCCAGGACCTGTACTCTTCCAGAGTGAGGAAGAGAGCAGGTAAAATCATCACAGACTCCACTCACCCTGGACACCCCCTGTTTGAACTGTTACCGTCAGGACGGCGACACAGATCACTGGCCACAAGAACATCCAGGCACAGGAACAGTTTCTTTCCACAGGCCATTTCCCTTCTGAACACTTAACATGCCCCCCAATGCATATGCCTGTAAGTGCAATACTCCCACTGTCTAGTGCAATATTCTCTAACTCAGGTGATATTTATATTTATATTATTCATACTACTCAAAATACTGTAAATATGTTCATAATCTGTAAATGTTTATTCGGACTAAACCCAACTGTGACCCTACTTTTTTTACTTTTATACAATTTTTTTAATATATTTTTTATATATTTTATTCTTAGAATTTGTATTACTATGTTTCTTGTTGTATTTGTATTTGTATTTGTATTTGTATATGTGCACTGGAAGCTTCAGTACCAGGAAAAAATCATTGTGGGTGCAAGCACACTTGGCAATAAAGCTCTTTCTGATTCTGATTCTGATTCTGATTCTGAATTAATTACAGACTTGCATGAATTTTTTTTTTTTTGAGCTCAGTATGCAAATTTTTTTATATGACTGTTGTCCAATCGGTGAATAAAAATGAAATGTAATTTTGACAAATAGTTTTAACAACATTTCAGTCTTTTCCCATTCAAGCTAATATGAGCCAAACTTTTCTGCCTACAAAATAGCTGCCAGTGAACTAACTTCCCTTAAAAATGCCATGAAATTGATTGGCAAGTGCCATTTCTTTCCAATGTTTTTGAAATAAAAAGTTTGATAATGAAAGGCCAAATATGAACCATGATTTGATACAGGATTCTTCTTCTAGATAATTTTGATTGGACAAAAAAAGCCTTTGTAATGCAACATCAAAATAAAAATAAAATAAAAAATTCTTGCTCTATTTGCACCGAGATAACTTTTAAAGGCATGTATTTGCTAAAAGCGATTCAAATTTTATGTATGTATGTATAAATATAAATATATATAAAAAAAAAAAAAATATATATATATATATATATATATATATATATATATATATATATATTATATAATGTCTTCATTTAAGAGTACAGGAAGTGCCATTTAAGAGGCATATTGATGGCCCCAAAACCAACAAACATGGACTAAAAGCTGTAAAAGCCAAATTTCATATGGTTTTTGAATAGGCTTGAAGGGTCAGACTCTACTGAAATCAACTCCCGTGCGCATCGCGTGAGGACCGCTGTTTGAATGATGCACTGAGTTGCTACATATGCAGAGCATTCCAAATCGGTTACTTATAGGGTTCCATTTCAGTTATGCTGCTACCTATGTAGGCTGTAGACAGCAAGGCAGCTCACATTTTGGAACAGAGCCAAAGAGAGAGAGAGAGAGCGAAGAAACGAACCCAGCCCATTGAGAAATGAAGAGAGCTGGTAGAGATCAGAGCCCTCTGAGTGTTTGAAGACCTGTTCGCCTCTTTCAAAATGCAGAACAGCTGTAATGATGTCAGTATGCATTGAGTGGAATATTCCAGATTCAGCATGAGTATAAATCTGTGTATTCAGGTGTGCTATGTGAAGTTAGAGGAATAAAGCAGCCAAGCGAAGGGGAGTCTTGTCTCCGGGCCAGTTCCACTCTGGCACTGCCCTCTTCCCATGAACCCGAGCCCCAGAAACAAAGTGGGGGGATTATATTATCTTCCTCTGGACTCGTGAGGCTACATGTTCAATCGCAGCTGCATTGCAAATCCAGTTAGTAAAGGATCCTGACATGAAACAGGGTTAGTGTCTTTTTATGATTGTTTCATGTCAGTTTTGCAGTGTGTGACTAAAGAAGAAAAACTGACCTTGAGAAGAGTGAAATTACCCTTCGATTACCCTGTCCATTACGTTGTAAAGTCAATTAGAAGTAAGGAAATACTACAATATAGTATGCCTCATAAAAGTTCATACCTCACAAATGAATTAGGTATGCACTCCAGCTATATTCTGTATGGTGGGATCTTATTCAGATTTGTATGGGAAGTGTATGTGTACATTTATTAATGCTTGGATAGATGCTAAACTGTACAATGTTAACATAATGGCAGCATCTACATTTTATGACATTCAAATCTTTACGATGAACACTGGTTAGAATGTCATATTTCATATTCATATATAGGGATAGAACTTAATATCTTCATTCAGATTTAAATTACAGTAAATAAAAAGTGTACTACATTTTAAACACAATATCATCATGGTAATTTATGTAAATAGGAAGGAGAGGAAATTTTAAGTAAATAATGTAGGTCAAATAGGGTTAGGAAATCATAAAAAGTTTACTTTATTTAAAAATAAATAATAAAACAAAGCCTAATTAACAGGTTATTTTTTCATTTATTTTTTTCATGCTAATTTATGTAAATATGTGTTATAACATGCATTCATTAATTTGTTCATCCATTCATCCATCCATTTTGAATGTTTAACATTACTTAAAATCATAGAGGGAATTGCAAGTAAATAATTGAGGCCAATTGGGGTTCAGCTGTGAGAAAAAGTTTGGAAACCCCTGCCTTAGCAGGTCTCTCAATTATCAGTAAATGATGGTGAAAATTTGTCTTAGAAAGACCTTTTTAATGGCTAATTTACTTTTAGAAGAATTCCAGATGTGGTTTAATGAAAGTAAAGTCAAATGCACTCTTTGGCTGAATTTATCTATCGTTCAGGCTCAACAAATATGAAACATTAGTAAAACTGTGTTGGTAATTTAATAACGTGTTTTGTCAATTATTCTGATTCTGTCTTTAAAAATCACACAGAACAGAATGAAGCCATTATGATGTCAAATTAGGTAACTGTAGACACATTTGACACAGTGAAACATATGTAATCAATTTCATTTATTAAATGCAACAATATATGGCCTATTTCGAATCTGTTCATATTGTACATTGATCTAAAGATAAAATAACTATATAGAATCAACTTTTAAGTATGAATAATGAGATCATATGAACTCTTGAATATAAAAGGTTTCGGAATTCATTGAAGGATGTCAACATGACCTAAATTCATCTCCTTAATATGTCAATTATCAGCGTGAAAATAGTCAGAGAGAAAATGTTTACATTGTTGAGTTGCTTTGGGTATTTGTCCAAATGAACTTGCATATTTGGTAATAATTGTTTCATTTTAGCCATGATGCGGAGAACATTCAGCAGAACCTTCAGCAGATGTGTGCAGTTATACATCACGATCAGTGTTAGCCAGACAGAATTACTAATTGAACTGGAACTGCACAGGTATGGATCATGAATGTAGAGGCTTAATGTAAAATGTTAACTTGACCTCATTGTTTCTTCTGGAATTATAGAATAATGATAAACCAATTATAAAGAAAAATTGCTGTGTCATTGCAATTTTACGTTTGACCATAATGCCTGATTGTTTGACCTAGTGGCTCCCAAACCATTCATTGGCACTTAGTTACAATTCCAGAAATAATAATGGGTGGGCAAATTTCATAGTGACTTGTTTAAATACATTTACAAGAACAGGCAAATGCATATCGATATTTAATGCAGGAACCCTGGTCGAAATGGTGATTTTATTTATTTATTTTTTAATCAATTTTGAAATTTTTTGTATTTTTTAAAGAGATTTTCTTCAGATTTTTCAACCAGCTTTCTAGCTTTCTTTTAAATTTTTTTAGGTACAAATCTAACACACTTTTTTAGGTTTGCTGTTTTAGCAAAAAGAGTAAAAGTTTTAAGGAACAGGATTGCCATGTTGGGCTTGTTTTGATTGAATTGTGCAAGGACAATAGTGTGTGTGTGCGTGTGTGTGCGTGTGTGCGCGTGTGTGTGCGTGTGTGTGCGTGCGTGCGTGCGTGCATGCATGCGTGAAAACTATGACGACTGAATCGTGAGGACATTTTACTGGTTCTATTGTTGTGCACATGCTTCTGTGATGGGTAGGTTTAGGGGTAGAGGTTGGGTTAGGTGATAGAACATATCATTAACCTGATATAAAATCAGTGGAAGTCTATGCAAAATCGATGTTTCTATGCAAACAAATGTGTGTGTGAATTTAACAAATATGCAATCCATTAGTATTATTAAGTGCTTAATGATAACTTAAACAATGTAATGCAAAGCTTGCCATATCAAGTTGGTTTCATTTCTGTAAAAAAATAATAATAATAAAATAATAATAATAATAAAATCTTCCCTTAGATGTCCAAATGTAAAGACAGGATGTGTAAGGAACTCTCTTTCAACGTGTCTCCTTGGGTCCAGTCAGTCTAAGTGCCATTAGGTATTCAACTGTGTTGCAACAGACAGCTACGTGCACCGACTAAACTGTCTGGGTTCTTTGATGCAATTTTAATGTGATTCCAGCTATTCTGAGAGCTTCACAATGACATCATCCATTTAAATACTTATGGGGATGCAGTTTCTAGCAAACCCCTCGAGCGCCACAGGTCCATTTGTACTTCTCTTTGAACAGGCCCACGCTGTGAGAGCGAGTGAATAATAAGGTCAATTTTTAATGTCCATTTAATTGTCGAAGCCATTTCTGTAGTCAGATGTTTGCTTGTGATACTATCACACGATGAAAGGTTTCCCCAGAGGGACATCGCAGAGGAGGGGCATGTTTGTACATACTCTCACTGCCCATCCGGTAACGCACGAACCCAGGGTGTTCTCGCAGACTGGAAGCCAGCCTCACAAAGACAGCTGTCCTCTGACCTGGACGAGGCTCCATCAAACTAATGGGGATGAAATCTACAGCTACGCCCCTCTCGTGCGAGAGCGCCATTTCTTGTATCTAGGCGGTCCATTTGCAATCGCTGGCAGCGTTGAACAAAGCAAAAGTGCCCAAGAATCTGGGGTTTGGCTCACTGTGCCAACTGTGCAGTGTTGAGTAACTGACTAAAAGTATATGCTTTTTCACTGCAAAAAAATCTAAATAAATATCGAAAAACAGCTAGTGTCTATCTTAAAGTAATGTAGTTTCTGCACATTTTTATTGGAATTTAGTTTCTTTTCCATTGGCATATAGTTTTTTTTTTTCTCGTCTTAATTACAGAAAGAAGAAAACTATTTGTTAATAGGGTAAGAAAAATAAATTGACTTAAAGGTATAGCGGAGGATCTTTCCAAATTTTAGATAAGACCCGCCCTCTCCACTTTTTGAAAAGTTTGATTGATTCACCAGAATGATTGACAATTAGGAGGACCAATAGTTTAGACTACCCACCAGGAAGTAAAACATCCTCTGCTATACCTTTAAGATATATATTCTGAAAACATGTCTTTTAAAAAAATTATATGCTTCTCAAGTAAATTAACCTCGTTTTAACATGTTATTTTATAATATTTACATTAAAATATATCTAATATTTTATATTTTTGTTTTAAAAAATATATATACAGGTATGTTTGTAAAATAAAAATATATTTTATTCTGTAGAACATAACAAAATACTGATTACTTGGCAAACTGCAGTAAGTAGCTTCCCAAACACTGCAACTGTGCCAGTCTCACGCAGAGGGTGTACAAATGCTAGGCACTGACCCAGGCCTTTCAAAAGCAGAAATCCTAACGCTTGGCACTCATGCGGTCCAGCGATGGCAACATTATGCAGATTGTCTGTCCTCCAGTACTGATACAAAGAGAAGACTGTTGCAATAGATGGAGTGAGCCTATTGAAATGGCAGGCCCTTTTTCATTGTCGAAGCTGATGCTATGAGGAAGTGAGGTAAGGTTTTTAATCTCATGAAAATGCATGCAACAAAATGTGATATTATTGCTACATACATTTTAATGAGCACGTATAAAAATAGCAACGCACATTTTATTCTTCTAGACTAATATGCTCACCCTTTTAGTCTTGTATGGTGAATTGGCCACTTATTGTCATGGCAAGTAGCTTCAAGTACTTTATTGAAGGGTTTTAAATGTTCAGTTTGAAGGAAAAAATACATAATAATTGTGTAAGTGGTCAGGTGGACACTATTATCCATAACATCCTACAGCACTGCAGTTCAGTCCTCATGAAACTCAGTTTGCTCCCCATTTTCCTTGTTATCTGACTAAGTGAAACTTGATATTCAATGAGAGAGGGGGAAAACAACAAGAATAATGTATTAAATACTGTATCTTATTTCTTCCTGTAACTAGGCAGTCATGTTCTGGCAGAATAGGCATCATTGATGTATAAATGTGGTCAAAAGTTAATGTTGACATAAAAAATCCATGGAACAAGCCAATTTGCAGCTAATTTGTATTTCTGGACTGGGAAGGGGTTCTGGATAATGCAGTTATAACCGTAAACTGAAGTCTTATATCAAAAGAAGAAAAATTTGATTCCTCATGATGCTGATTTGAAAGGGGATTTAATTAAACCAACAACTTTGCATTTATTTATTTTTTATTTTTTATTTTTTTTCAGTTTGGTAGGATTTACACCTAAATGTTCATTTTGAATCCAGCTCAGATAAAGCCTGGGAAGGGAGTCAGACATGCAGACAGGTTCTGCATTTGAACTCAGTTGTGAATTACACTGCATAAATTTGCGTTCAGCAACAAAGAAGAATGTTCCTTAATGGAAAATGTATTTCAGATGATATTTTATCCACATCAGGATATCATTAATCACTTCAAAGAAGTGATTTTTTTTTTTTTCATTATTACTTTCTGGGTGAACTTTCACAGCGGTTCCCTAAACAAATCACTATCTGAATGTACAAAGCCTCAGGAAAAATGCTTCCCTTTGGCAGAGTCCGTCAATGCTTTTGCTACGGTCAGAATACCATTGTGGATCGAGCCACTGTAAAATATGTACTAAATAAAGTGCTGCTGCTTGGGTTGAAGGGATGCAATCAAAGAGCAGAGAGAGAGAGAGAGTTTAAAAAAAATCTTGCATTCCTCTGGCTGGCCTAAACCCTCTGGCTGACGGAAGTACTCGGCACTCTCCCTGCTGTCCGCTGTGTGCCAGTGACCCTGTCCTGATCCACAATCATTACGTCCAGAATGCAGGGCTCAACCTTCCTCAGCCCAAAAGCCACCGCCACACCCACTATACAAGCTCCCACACTCACCCCCTCATATTTACACAACCGCTAACCCTGGATTAGACAGGAATGACCGGCATATGAAGTACTCAGCCAAATTGGCTCATCTTAAAGGGATAGTTCACCCAAAAAAACAAAAACAAAACTGTAATCATTTATTCACCCTCACAGCATGCTAGGCTTTATTTTATTTTATTTTATTTTATTTTATTTTATTTTATTTTATTTTATTTTATTTTATTTTATTTTATTTTATTAACCCATGGTCTGTCTGAATACTCGATTCTGATTGGCTGGAAGGTGTGCAATAAAAAAGTTTATAAAGCTGATAGTTCTGGTCCTTGATTATGATTGGTTGAGCGTCGTTTGAAGCCGTTGTAAATTGCGGTGACCGCATTACATCAGTATTACTGTCTGTGTCATTGCTTGGCGTAAGAATAATATCAATATTATCAATGACATTACATTTTTGTGTCTGTGTGTTTGTTTTATGAAACCTTGCCAGGTATTTGGAATAACCATTTTATAAAAGCAATAAGCCCTTTGAGTGCCAAAATTCCTCCCTGTCATTGATTATATTTACTGTGTGTATATGCACACAATGTATTTAAATACAGGTCTATGGTGGAAGATTTTCAATAAATTTTGACAGTATCCAAAGCAAACACTACCACTGTTTGGCACTGAAATGTGCTGCTAAGTGCCATGCCAGCCTTCATCTACATACAACCAGGAAACTCAAAACCGAAAACTCCACAGGATTCAAATGCGCATCAAAGTTCTATACATCCCTGGTGCTTGTGTCTGTTTAATACATATTTTGGCTATTTTTATTATGCTTTCAGCTAGAAAATGTTGTCAACTCTGTTAACACATTTTACCATGTTTATATGCATTTCTCAGAATTCTGCAAATTCTCATCAGATTTCATGGTGCACTCAGTAAGTTGTTTTTAAACTTTTTTTTGCTTTAATATATTTATACTGACACCTATTGGCATGGATTTATGATGTTTATGCACTTACTCCTGCCGTTTCACATGTTTTGCCTTTTGTTTAGTATCTTTTCACCCACATGAAGAATCAAATGACAACTGCACATCATTCTGGTAATTCTGGGCCTCATTTGCAGGAAAAGAAGGATTGTTTGCTTTGGAATACTTGTTATGCACAGCAAACTTCCGTATTCTGTAAAACAGTGGCAGGTTGCTTAAACTGCTTAGACTATTATTTTAAGTTAGTCATCTATTTTTTTCTTTTCTTCAAGACTAGTCCATGACAGTTACATAAAATAGTAGGTTGGTCTAATTTGAATTGTAAAATTATGACTGATTACCTCTTGTCTAACTGCTAGTTGGTCAAACTAGTTCTTGAAGGCATCCATCCATCCATCCATCCATCTTCTTCCGCTTATCCGGGGCCGGGTCGTGGGGGCAACAGTCTAAGCAGAGACGCCCAGACTTCCCTCTCCCTAGACACTTCCTCCAGCTCTTCCAGGTGAATACCGAGGCGTTCCCAGGCCAGTTGGGAGACATAATCCCTCCAGCGTGTCCTAGGTCTACCCCGGGGTCTCCTCCCGATGGGACGCGCTCGGAACACATCCCCGGTAAGGCGTCCAGGAGGCACCTGGAACAGATGCCCGAGCCACCTCAGCTAGCTCCTCTCGATGTGGAGGAGCAGCGGCTCTACTCTGAGCTCCACCCGAGTGACCGAGCTTCTCACCCTATCTCTAAGGGAGTGCCCAGCCCCCCTGCGGAGAAAGCACATTTCGGCCGCCTGTATCCGGGATCTTGTCCTTTCAGTCATGACCCAGAGCTTCTTGAAGGCAGGGTAGGTGATTTGTTACAGAAACACTTTTTGTTTGTTGGTTGAAAATCTCTTCACATCTTGATAGCAATCAAAGTTAAGTAGTCTTGATATATATACACTCACCTAAAGGATTATTAGGAACACCTGTTCAATTTCTCATTAATGCAATTATCTAATCAACCAATCACATGGCAGTTGCTTCAATGCATTTAGGGGTGTGTCCTGGTCCTGACAATCTCCTGAACTCCAAACTGAATGTCAGAATGGGAAAGAAAGGTGATTTAAGCAATTTTGAGCGTGGCATGGTTGTTGGTGCCAGACGGGCCAGTCTGAGTATTTCACAATCTGCTCATTTACTGGGATTGTCACGCACAACCATTTCTAGGGTTTACAAAGAATGGTGTGAAAAGGGAAAAGCATCCAGTATGCGGCAGTCCTGTGGGCGAAAATGCCTTGTTGATGCTAGAGGTCAGAGGAGAATGGGCCGACTGATTCAAGCTGATAGAAGATCATCTTTGACTGAAATAACCACTCGTTACAACCGAGGTATGCAGCAAAGCATTTGTGAAGCCACAACACGCACAACCTTGAGGCGGATGGGCTACAACAGCAGAAGACCCCACCGGGTACCACTCATCTCCACTACAAATAGGAAAAAGAGGCTACAATTTGCACGAGCTCACCAAAATTGGACAGTTGAAGACTGGAAAAATGTTGCCTGGTCTGATGAGTCTCGATTTCTGTTGAGACATTCAGATGGTAGAGTCAGAATTTGGCGTAAACAGAATGAGAACATGGATCCATCATGCCTTGTTACCACTGTGCAGGCTGGTGGTGGTGGTGTAATGGTGTGGGGGATGTTTTCTTGGCACACTTTAGGCCCCCATTAGTGCCAATTGGGCATCGTTTAAATGCCACGGCCTACCTGAGCATTGTTTCTGACCATGTCCATCCCTTTATGACCACCATGTACCCATCCTCTGATGGCTACTTCCAGCAGGATAATGCACCATGTCACAAAGCTCGAATCATTTCAAATTGGTTTTTTGAACATGACAATGAGTTCACTGTCCTAAAATGTCCCCCACAGTCACCAGATCTCAACCCAATAGAGCATCTTTGGGATGTGGTGGAACGGGAGCTTCGTGCCCTGGATGTGCATCCCACAAATCTCCATCGACTGCAAGATGCTATCCTATCAATATGGGCTAACATTTCTAAAGAAGCTTCTGCGCAGACATCACACGTCATCAGTGCGTTTCATGCTATACAGAGTTACACAGACGTTAGTCAATGAGCACTGAAACAGTAGCCACCTTTTACAGTTCCTCCTGAACCAAAATAACAACTGAACCAGAACAACGCAAAACAAATGTATGCGTTTCAGTGGCAACACTATCAATGCTGAAATGAAACTGCAGCCGTCAGGTGATACAGGTATATATTGTATACATTACATTATATACATTACATTATATTGTAATGTTATGTGCCTTGAGACATGAGTTAATTTAACACTAGGCGCGTTTCCATTAAAGATTTGCGCAAAACTTTAGCGATTTATATATTTTTTTCTAAATATCGATAAAAAACTATTGCGAAATGACGGCGTTTCCATTAACCGATGTTATGCGACTAAAACGTCATTTTTTCCTCTTGCGATAAGTCATTCCAAAAATCATGGCAACGGACGTTGGTAAGTTTATACAGTATATATCACAGCCACGTACCGCACTAGACATTATTATTATTAATGGAAGGAAACGTAGGCGTGTTATCCAAGCATTAATGGCAAGGAAAGACCCTTATACTGTGAGCGGCACATATGAGGTGTTTCTGGGTTTTTCTCACTCATTTCTGCTCCGAGGTCTTGATTGTGGCATTTCTTTGAGGTTTAGAATCCAGTATTTCTTTCATTCTTTTGTCTTATATGAATTTAATAAAGAACTGTCTCGTATTCTGTCCAAACACACCGCGCCTTCTAAGTCAGATGACTGTTAATGCGCAAAAACTGTTTCCATTGCAGTTTTGCGAAATATTCCTTTTTCGAATTGCCTGAAAAACCACCTCATGTGAGGGTAAAAACTTTTTTGCGATAAATGGGAGTTTTTGCGAAATTTACGTGTTTCCATTGGGCTTAATTTCAATTCGCAATTTCAATTTGCGCAATTTGAAGGGTAATGGAAACGCGGCTACTGTCTCTCGTGACGCTTCTGTTTGTTCCCTGCTGTGCGCGTTCATGTGTTTTGGAGGCGTGGCTTTGGAGACGCTCTAAAGGGATGGTTGGATCGTATGCTTTCAAAGCTAACTTGCTATTGCTAGCCTCTCCGAAAGTTGCCTACCCTACCTTAAGAAAGGCTGTGTCCGAAATCGCATAGTCTCTTGAGAAAGTACTTATTTTGAATAAGTTATTACTTCACAAACTCTAAAAAAGTACGCTCTATTTACGTTGCTTCACTATCATTCATAAATCCTCTCCCGTGGCCTCATGGGATAGTAAAGTATCCATCATATGCACACTTCAGAATCTCGCCGGAAGAAGTAGATCATCCGGGTACTTTTTGCCTACTCTTTTATGAGTACTTTTGAATTCAGAGATGATACTTTTGTCACATACTGTTTTTCACCTACTAGGGAAGTATGCAATTTCGGATGCAGCCACAGTCTTAACATAGTGGCTAAACTAACATCTTTCTGTTCAGTATCATAATCATACACTGTTGGTTCGTTGGCCAGAGGAGAACTGGCCCCCCGACTGAGCCTGGTTTCTCCCAAGGTTTTTTTTCTCCATTCTGCCACCTGATGGAATTTTGGTTCCTTGCCACTGTCGCCTTTTTCGCCTTTGTCGCCTTTTTTTCACCTTTGTTGCCATTTGGCTTTTGACTTGCTTAGTTGGGGACATTCAATTTAACATTAATTTAATATTCAACAATAAAATGTATTTGCCTGCATTGACACCATTATATGAGAACTGAACTGAGCTGGACAATGACATCACGGTTTTCTCCAGAGCGGCTATATAAATGAACTAAATTAATAACTTTATCTTTTTTACAACAAAAATTAAACATCACTGAACTTACTTAAGCCGAACTGTGACGCTATTTTCTTCTGGAAACAAACTTTGTTGTATTATTTTCAACGCATTCTCATCCTAGGGCGTCATATACTGACACTTTTGACATTTCGTCTACATCCAATGCACATGGCACCCTTTAGCGTCAATATGACACGCACAGAGCTTTGTTCGGTTATGGGTAGGTTTAGGTCTGGGGTAGGGTTAGGGTTAGACCGCTAGAAGGGGCCTTCTGGCCCATCTGCGTCTCATATTGACGCTAAAGGGTGCCATGTGCGTTGGATGTAGACGAAATGTCAAAAGCGTCAAGTTATGACTCCTTGGGATGAGATCGGGCTGATTATTTTCCTGTTATCACTGCAAAGCTGCTTTGAAACAATCTGTATTGTAAAAAGCGCTATATAAATAAATGTGACTTGACTTGACTTCAGGTCTTTTGTATGTGCTTTGTTAAATATAGAGCTGTTTTCATTCAAAATGCCTTTAAAGCAGTTTTCAAAAATGCGAGAGATCTCCAACACGAAACTGATGCCTCGTTCTATTTACGACGTACTGACATGAAGGACAAATTTGCAACGGGCGCTTTGTCACGTCCAGTGTAGACAGCCTTTAGCTGTTGCGGCGCAACATGAGCTACAGAGGTCGTGTCCGGTGTAGACACAGTGTAACCATCACATATGCACATTGATATCTAAAGGTTTTTTTATGTTTATTTTTTTCACTAACATTTGGATGTAAAACTTCTAAGTATAATAACTCTTAACCTAATAACCAACTAGGTCAGCTGATTTCCTTTAAAAGTCAATATACTGCTGTTTCTGACAAGCGAATATGATGAGACCAGTTTTCCTGTTTGTTCATGTGATTTTCGGCATAAATCCTATTGTTTGATATGCTTTACTTGTGTGTTTATGCAATGACAATGCAGGTTTCCAAATTCAAATTAAAAAGCACTTTGCCTGAAGTGAAGTGCTGATTTTTATTAATTCAATAAATAATCAGCTGCATTACACAGCAGGTCTCAACATGGTGGTGCCCATGAGGTGCGGCACAATTTTTCCAGAATGTCTGAAACCTATTCTATTCTCATGTGAGTTAACATAATCTTAATCGTATTTGCCAAAAGTTTTATTCAGTTTTTTGTGTATAAAACGTTTATTTTTGTAGGAAATAAGTGTGTATTTTTCACACGTAGGAAATGAGAAGAATATAATGTTGTCTTTCATAGTTTTAGTTCATGGTGGTTTTATTGTAAATGGAGTTGGAAGAATAGATGATACAGTAGATGCAGAAAATACAACTGTCTGAGTTTCCTGGGTAAAACAGTGAGTAATAGTCTCTAAAGAACAATGCTTGACCTGTCATTTAGAAAATAACCCCTGAGGAGCTCTTGCCTGAAAAGTTAAGTTACTTTATGAGAACTAAAAGTTGGCTCAGAATCCTGTCAACTCAGCAAGTTCAGTGCGCAACACAGGTCACTCAGTTTAATTTCGGTTTGAGGATGATGTTTATTGAAGTGTCATGCGTCCACAGGAATGGAAATGAAAAACAAAAGGCACTTTCCAGGCATAGGGTACAAAACAGAGCCTGAAACTCTTTAAAAAATCTTTTTTTTCCTTCTCTCTTTTCAACAAATGGTCAGCTGTGTGCTTAACCGTAATAATAATATGTTGATTGCCAATGTAAGGATGTCAAACTAAAGATTATATGAGTAGTTTTATTTGGGACATGTCTAAATTAGTTTTAACCCCTGATTTGTAATTTTCTACCAATAATAAATATTATTGGTAATATTGGTAATATTATTGGTAATATGATAAATAAACATCATAATTACATAAACAAATAATGTGTATAAACAAATAATTACCTTTGATTTATTACTCAATAAAGGCAAGATAGTTTTGGACCAAATACTGTTAAAATATTATTGATATTATTGATAAACTTACAGTTATTCCCCATAAACTATATTCAAACATTTTTCATTTGTAAAAAAGACGTTGCATGATTTTGATGATTGCTTACTGTTAAGAAACTTTAAGCAAAGTTTAATGTTTTAAAAAAGCTACTTGCCATGCAAGGATAACTTTACGCTATAGTTAACAGGATTTGTGCTTCTATGGGACACTAATACAGTGTACTGTATTCGTGGAAAGTGTCAAAAAGTGAGCTGGGCTTAAGCATATTTTTCAAGTAGATCCATACCATAACCCTGTGGCTGACTCAGAGCTTAGCACCGTAACAAGGACAACTTGTTTTGTTTCCACTGCCCACTTAATTCATGGTTCCAATGTGTGACCATACATTACAGTATATTTTGAGAATACAGCTGGCTGGCAGGTCTGGGTAATCCACGTCAGAGGTAGGAGTGCTGAAAAATGTTGATGCCTGTTATGTTCGACCACACGCAAACATAGTGGAATTAAGATGACAGGATAACACCAGCCTGGCAGCATATTATTTCTTCTTATGTTTTTTCTGGAAACTCACATCCACATTTAATGTACCAGAGTCAACTTGATATAGACATTTAATTAATAAACTTGAGTAAGTGATATTAAATAACACATATAGCGCAGATCTAGAGGTATCTCTGCTCCAAGGGCAAATATACATATATATCTCTTCAAGGCAGGCATGAACTTGAGCTTGTGTGTTTGTCTCTTGTCAGGCTGAAGTGATTCAGAGTGAGAGCAGGCCCAGTTGTAAATAAGCCTCTGGCTACAGTCAGTGCTGCCAGTATGCAGGAGGAAACCTGCCTGCCAGACAAGCCCCTGTTACTTTTAACCTAAAGATGGAATCCAACTGAAGCTGTTCACTGCTAAATTCTAAATTCTAACCGTACACTGTAATCTCTAACAATGTTCCCTCTAATTTTTGTTCTTGCAGAGCAAATCCTATATCTATTGGGCACAGGCCATCTGAGCAGAAACAACAAATGGAAGAAACACTGAATGTACTTAGTTTTAAATGATTTTTTTTTGTTATATTTTCAAATATTGTGTGTGTATACATACAAATATACTTTATATTATTTTAAAATGCAATTTAAAAAATAGAAAGTTATAGAACAGCATTTATTTTAAATAGAGTTTACTGTCACTTTTGATAAATTGAATGCGTCCTTGCTGAATAAAAATAAATAATATTTAATAATATAGTATATTCTATATACATGTACACTCACCGGCCACTTTATAGATACACCAGTTCAACTGCTCGTTAACGCAAATATCTAATCAGCCAATCACATGGTAGCAACTCATGGTCAAAACGATCTGCTGAAGTTCAAACTGAGCATCAGAAATTGGAAGAAAGGTGATTTGTGACTTTGAACGCCAGATGGGCTGGTCTGAGTATTACAGAAACTGCTGATCTACTGGGATTTTCATACAAAACCATCTCTAGGGTTTGCAGAGAATGATCCAAAAAAGAGAAAATTTCCAATAAGAGGCAGTTCTGTGGACAAAAATCAGTTATAGGAACTAGTCACCAGGGCAGTTCCCCAAGAACAAAATTTTCCCCTAGGGCAGTTTCCCTGGTTGCATTCGCACTGCCAGTTGGAACTGAAGTGACATAAGCCATCACTTAATGTCCTGTCATTCTGGTTGTTGTGTGGGACTTTTATTTTGACGGCGCTGTGAACTCCAGAGCCTGAGCACACATCGCTCTCATTCTCCGTCGTCATTAGTTTACAATATGTTTAACAGTCCTATCTAAAAGTTAATAAATAGAACTGTTAAACAAAATAAGTATTATAGTGTTCGCCGTGTGGTTGATGCCCAATGTCCCTAGCTGAGCAGCAATACATAATCATGTTTTGTTTGGTCCCTTTGGAAAGTCGTGTTGGATTTCCTCAGTGTAAAGGTTGAGAATTGCCTGGACTTTGGTGTCGGTCCATCTATTGCTGTTTTCCATGTTCGTGGAGTTAGTCCGCGAAGTAAGTATATGTAAACTGTGCATTTACACATCTTTTAAAAAAAATCTAGGGCAGTGGTTCTCAACTCCAGTCCTCGGGACCCGCTGCCCTGCACATTTTGTATGTCTCCCTTATTTAACACACTTGAACCAGATCATCAGCTCGTCAGGATAGACTCCATGAACTGATTTGAGTGTGTCAGATAAGAGAGACATACAAAATGTGCAGAGCAGCGGGTCCCGAGGACTGGAGTTGAGAACCACTGATCTAGGGTGCCGGTGTCTTGCATGCCAATCAACGTACACTTATGTCACTGGTAGTTCCTATTGTGCTGGGATAGACACTACTCTGAAGTAGGAGCAAATAAAGGGCCTGTCCAAATATCCACACCTGCAGTCTTGGCTAGTAGAGAGCACACGGACGCAATAGGAAGTAAGTGTGCAAGACTGTCCCAGGTCTTAAAAACGGCATAGCTCAGTGCCCTTAACGCACACTAAACCCACACTTTTTCTAATACCGCTCAGAAGCGATATTCGAGGCTAGGCATATCCCATCATGCATCATGTTCAGGAACTCACGTTCCCCCGAAATCGCAAGATGTTGAGGAAAACATTCCACTGTAAGTTACATTAATTTGAAACGACATAATTTGGTAGTAAAACATAAAGTGTTGCACATTTTATTGGTGCAAAGATGCACTAATAACATCTAAATAAAGCTCTGTAAACGCTTGCCTTTTTACAACACTATCCCCCGTTTTCCCAGACAAGGCTTAAGCTAGTTCCAGACTAAAATGCATGTTTGAGCCGTTTCAACTGAAAGCAACTTAAATATCTTAAAATATGTCAGTGCCATTGTTTTGTCTCAAGATGCACATCAGTAAAGTTTTTTTTTTCTAAGGCATGTTTATAAAAGCTACTCAAATGTCCTAATTGAACCAAGGCCTAATCCTGGCTTAATCTAACCCCTTCTGTGAAACCAGGCCTAGAATTTTATCCCATCGGGGAATGAAAAGTTCTCCACACAGTTGCGGTCTTCGCGTCACTTGAACACTTGGGCCAAATACAGGAAATACGTCATGTAGGTACATAAGTGGTCAAGTGCAAAGACCGCAATTGTGGGTATTTGGAAAGGCCCAAAGTCCCCCCAAATTGCGTTTCTATAACTAAAATTGTTCCCAGTTCCTGCGGTGCGAACATGTCAAAAAGAAGGTACTTGCGCTGTCATGTGAAACTGAAGACTGTAGTAATGAAGCTGAAAATTCAGGAAAATCTTAAAATGTTAAAAACGTAAAACATCTTACTGACCCCAAACTTTTGAACAGTAGTGTGCATATACCTGTGTAAGTATGTAATATGTGCACATATTCAGTTTTTACTAGCGTTTCAGTTTGAAAATGTTGAGCATTTTCATTTCTCCGTAGCTGCCATTCGAAGGTGCTGCATCTAAGGTTTGGGAAATAAGTTTTTTCTTCTTTTTTTTTTTTCTCAGCCTTGCACTCTGGAATACATTATTCCTAGCCATGACCTGCAGGCATTCCATGAGGTAATAATGCAATGCCATTCAGTATACACACAAGAAAATAAGAAACGATAAGGGAAAGAATGAAATCGTTCATCTGCATTGTCCACGTGGTGAAGTGTCGAACGGCACGCACACACAAACACTCCTCTTCATCCCCCTTGTGTCAGAGCAGTCAGCCAGTCTCAGCGTTGAACATTAATGCACTCCAGATAAACCACAGCAAATAGACCACAGCAAAGACTTGACGAAATGTTATATAAAGCCACAGAAAAAACACCTATTTCTCAGAGGCTGCAACTGTACGCTGTCTTCAAACTGAATTCAGCGTGTCTGGATTTATGGGTTCCAGCAAGTGGCCTAATGGGCTGCGCGGGTGGACCTGCAGAGCCACTGAGTGGCAGTGTGTTTTAGGTAAGGCTGTTTTTTTAAGTAGTAAGATGGTTATTTTACAAGGCTTGGAGCAACAGCTGTATACGACTCGCAATACATTAAATTCTGTGCCAGCGACTATTCCATCAAAAAGCATTATGCACAGAGCATGTCGTCTCCCCAGGCAATGACCTCTGAACTAGTTTGCAGATGGCTTCCAGGGGTGCTCTGTTATTCCATCCTCCAAGCTCCCTATTTTTGTACTTGTCAATAGGAAGGACTCTATATTCGTTCACACTTTCTAGAGTTTCCAAATTCCATTGTAAGCCCATGTTGCTCGGGTGGCGTGTTGACGTGGCGTTATACGGTGCTGGATGAGTTTCCTAATAACTTGAGAGAATGTATCTAATATACATTTTTTTTTTGTTGTATTGCATTGGCAGGTTTACTTGTTTTTAACTTGTTAATAAATAAAACAAGTGAAAAATCTGTGAGTGCAGTATGAATGTGTGTCTTAATATATAGTGCATTATTGCTTATCAAGAAAGTCTATCTTGTTTTTAGGACTTTTTTTTTTTTTTTTTTTTTACTGTTAAATGAAACAAAACAATTATTTTAGACTGACTGCTTTTCTGCAGTTGTTTTTGCTAGTACGTCCACATTTAATTTCATAGTAATGATGCAAAAAATATATGAAAAGGGGTTTATACAATAAAGATTGTTTCAAAGCAGCTTCACAGCATTAAACAAGAAAACAACGGTAATAATGTTGCAAAGTTCTTCAATTATGAAACAATATAATTTCAGCGTTAAAGCAGCTCTAAAAAGACAATAGTGTCTTCTCAAGTCAGTTTATTGTTTGTTAGGGGAGTATTAAAATCATTAACAAACAATAAGCTTGTGAGAACTGCATTTCATGTGTTTTTCTTTTTCCTTTTCAGACGGAGAGGCAAAAACTAATTTGCTGCCTGTCTCAACAAAGACATAAAGATTTGGGCTGTGCTCAGTTGCTAATAAGCAATATATCCCTAGCAATCACTCAGAACACCCTAGAAACTGCATAGCAACATTCTAGCAACCACTTGATGGGCACCTTCTACATCCTGGCTGGACTGTGGCATGTTTTGGATGAGAAACTAAAATTTTCTTCAGAAAAGGTAAACGTACTGTAGTTATACTCTATTTTCCATTAAACACATGCACTGGAGGCAGATGAGGATAATTTAAAATATGTGCCGTATCCAGTTCTGGAGACCTAATCAATTTGTTCCGGCCCAAATTAAGGCCTCTGTGATCTCCCGAATCCATGCGAATCCGGCAGACAACAAAGTTTACATGATGTCGATTCATTTGTGAAAAATAGCTTTGTTTTGGTCCGAAACGTCAAAACATCGGTTAGATCGCTCCTCACCCGCTCCCTCAGAGCTCGGGGTAAAAATAAACCATGATCTAGCAGGGGCAATTGGAGGATGCATGTGTGGATCAAATGATGAGATGAGAGACAAACTACACCTTAATGTTCGAACCTTACCGGTGTTTAAAATTCTTTTCCCGTGACACTGTAATGTAATGCAGGGGGACCAATCAAGAGCTTATTATGCTACACTCATCTGAGTCATTATCACTGTAATCAGTATTTATACACAAGTGGCTTTCCCGCTCGCTCTAATGCGCTCGCTCTCACCCTCTCGTTCTCCTCGCACTTTGTCGAAACATGCTCCTCTATCTAGATCTCATGCATGAAAAGAGATCTAGTTCCCTTTGTCGAGGCTTGTATCTCTCAGGTCCCCGAGAGCTTGTTGAAGCATTACATCATGTGCTGGAACAAAGACATGCTGGGATGGGCTGGGTAACGGGAAGGGATGGAGGTTGGGCTGGTGCTGAGATCAGGTTTTTGGGAAAAGTCATGGGAAGTTAGGGAAGGGGGGGAAGGAAGTAAGGAAAGAAGTACATAAATTAGTGTGGGAGCAGATGGAAAAACGAAGCCCTCTCAAATCCAGGTAAAGCTGGCTGGTGAAACAAACTGCTTTTCAAAGCTTCCACAATGGCTTTTATGAGACCCTGACATGTACGAACATTTACACTCAGATATTCCACAACCAAGCGAAATGATTGTCACATGGGTGGACACAAAGGGAATGTTGCATTTTCAGGATGACGTTGAGGCTAAAACGTCAACGAGCAGATGTATTTCCAAAAACACAGCAGACAATTAGTCGGTTTCATAGTCTTTGCGCTCCTGTGGTTTGCTCCGAAGAGGCTTCAACCTCATCCAAGAAGGTTAAACACGGCAGCCAGGAAAGATGTTTAGACTCGAGACAAGCTCCAAACCCTACCGAAATACAACACTTCATGAGACTTCTTTGTCCACAACTCAATAAGTTGCTAATTAAATTTGTTAGACCAATTTTAGGTCAATGTTATAAATGATGTAACCAAGATATGGGATTTGTAGCAGGAGAAATACATAAAAGAGGTTTTTTTTTTTTTACATTATGGTATGTACTGGATTCAGATTCCATGCATATCGGATTTCTTATTATTGCCTCAATCTGTTTTTTGGATCTGATATGACATTTTTCTCAGGATTATGATAAGATGATTAGTAAACGAGGCTCAAGGCTTTTACCTTTGACTTTTAATTGTATTATTTGGCTTTTATGCAGGCCAGTTTAATTTATGCAACCGCAGGATTGTAAAATAGCATGGTATTATCAAATATTTTTATTCTTGTCTCAATGTCCCAGTCAAGAGGGTTAGATGACGAAAATGGCCTTGTGCTCTTGACCTGAGAGTTTAGCGTGCCAGCGTATGCATGCCTCGTTCTGGGATTGACTTGACGCTCTTGCAGATTCTCAAATTTCTTCATAAATCCTAGCGCACTCCACCTCTGGGTTCCCCTGCACCTGGCACTGGGAGATCAAGCGCCACATGAACTCTTAATTCCAGGAACGATGGCCTTGTGGGATTCAGCCATGTCGGAACATGGGAGCTCGTCGGGTTGCCTCTCCGAGAGCCACCAATCAGGTAATAATCCTCTAATGCCTGCAGAGCTAATCAGTCTCCTCGCCAGCGCCTGCTGCCAGGCTTCACACTGCCGCTGTTGGCTTCAAGTTCTGGCTGAAGTTTCCGATGAACTTGACAGCAGCAGGGCTTGTAGGACCACGCTTGACCTGAACTTACTCTGGTCTCTTGGGTTGTAAACAGGTTCACTCAAAAATTAACATTTTGTCATCATTTACTTACCCTTTTGTCATCCAAAAGTACCTTATTTTTTTTGTGGAACACAAAAAGTTTAGTAGAATCTCTGAGGTGCCTTTTTTCATTCAATGAAAGTGTATAGGGGTAGGCTTTTGAGCACCAAAAATGACAAAATCATCACAAAAATAGTCTGTAGTACTTGTGCACTATATTCTAAATACATATGATAGCTTTGTGAGGAAACTTTTGGTCTGTTCCTCACACAAACCTATCAAATGGCTCCAGAAAAATTGGAATATAGCCCATAAGTCCTAAGGACAACTTTTATGTGCCTGCTTGCATTTTTGTAGTAGAGCATGGCACTAGCAATGACCGAGGTCTTGGGTTTGATTCCCAGGGAAACTGATCAAATACTGTAGATATCTTGAATGCAATGTACGTTGCTTCTGATAAAAGCATCTGTCAAATGCATAAATCTGTTGTAAATGTATACGTATAACAGTAGAGCACAGAGCTAGCAATGCCAATATCAAGGCTTAAATTCCCAGGGAAAGCAAGAACTGATAAAACGTCTGCCTTGAATGCAATGTTAGGCGCTTTGCATAAAAGTGTCAGCCAAATGTGTAAATGTAAATATTTGATGGTGCTATTTTGTCCTTTTTGTGCCTAACCTGGGGCCTCATTTATAAACGTTGCGTACGCACAAAAGAAGGCGTATGCCGCTCTCTACGCAATAATTGGTATTTATAAAAAGCAAACTTGACAGGAAAATGTGCGGTCCTTCACGCAAACTCTGACCCAGGCGTACGCACAAAAATGGGTGAAATGAGAAATGGCGATACCGTCGGCAGATGGAAGAAACATGTGAAAGTGTGTGAAACTGTAGACCGTTGTGTAAAAGAAATGGCAATACTGCCTCTCATAAATAACATGAAGACTTCACAAAGCAAATCTTACAATTAACAGCCTATACGAACACCTGTTTGATCGATCTGCAGTGTAAAACAAACAAAATCAAATGAAGATTACAACAGAAATGCAAATTAACACATATTTGCAAAAAGAAAAGTGAAATATGTTCTGCAATAATATTGGCATGTTATGCAATTCATCCTCATAACACATCTGTAGCTTGTCGGATGCAATCAAATGGATGGTAATAAAATGCCATGATGCCATCACAATGGGTAATGACGCACAATTCATATTGAGTGAAGTTACGTTTCTTGGTTTTCCTCTCTGTGTTTGCCATGATTTCGCAATCGATGAATATTAACTTGTGGGCGTTTCACGGACTATTTATGGGCAACTATGGGTGTGACATGAAGCCGCAAAAGCTGCGCTACATTTGGAATTGATTGTGATTTATTAAGGGAAAACTGCGTAGGATGTGATTGCGCACGGTTTTATAAATCAGAATATTTCTGTGCGTACGCACATCCTATGTTTCATCCGTACGCCACTTCTGACGCAAATCCTACGCAAAGTTTTATAAATGAGGCCCCTGATCTTTTTGCACTACCACGTGATTAAGCGACACATGATTTTGAGATGTAGAATGCACAAAAATAATAAATAGTTTGCTAATATTCACACATAATCTGCTCTTACAAACAGAGGTGTGTTTCCCGTACAACGACATAACTCGCTGCTGAACTGCCATAGTATGATGCATCGTTGAAGAAATCAACTAGTCATGACCGTTTCCTGAAACCTTATTGTCGCAAATTTGTTGTTCAACCACATTGGTTAATGGTGTAACACACATGGTGGAGTAAACTTATTTTAATTAATCAATTTGAGATCGAATTAATGCTATATTTGTTGCTACAAATTGCGGACATAGGATCTGAGTAGTGCTAATTCTCATTTTTTACTTTATTTCCAGATTCAGTCATAGGCTCTGTACTAGAGCATGCATGCACATGTGCTCTCTTCATAAACAGCGCTTTAAATCTCTTGGCAAACTAAAAGACTTAAATGACATTTGTTTATATTCGAAATAAAAGATATAGATTGCACTGAATCTCAGCTTGCTTATTTTAATAAAATGATTTTTAAATCCATGTCATGCAAACTAGAAACTATGCTTCTAACCACAGCTTGAGAGCTGTCATTCCAACCACACAACTTTGCGATGCTGTTTGCGAATGTTCATTGGAACTGGGATTTCGGGAAACTCAGACTCGTTGAACTATGCTGATAACGATGGAACCATAGACTGTAAAAAATATGGACAAAGCGTCTGTGACGTCACCCATAGACTTCTGAAGAACGGTTTTGAGGCCATTTATGGGGGGTATGGGCGGCGCCATATTTCAATACAAATGTTCAGAAAGGATAACTTACAGGTATGATGTGTTGTGTCAGATCATGGCCAAGACGTCAAATTTCAGGAATTCCACTCGGCGCAGCCTATGCTCGTTGTCAGCTGTCAATCAAGCTGTCAATCGCGCCCTTATTTGTCATACATTTTATATCTAAATACGATCTAAACTAACGAGTTAGAAAAAAATTCACCCCCCTCACAGTTGTCAGGCACTCGGAACCTATCGAAAAATACAAAAAAAGTCCATGGGACCAACCTGTAAAAACATGAATTTATGCTGTGAAAACGGACATTTTAACATGGGGGTGTATGGACATTTGCTCCCTTTTGGGACCTGCCCCTAGCGGATTTTCGATGTATTGCAGTTTTTCGCACTTCCGGGTAGGCTTCATTTTTCAGATTAGAATGTTGCCGCTTGGATGGAACTTGTGACCATAGTTGGCTAACAATGCTTTTGGGAAACGCACCCCAGGTGTTTGTTGGTCAGAAGCTTGAATGCTGTAGGCAGCGTAATCAAAACCCTTTTCTCATTTACTCACTTTAAGTCACACATATTTATCTGTCATTCAAGACGCCGGTATGCTGACGGGTCTTTTGCACTGCATAATGAAAATCCTTTAATAGTGGGATCATCACATAGTGGGATGATATTTGCCTTACGCTAACCTAAAAGTACATTTAGACTTTTGTACATTTAGATTAAAATGATAGAGGCTTAAAAAAGATTACAATATGTTGTTTTATTTTTCATATAGCCTTCTGAGGTCTGGACATGTGAATGGACTATTGCTTTGTTCTAAAACCTGGAGAACATTTTAGGGTGTTAAAGGCATTTTGCAGCCCTCTTTTGGCCAAATTCACATGTATCCTTTTCAGATAATGCAACTACATAATGCATTGCGAGAAGATAAGTAAAACAAATCTACCTATTTTTCAAATCAGCCCCTTGAGGTTCTGATTCAGTTAGGATGCTGTCTTAGAAAGAAGTTAATATTCAAGCAGTAGACAGCAAGCGAGCACACCAGGTTTTGGAACAGAGACTGTATGTGATTATATATTTATCCCATATTTTACTACTGCTTAGATTTATAAGCTCTCAAAAGGTACTTGAGAAAAGAGGCCTAAAGTGGGTTGAACGGATTCCAGTCTGGCTCCAGATGCAATTGAAAAATGGATAACAGTTCAACTGTCTCTAATGTTCATTGTTTGGAAAGCAGAATGTGTTTAAGATTAATATCTACACATATATAAATGCAGGACATTCTAAAGTCATGCAATGAATCTTCAGAAGGTGGGCTCGTTATTCCCAGGCCACACACTGTGCTCCTTATTAAACTAATATCAGATCAAAGGTGGATAATTCATCAGTCTTCAAAGGGACTGTCATTTTAAAAAATCGACCGTCATGTACATTCACAAGCTGCTGAGCGGTTGGCTTTGGCAAGATATGTCAAGCAAGAGCGAGAAATGGCGTTAGATGCGAAAGACAGTGATGGTGCCATAGACTTCCTGCCCTACTGGCAGAGAACTTTATGATTTGGCTCTTTGACTAAAGCAGAACAAAACATTATTGCACAAACAGATATAAAACTATTTAATGACAGGATTGGAAAAGCCATTACTGAGAGTAGAAAAGGCGAAAATGAAAAAAAAGAGAGAAAATGCTGGAATTGCCAAGGAGAAGATGAGTAATCCACTGTATGGCCAAGGAAACAACTGAAAATATTAAAGACATTGCTAATATCCCACAAGTTTAGCGAACGTAAACACTGACGGGGGAAAAAAAAGCGCATACTTTAATAGCCAGCCCGGAAAACCACAAGAAAGACTGGCTTAAACTAACATACCCTAGCCAAGGAACACTGGACTGTGAACTCTTCAAAGAAAAAGAAAGACTACAAGAAGAGGTAATGATTATACAAACAACTAAGATCAGGCTTTCACACTCTGCTTTACTTTAAAGGAGGTCAAGGAATTAAAGCATTGTCAGGTTCGGTGTCAGCTTAATTAACTTGAGCCAAAGTCTTTGATTATTTGAGGATTTTTCGACTTTTTATGAAGGGAGTATTCCCTACAGTGTGTTTATCATGTTTTTGTAGGCTGATTATGAGACAGAGAACTGGCAACAAATCCTGACTTGCCCGTGACATTGATTTGAGCTCTCGAGTACGTCCATCCCATTAGCCAAAGGCCTTTGAAAATAAATGCTGACTACACACACTTGCTTCTCGGAATTGGAGTCTTTTCCAAACACATTTACATCTTGCCGGCTCAGAAGGTCTGTCTCATTATGTGGGCCTTGACAAATAAATGAACAGAAATTGCCATTCAATCTGTGTCATTGTGATTCAGGGTCAATTTCACACCGGAGACTTAAAGTCTGCATGATTAGATATTTGTCTCAACTTTATACAGAAATGAAAACACAAGCACATTTTGAACAAATGTCAAAGTGACAAGTCATGTATAACTAGCCTATAACATAAGCGCACTGCATACAATTAATTCATGTTATCCAAATGCGATAAAAAGCAATTTAGAGAAATTAGTGATTAGTGAAAGTACAGTGATTCCGAGACTCAGACACCAAATACAAATAAGGTCTCAAAACGTCATGTTCAGCGTAGCATTGGGGTTAACCACAATGAGACCCACAATCAGACAGTTTCTTGCTCAGTGCAACACATTTGCGAGATCCCTCGGGGCTTTAGAGATGGCAGCTGTTTAACTGGTTCACACGGGACCTGTCAAAAACACGCAGGCATTTGTTGCCGTCTCCTCGTAATCATATGGAGCCTGTGCAAGCACATTAGTTTTCTGGTGACAAGCAATGGTAATTTGAGACAGATATATGTGTGTGTACATTTGAAACCAGAGTTTGTAAACATTCTTTCTTCACATACTGCAGTAGCCTATGCTGGTGAAGCAGGAGGATGCTGGGAAATCTCTTTTGTAATGTGTTGAAAATAGAGTTGCAGGAGGATACCAGCACCGGAATCACAGGTAAATCAGTACTACAATGTTATTGCACTGAACACACTATTTTGCAGCTTAAATATAATTTAAAGTTAATTTTATTGTAGCCCTGTGAATGCAAAACATTATTTTATTGGAAATATCAATAAAAATATTAATTTGTACTTAATTCGGTGCATCTTAACTAGTTAAATAAATTATAATTTAATATAATTTATACTGTTGCATTTTTCTATTTTTTATTTCCCACTTAATGTAGAATAAAACAGCCTTTTCATCATCATGTATGAATTATTCGAATTGCATTAGTCAAAAGTGCTATTCATTTCTTTATGTGCAAAACCTTTTTAAATGAGGAAAACTGATTGTACCTATAACTTCTGTTGTGCATGAGAGCTGGAGAAAGGAATCACACGAATAACACAGAGGGGGTATGGAGAGAAAGTGAGAGCATACTATTTTTCTTTTGTGGTTATGACTGAGAGGCCCACGAAGTGGGAGATTAAAGGAGCAGACGGGAGTCACACGCAAGTCACACACGTCAACTCACATCGCGTGAATGCAAAATACTCAAGGGGAACAAAACTTCAGACAAAGTTCAAAAGTGTGGTGATAAATTGAGAAATTAAAATGTTAAACAAGCCAGTGACCACAACAGAGAGGAGCCTCTTCTAAAGGTGGGGTACATTTCCCACTGGCCCAAGAGAGCATTCATAACCTGAATAGTTTATGGAAAAAAAATACTTTGGCAGATTTACACCATGGTGAGATATGAAACTAATGGAGTGCAATTCCCTACTGAACCTGACCCAGTCTTTGTTTACGTGATAATAATGTGCTAGAGCTTTACTAATGCATTGTTTAACTCTTTTCACATGGGAAACCCATCTCTCATGACCCTTTTCTGAAGTCTTCCAGGTTTTTCTTTCAGGCTTTTCTTTTTTCTTTTTATTATTATTATTTTTAATACAATTATCATAGAAAATGTGCATTTTACACACCTGCTGAAAAGACCAGTTTAGACAAGCATTAATTATCATTTGTTTATGCTAGTTTGGTTTGGTCCTGGTCTATCTAATGGACGCTAATGCTGTTCCCCAATGAAAGACAATGAATCTGTTTCACCAAGGACATTTTGCTGGCTAAGCTGGTTTCAAAAAGGCTGGTGACAACATTGTAAAACACAGCATATACAGGTCAAAAGGGTGTATTTATTAACAGATTTTAAATGTTTTTGTAGTCTCTTATGCTCATCAAGGCTTCATTTATTTGATTAAAAAAACAGTAAAAAAGGGGAATTTGAAATACATTTTAAAATGTACTCTATTCTTGTGATGGCAGTGCCACATGATCCTTCAGAAATCATTCTAATTTGCTGGTATTGTAAATCCATTACAAATTCAGTTTTGCCATGACATAACTGTTGTTTTAAATAGCAATGATATTTCACAATTTTACTGTTTTTAATGTTTTTTTTTGTTTTTTTTTTATCAAATAAATTTAGCCTTGGTGAGACTTCTTTCAAAAACTTTTTTGGATTTTAACAATTAATTATTTCAAGCTTTTGAGTGCGGCAAAGTTTGGCTGGTAAACAGCATGACTATGCAGTTTAGCCAGCAAAGACTAGATTTTGTGTTGGTGAACATGATTTCACCAAGTACATCATGTTCCTGAATCAACATCTTTGTTTATCCTGGATCAACATTTAAATTCCAACATTCCCATATTCCAATCATTCCAAACAACCAATCAGATTTGAGGGACAAGTTTACAGTTTTTGTCAAGTTTAGGCTTACAACCAGTGTTAATTTCGTTGACGAATAATTTTCGTCATTATTTTCGTCAACGACATTTTTTCACAGACGAAAACGAGACGATAACTAAATAAAAACTAGTTTTGAATGACAAAAACTATGACGAAAATCTATTGACATTTTCGTCAACGAATAAAAACTAGACGAAAATGTTAGATAGTGACGATTTGGGAAGCGATCCAGTCTGATGTCCTGCATTTGTGGTAGATGCGCACAATTGTACTGTAACGTGATCTACCCAGCGGCACACGAGTTGGCATGCGCTGCATGTCTCATAAAACGTTAAAACATGTAACGTTAAACGTCTGGGAGAATGAGTAGAGCAGACATGAAGATCTGAATAAGAGTGACGACGCAAAAAAAGAGCTATTCGGTACGGTTTTCTGTGCGCACACACCCGACCCGAAGCGTGCAGCCATTCACATAGACACCTAGCCTATACAGCGCGCGAGTACAGAATTGAGCTTTCTTTCGTGTCTGAATGGACAAATACACACAAATATTATGTCTAAATGTCCGTTTTGGAGAGTATTCACGTAAATGATGTCGGTTATGTCTTAAACAGTTGTGAGTGTATCTATGTGCATCAGTGCATTGGATCCGCATGTCATTGGACATGATCCGATGTCTTAAAGTGACAGTGGGTAATAAACCTAATGCGGTCTGTGTCCTTAATATTGATCAAGCAACAAAAGAAAAAGAGGAAAGCATTCACTGCTCGTTAATAGCTTTAATAAGGATTAATTATATTTAATTCATTTAAATATGTCTGCTTGAAAGAATAAAGAATGATGTATGCAAGTAGTTATAAAGATTTCATATATCATTCATTGAAAAAAAGACTGTCTTCTACTTTAGGAAAAGTGGTTTTATTTAATTTTAAGATATTTTTTAAGTTACAGTAGTTAAATCTGTATCTGTATCGCAAGTTCAAACTTTAAAATCATTCATATTAGCAGGTTAATGTTTTCTCCGGGAGTATATGGGTTTGGAAATTTTTGAGAAATTCTAAATAAATGCATTTAAATTGAAACCCATTATATTTTAGTCGACTAAATCTACTGTAGATTTAGTCGACTAAAATCTTATTGTATTTCGTCGACTAAAACTAGACTAAAACTAAAACAATTCAGATGACTAAAATACGACTAAAACTAAATGGCATTTTAGTCAAAAGACTATGACTAAAACTAAATCAAAATTTGCTGTCAAAATTAACACTGCTTACAACCAGGGTTAGGTGCTTCCACATCAGTGTTATTCATCATTTCCCTCTGATTTTAAGGATAAATTAATGGGTAGGGTTAGGTTTAAGGGTAGGGATAGGGTTAGGCCTCCATTTTTGGACAGGAATGTTGTTCCAGGATCAACAAAATATGTTGATGCAGGAACATTTCTTACTTGACTAAATCACCGTGTCCAGTGTTTGTTGGAGCAATGGTGTCAGTCTGATTTGATATCTTGAAGGAATGAAAGCTGACTACTGAGACTTGTACAACTTTGAAATATGTTTTCTTAACAGATTTTTTATCTGCATCACTACCAATATGTTAATCGGAGCAGATAGTCAACGTTCCCTGAAGCATTGGCTCAATTTTTGAGGTCGGTAGGCATGGTGATCACCAAAATAAAGAGTTGCTCAAACACCTCAGTCTAACTGTTGCCTAAAGTGACTTTTTACTTTGGGTGACACATCAAGGATATTCACCTACTGTGTAATAATAGAGCCCTGGAGCTAACCTCTATGAAAAGCTTCCATGTCACGAGAAGAGCTGCAACCCAGCTGGCTAGAGAAGTGCTTTTACTTATACACAAATTGAAAACCATGTTGGTCGGCCTGAGATGTGTGCTTTCACTCTTGCACATTTGAATTAGTGTGCCTTCTGGCCAGGGACCTCCTTGCCATTACAGTGAAAGCTTAAGCTTTTAACTCTTAGGAGGAGTCATACAGTCATGCTCCAAATGTGCTTCTCCTTGCCCTGTACTTGAGGCCTTGAGGGGAATGTATATTCAAATTGTTTTATTATTTTGGGGGGGAGTGTTGGGTTGGGTGGGTATGAAATGTTACACCTAATGTTCTACAGCAAGTTGTAATGCATGCACTATCATTCAAAGATTTTTGATATGTCTCTTATGCTCACCCTGGCTGTATTTAATTGATTAAAAAAACACACGTAAAAACAGTAATATTGTGAAATATTATTACTATTTTTTTCTATTTGAATGTTTAAAAATGTAATGTTTTCCTGCGATAGCAAAGTTGAATTTTCAGCATCATTACTCCAGTCTTCAGTGTCACATGATCCTTCAGAAATCATTCTAATATGCTGATTTGCTGCTCAAGAAAGTGAAAAAAGTGAAAGAAAGTGACATGTAAAGGCCAAGTATGGTAACCCATACCTGGAATTTGTCCTCTGCATCCAAGTTACTGCAAACACATTAGGAGAAATGAGTAAGATAAATGTATTATTGTTATCAATGTTGAAAACTTGCACTTTACTTATGCATACTGACTGAGTTTTAATATATGCCCGGATTTTTAGGTGCGTAAGACAACTGATCATGGTTTCTGCAGACTTGGCATATATTGGCTGACATCACCAGTTTCAATCTAATTGCATAGGTTAAAGGGATAGTTCACCCCAAATTTTTAATTTTGTCATTAATTACTCACCATCATGTCAATCCAAACCCAATATTCTTTGGAACACAAATTAAGATATTTTTGATGAAATCCGAGAGCTTTCAGCCCCACACAGACTGCAATGTATTCACCATTTTCAAGCCCCAGAAAGGTATAAAGTGGTTACAGTGGCAGTAAAGATAGTAACAGCATGAGAGACTCACATGGAAGAGAAGAAATTGTTGAATAATGTTGTTATTTATTTTTTTTGAACAAAGTATTCTTGTCGCTTCATAAAATTAAGGTTGAACGACTGCAGTCACATGGACTATTTTAACGATGTCTTTACTACCTTTCTGTGGCTTGAAAGTGGTGATTACATTGCAGTCTGTGTGGGGCAGAAAGCTCTCGGATTTCATCAAAAATATCTTAATTTGTGTTCCAAAGATGAATGAAGGTCTTACGGGTTTGGAACGACATGAGGGTGAGTAATTAATGACAGAATTTTCATTTTTGGGTGAAATAACCCTTTAACGTAACTCCTAAGGGTAAAATTATTATTATATATTTTTTCAGTCTGCCCAGAATCCACGTCAAGATACAGGGTTGAGACTTTTGAGTTTTTCAAGTTAGTGCCATTTGAATGTTTGAGGCACTAAGTACCAACTGGGCAACTGTATATTCCACTCCCTTTTTGAGTTATGTTTGTGAAATAATCAGTACTTTTGAACTATTTCTGATAACAAAGCCTATACACTTTTTTTCTCTATTGTTTGATGCTTTCTGTATAACCAATCACAGAGCCTTATATAGGTTATTTTAATTATTATTATTTTATTTATTTTTTGTCACCATTCTATTGCAGCATAATCTATTCCAGATAAATCCACCTCTAAACGGAACATAAAACCAAAACTACTATGGTTGTAGGCGGTTCTTGGACAGAATAAGCTGCAATTTGGGCCAGACTTTATGCCGTCGGTCTAAAGTCTAGCTACAAAAGACTATACATCCCCCAACCTTTGTGTACTTTGGCTAAATATTGTTGGCTAATTTGCTACCAATGAGATTGTAGATCCTGATATAATCTTGTCAATGATATCACTGAGAAAAATGTTTGTTGACAAAGGTTTTTCAACGATAATGGAGGCGGAACGGAAAATGTGCATCATGAAAATAACTACGCATTTGCAATGGAATACATACTGTTGACCAGAGAAAAGGTTTTAGCAGTTTTTTGTCAATGAAAATGTTGGTTTAGTTATATGGCATTTCAGTCAGATTAAAATTAGTACATTTGATTAAATATTGGCTTTTTTTCAAGAGTTGAAAACTATGACTAAAGCATGAAATTGTGTAAAAATGAGTGCTGTATAGTACTCTGTTTAACACATTTTTCCATGTTTAAATAAATGCAAAGAGTGCTCAGATCTCAGACCTGCTGATCAGTCACTGACTGTGACAAGTAATCACACAACCTTTAATCCCAGACTGTTTTGACATGTTTTCCATGCTGTGCCTTCAAGTGGACACCCTCCGCAACAGGCGTCGACTCATTGTTGCCATGTGCGAGAGTGTGTGTTGAGACTGCTTTCGGCAGGTGCACCATTGTTCCCCTAATCTGGAGCATTAAGGAGAGCTCTGACTTATGTCAGGCAATGACTTATGACAGGCAAGACGAGCAATCAGTGTCTCGTCTATTTAGTTTTCCACTTGTCCTGAAAAGTCAGCCGATACTCGTCGTGCTTTCATTATTTTTCCAGCGCTCATGTTGTCAGACCCTAAGGGGTAATTGTACAACATGATAGTGCATCTTCTCGTGTGTCTCTGGCCTCACGTTAGGATTTTTAACGCTGCTCGGGAGGTTCCTTTCGATAGAATAATCCCCCAGGGTTTCTGATTTGGGCTTGCCAGGTTTCGATAATGGACAATCCCCACCCAGATCTCCTTGGAGCCACTCTGACTAATAAAAACACCTGCTCACTTTTGTTTGCTTTTTACTCTCCTATTTCTAGCTCCACTTTGGGAGAGTGTGTCCTAACTGAACTAGCAATAAGCTTTTAGATGTCCATAAATGTCCTCTTACAGATTTTAAGAGGTTGATGGCAGCAACTGGTGAAAATCACAGTAGATTTAAAGGGATAGTTCACCCAAGTTCTGTCAACAATCAATCACTTTTGTGTCATTATAGACCCATGAGGATTTGTTTAATCTTCGAAACACAAATTAAACTATTTTTAAAGAGAACCTTTAAAAAGAGGGGTTTTAAAATTATTATAATTTTTTAAAAAATGTTAGTGTGTGATGTTGCTGTTTGAGCATGAAAAAGCTCTGCAAAGTTACAAACCACAAAGTCACCCCAAAGGGAGTTATTCTTCTGTATTCTCTGAGTTTTCTTCCGGGAACAAACACATCCAAATATTCCACCTTTAAGTAAGGCGAGGCCTGGTTGACATGCGTTAGTAGTTTGTTATCGCAATGTCCAAAAGACACAGCTTTTTTCCACCCCGGATCTAAGGTGGTCATAGTAAGGGGCGTGGCATTTCTGAAACCCTCTCAAAGCGGTTGACCAATCACAACACACTGATCCAGCAATGTGCAATTAGAGCACATTGTGCTTTTTGTAAGGAGGGGCTTCATAGAAAAGATTGGGAAGAGAGGTGCTGCAACAATGTAAAATATGTGAAAAATAAGATGTTTAAAAAAATAAATAAATCAAGCATGGAAAAATATGCTATTAGACCCCAAAAACAAAATCAAGACTTTGGAAGAGGGCATAATAGGTCCTCTTCAATGAAACCTGAGATATTTCAGTCTATCCATTGAAAGTCAAAGGGTAACCAAAACATAAACTATCCAAAAAGTTCATAAATAAATCATAAAGCAAATCTATTTGAATCAAATGGTTTAATCCAAGTCTTGTGAAGAGACAGGATTGCTTCATAATGAACAGATTTTATTTATTTTATTTATTTTATTTAATTCATGCTTTTATTTATATTTCAACAATGACTGATGCACATCATGGTAAACATGTAAGCTCAAACATGCATGATGCATGAGAACCAATGAGGTTTATTCTAGCATGATGCACGACACATGCATAAGATTCTGTGTTGATCATTGTTTAGATATGAATAAAAGTCTAAATGCAAACTGTTCATAAAGTGATCATATCTTTTCACAAGACTTTGATTAAACCACTCAATTCATATGGAATCGTTTTACAATGCCTTTATTACCTCTTTAGATCTTCTAAGTTTTGGTTACCTGGACTATCAATGGAAGGGCCAGAAATCTCTCGGGTTTAATTTAAAATATCTTAATTTGTGTTTTGAAGATTAACCAACGTCTTATGGGTTTGGAACAGGAACGGCATGAAGGTGAGTATACATGATGACAGATTTTTTTTGGGTTTTTTTTGGGTGAACTATCCCTGATACTATAACATTAACCACCAGTTAAGGTAATACTTCATCCAAAAACTTTAACTTCTGTCATCACTAGAAGTATGGATTTTATGCATAACATCTCATGTGTAAGTACACATGAGATGTTATGCATAAAATCCATACTTCTATTTTCCAAGTAAAGCTATTTGTTAATGATCCGAAAATGCAATTTGAAAGAGGTTATTGATACTTAATTGATTCTCATTTTTATGTTTTGTGAGAAAGAGAATGGCATGGAAATGTGTAAACAATGTCAAAATTAATATTTTTGAAAATGAATATTCCCTTTAACACCTTGTCTTATCTCTTTAAAGAGGCTTAAACTTATTTTCAGCAGAGCTTTGGTTTTGGAGAGCGATTACAAAGAACGATAGAGGTAATTCCAGCAGGCCTATTGGCAACCAGGATATTGATGCAATTACGCAATTATTATTTTTAAATTATTACAATTAGAATCATTTGTCAGTTAAAGCCATCAAGTTACAAGCTGTACAAGATCTGTAGATTTATTTACCAAATTAAGGTCAGGGTAATTATTATACCACATGGATACGGCAATGTTCACTGAAGATCAAACATCATTCAAGTTGCATCAGCAATTTTTCCTGAAGTTTAATGTACTCTGGATTCTTTTCCCTCTATTATTATGTTAGGCAACACTAATTTCCAACAATTCATCTCTTCTGACTAGGAACTTTCTTCGCTGATGGAGACACAGTCATTGCCTGTGACTGAAACTCATCATATACTTTTTACGGCTAGATAGCAATCAAAGCTCACTGTATGAAATCATCTTGAACTGTCATTTCTGCACAGGCTTTTAATAATACAGCGTGGATCTTTGTCTTGAGTGACTGAAAATCAAACAATGAAATAATGATAAATGTGAATTCTTCCCTAGTGCCCGATAAAGACAGTCAAACATCCTGTTTAATAAATAAATGAAAGAAGATTTTTTTTTTTGTTCTGTTCGGTAGTTTTCCCATCATGGAACATTAAATATCCCATAGAAATCCACTGAAATTTTCTGATCTCCACAAAGCTCAGCACAGAAAACTATGGCAACAAACTAGCAACACCTTAGCAAGTACTTTGATCTCACTAGTAATACTCTGGCAACCTCCATCTGTCTCTCTGCCAGACCTAAAGGCTATATAAAACTTTTTGTTTTGTTTAATGTTTGTCTTGAACTTTCCTGTTCAAGTTAACTTTTGTCGTTTAACAAAATAAAAACATATTGTATGACAATTGACAGAAAGGAATAATGATATTTGATACCAGTCAGGTTTTGTATTTGTGGCCTTATTTTGTGGCTGAACATCTGATGCGCAATGAACAGCTTAGGGAACTTTGCACTGAATCTGTAACCCAAACAGATACCTACTGTATTCATTTACGTCTACACTGTCTGACAGAACATACCATCTATCAGCTGGAACTTTCCTTCTCTTGATCCAGATGAATCACACTGTTTATTTGCTTTAACTGCATCTCACAGTGTTGGATGACTTAGGACATTCCCCTGTTTGCATTTAGTAATGTATTGTGATGTTGCATGAATGAAAACCAATTAATTATGTAAACTGGCCAAAACGTTTTCTTTCCAATGTGCTTTTGGTGTTATATTATTGGTTGTATTTATTTGGTAAGATGAAAGTGGCAGAAAACAAAACTACTGTGGTTGTTTATGGCCGAATGCGGATAGTGAATGAGTGAAAGAGAATTATGTTTTACTTTACACCATGTTGTTATTGTTCACACCATTGTGGTAATTGAAATAAAACTTACATAAAATAAAATATAGGTATAAGATATAAAAAAAGTACACATAAAAAAATTACTGAAAATGAAATAAAGTTAAAGTTGAAATGCTAAAATGACTAAAAACTAAAACTGAAATAAAAATTAATTAAATCTAAATTTATATTTAAAAAAAAACACCTAACACAATTACTGAACTAAAAACTACAATTAAAATGAAAACTGAAAATATAAACATTAAAAGCTAATTCCATTTAAATAAGGTTAGACTTTATTTTGATGGTCCCCTGTAGACATTCCGGTGAATATAAGGGCCAGATTTACTAAACAGGGCAAATTAGCGTGAGAGTGCAAAGTTCTGGCCGTGTTCTACTGATGGAACACAAATTAAAGAACACAGACACAGGCAGATCATTTCCATAATGACCAACGCAACCAAGAGCAGCACAAATTGGCATCTGGTTTAAGACATGCTTTTTTGGGCATTAAACAATGGCACAAATGCCTGTAAATTGACTAGCGCAAACCTTAGACCTTGCATGATTTTGCATCAGAAAGGGAAACTCTCACAAATGCACATGAAACAAGGTCAGCCGCAAAAATAACTGTTACCATGCCTTTTAAGCGCTAATTTTTCACTGCATTTTTCATCTTTAGTTAATCCTGACAGCCAAAAGAGGGTTTGCGCTGGTGCAAGATACTAGTAAAACTAACTGATGTTGCACTTACATTTACATTTATGCATTTGGCAGACACTTTTATCCAAAGCGACTTACATTGCATTTCAAGGTACACATTTACATTCTCATCAGTTCTTGCTTTCCCTGGGAATCAAACCCATGACCTTGGCGTTGCAAGCACCAACGCTCTCCAACAGACATTCTACTGACTGTAATTAACTTTGCAACTATGTCAGCTTATTCTACTAACCCTAACCACTTATTCTACTAACCCTAACCCTAACAGTCTACTAATACTCAAATAGGCTACTCTAATTAGAGTTAGTTGACAAGTAGGTGCATAATTAGGCTACTTATAGTCAACAGAATAGGGGGACTATCAAAATAAATTGTTACTTTATTTGGAATTAGCTTTGTAACCTTAAATGAAACTAAAGTAACACTGTTTTAAACCCTTTATAAAACATGTTAGTGCTTGTTAACTTTTGTGCTGTGATACAATGCAGACATTTGAGTGACTACCAGTGTCAGAAAGTAAACCTCTTTTCTCTGGTTATTTTCATCGCTGAGCAGAAACAGACGTTTCCTTATTCAGATCGAACTGTGCTATATTAGGCATCTTCAAGGCAAGCATCATTGACAACAGCGAATACAGCCATGATGAGCCTAGTGGAAAAAACAACCCGCAGGGATATCTCAGAGTTAATGACTCGAAGCAGAAACAAGGGCACAAAATGCCAATTTTGGCCTGTATTTTAATAATAATAATAATAAAAACGTTTTGTATAGTAAAGGGAGAGCCCATAGTTTTGTTGACCCATGTACAATGGCCAAACTCAGGAACGTATTCAAATAAATACAGGGCTTTGAAAACTGTGCCCTTTCCTTTTGTTACTCTATTTTTGTTCCATGACTACGGGTTCCCTGCCTCAAACAGAAACTGTCAATGTTATTTCAGAGTTCCACTGTGTTTTTGATCCAGGTGGGTATTTATAGAATGAGACAAACGCATGTCAGTTATTCTTAGTACAAACACAAATCCCAGCAGGCCGACTAATGGAGCTGCATCAGCTGCCTGATAATAAGTTCAGGGTAAGGTGAGGCTTATGAAGATAAGAAAATTCAATACAGGTTTAGACAGACTTGCCTTTGCCTATTGTACCTGGCAAATGAATCATCAAAATGTGAGGCAGGAATGGAAACCCAGACTCAGACCAGTTAACTTAAAGAGATAGTTCACCTAAAAATGAAAATATTGTCACTATCTACCTGGTTATGTTGTCATAGTTTTCTTTTGGCACTGCAAAAAAAAAAAAGGCAAGTTTGAATTAAACATTTTACGAAGTATAAAGTATAAACTTACTCTAATAATCTTTGTTTTGCGAGTGAACTCAAAGTGTCTCGGGGGGACGCAAAATGTTTTGCAAGCCAACACAAAGTGTCTTGGGGGAACGCAAAACGTTTTGCGAGTGAACGCAAAGTTTCTTGGGGGAACGCAAAGGTTTTGCACGCGAACGCTGAGTTTCTTGAGGGAAGGCAAAAGTTTCTTGGGGAACACAAAGGTTTTGCGATGAAACAGTGTCTCGGGGGAACGCAAAACGTTTTGTGGGCGAACGCAAAGTTTCTTGGGGGAACACAAAGGTTTTGCGAGCAAATGCAAAGTTTCTCTGGGGAACACAAAAGATTAGCGAGAAAACACACAAAAGGATTGGTTTATTATTTTTCCTCCCATACATCACATTTTTTTTTCCACCACTATGTCCCTAAAGGTGAGTAAATGATGGCAGAGTTTATGTAGTGAAGGAGGTTGTGACTAGGCTGGTGACCATGACATATATGTGAAATTTAGTGAAATTTCTGTCAATATTCAGAAAATTTACATAATTTTTACAGGCAGTCAATCCACATTGCAAGACAGACCCTAAAAAACCCTAGTGAAAAATAAATGTACCAAAATGTATTTGAAATTAATTTATATTATTATATTATATTACAATATAGTATACTACAAATACATTTACATATTTATGTACTTCATTTAAATACCATACAATTGTACATTTGGAATACTAAATTTGGTTACACTTTATTTTAAGGTGACGTACTTACATTGTACTTACTCAAATAAGTACTGAGTAATATTAATTAACTACACGTACTTACTATAGAGTTACGGTTAGGGTTAGGGTTTGGTTTAGGGATAGTACCTTTAAATATGCATAATTTACTGTTATTACAAAATAGTAAGTATATGTAGTAACGTGTAACTATGTCACCTTAATATAAAGTGTTACCCTAAATGTATTAAAGTCTGCTAATTTGGAAGAACTCATTTTGTATTTAAAGGGATACTTCAGGATTTAACATTAAGCTTTGTATTAGTAGAAAACCTGTAGTATTTTCGAATTACCGTGCTTCCCACCCTCATATCCCCCTGAGACAAGAGATTTATGTATTTTTTGTCTGGAAAAAATCCTCCGATGACGCAAAAATCGTCATTTTGCGTCATCGGAGGATTTTTTGGCCAGAGGCTAAAGACTACAGCCAGTAGTAGGGGCTGTCCCGTATGTTTTCAACCCGCCCATAGAGGGTGGGATCTCACTCACAGAATGTACACATAGTGTCAGACATCTTTCTTTGGAAGCTAAGCTAGCAGGCTCTTGTTCTGTGGAGAAAGCTGAGTAGTAGGAGAAAGCTGAGTAGTAGGGGTTACCATCCTCTTTTTCCCGGACATGTCCGGCCGTTCGAGATCGTCCAGAATGTCCGGGATTCGGCTTTTGCTTTCTGCAGTCGCCATTCATTGTTTACATGCACACCTTTTGTTTCAATCTAACTGAATTCATTCCGATTGGTGAATCTGAATGTAGTGTTTACATGAACGCTAAACAAGTAATCGGTTGATGTGCGTGATGCCACCGGCCTCGCGCCGTTCTCCCACGGCCCTCAGCCTCGTCCTGCTCGCCACAGTAAACATAATGAATGGCGACTGTAGAACACAAAAGCCGAATCCCGGACATTTTGGTCGATCTCGAAATCCTGTGTAGATTCGTCACAGAGACTCACAAGTAGCCTAGCCTTGTTGTTTAACTGCGCGCTCTTACCGGTAGGCATGGCCTCCTAGGGCAGCGAAGCAAGTGCATTCTGGGAGTTGTTGTCTTTCATCCACATAAGCCAAAAATACATTTTCTGGCTTTTCTCTGTCTAGAAAGCTCCAAATTCAAAAATAATTTCACATTTCTTCTCCATAAATGACCCATTTTAAATACACATTCATCTTTCCAGAGGTGAAGTATCCCTTTAATGCACTTTAGTTATCTGGAAATAGTGATGAGGTCCAACTAAAGATATACTTCAGTAATAATAATAATAATAATGTTTATTTGATAGCGTCTTTCTGCAAGCTCAAGGTTGCTTTACAATATTATACAAATAAACATGACAGCAGCCAGATAAACTATACGGAACTGAGAAAGGTAACATAATAAACTGAGGTAGATAACATAACATGCATAACAAGAATCAGATCATAAAGTCAGGGGTCAGAGAAAACAGTAGAAAAAGATATGGTTTAAGGTGGGTTTTGAAACCATGTAATGATGAAAGGTTGTGAATGTATTTGGGAATAGAATTTCAGAGTGTGGGGGCAGCAATATAAAATGCCATTCCACCAAACGATGATAGTTTGTGGCATAGGATCAACAACAGACCCATATCAGAAGATCTAAGTGTGCGTGCCGGGGAGAAGGTATGGATGAGATCAGAAATATACAGGGGTCAAGACCATGGAGTGCTTTGAATGTGATAAGGAGTATCTTGTACTGAATACGAAAGTGAACGGGTAGCAAATGAAGTCTGCGTCGAATAGGAGTAATGTGGGAAGATTTATTTGTATATGTGAGGCATACAGTATATTGGATCTTATTTATTGATGTATTGGGTAAGCCATAGAAAAGAGAATTACAGTAGTCAAGATGTGATGTGATGAAAGCGTGAACTATAGGGTCTCAGCATCGCTGACATTTAAAAACGGACGTAAGCGAGCGATATTATGGAGGTGAAAGAAGGCAGACTTAGTGAGTGAGGTAATGTAAGGTAGGAAAGAGAGAGAAGAATAAAAATATTATCCCATGTTTTTTAACAGCGGTGAAAGGTTGAACTCCAGCAATATTAACATTATCAATGCAGAAACGGGATGTAATTTGAGGTGAATCAACAATAAGTAGGTCTGTTTTATCAGTGTTGAGTTTGAAAAGATTACTGGTCATCCAAGCATTTATAGCATCAATACAAGCTGATATGGAATTAGTGGGGAAATGAGCATTGCTTTGAGAATGGATGTAAAGCTATCTGCGTAGCAATGAAAGTTAAAGCCATAATGACGGATAATGTTACCTAATGGAAGCATGTACTGTAGATGATGAAGAGAAGAGGCCCAAAAACAAAACCCTGGGGAAAAACTTTTTTTGACAGGGGCAGTAGTGGACTTAGCCTGGCTGATAGAGATGTCATGCTGGCGGTCAGAGAGTTTGGAAGTGAATCAGGATAGGACAGGTCCAGAAATACCAAGAGCAGAGAGTTGTGAGTTGAGATTACTGTGAGAGATTGTGTCAAATGCAGAGGAAAGGTCTAAAAGAATTAAAATGCAGATGGAACCTGAATCAATGGGCATAAGGAGATCATTGACAAGTCTAAGAAGTCTCAGTGCTGTGGAGGGTGCGAAACCCGGACTGGAAACATTTGTAGAAGTTATGATGAGATGACAAATATGTTTGAAATTGAGCAGCGACCACTTTCTCAAGCAGCTTCGAAAGAAACTGAAGATTCGAGATTGGTTTGCAATTGGCCATGTCAGAGGGGTCGAGGCCAGGTTTCTTTAGGACAGGGCAGCAGTTTTTAATTCCAGAGGAACAGCACCTGTACTGAGTAGTTGGGAAATGAGAAGTGAAATAGGCAATGAAATAACTGGTGCATAGTTTTTTAAGTAAATCAGTAGGAGCGGGATCAAGATATATTTGATTGTGCTAAAATTGAACTATTACAAGTAAACTTTAGGTACATTTAAAAAATCTTGCATTTAAAGGTTGAAATTATATCATACTATCCTTACTAATAGTGATATTAAACACATTTTAGGCTTAATATTAAGAACTGTGCATTGTGCAAAAAAGAAGTACTCCAAATTAAGTTTAATTATAATATTTATCAGTAAGTCTCAAGCAATATGTCAGTCAAAATGTTAATGGTTTGAAACATACTTAGTATTAAATTATTATTATTTTATTTTATTTTAAATACATTTTGGTATAGGTTTGTTTCACTAGGGAAGCATTTCTGTTCTCTTTTCTCTTTTTTTTTTCTTCAAAAGGAACATCCTCGATGAATCCAAGATGTTTCTATGGCTTCTGTCTGACAGAGTTTGGGAGTCCCTTTGGGTTTCAGCTTCATTGGTCAGTGTGTCAGCTGTCCCTTCCCATTTACCTCACAAGCACATATCCTCTTCAGCTCTTTTACTATTGCTCTGGATGATTTCCAGCCGAGACAGTAACAGAATGCCTGGAATGTCTCAATGTGACACCTCCAAGGGAGCTATCAGATCAACAATCCATCTTCACATCCCATTACCATAGCATAAACATGTTTTGGCCTAATCATGTTGAAATTCCTATGCCATTGCCACCACATACAATATGAAACTGATCTTATCAGATGTTCTCGCTCGACTTGAACCCCCTGATGGCACCCAATGTTTTGCTATTTGTGTTTTCTCCACTTAGATGTGGGGTCTTGTGGTAGTGAGAAAAGCTGTGACATGTCAGCCATTGAGAAGGATGGTTGACCTACTCAACTGTCTGTTACAGAGTGAACTTCATACAGTATATAGGTATCACTATAAGAGTTTTTATTTTATTTTTTGTTATGTTGATGCCATGGACCAAAATATCTTATATATTTTAATGGATGAAGACACATTTATAATGTGAGAAAAGAAGGAAAGTATACTCCAAAAAATGCTGGGTTGTTTCAACCCATGTTTGGATCAAATGGACAAACCCAACCATTGGGTTTAAAATTGTTATTTACAAATTTAAACCAACGGTTGGGTTTGTCCATATATTCCTGTGATCCAAACCTGGATTTTCAGCATAATTTCTCCATTGAATTGCTGAACTGCTGCTCAAGAAACATTTATTATCAATGTTGAAAAACAGATGTGCTGTGTAATGTGTGTGTGTGTGTGTGTATATATATATATATATATATATATATATATATATATATATATATATATATACAATCACCTAAAGGATTATTAGGAACACCTGTTCAATTTCTCATTAATGCAATTATCTAATCAACCAATCACATTGCAGTTGCTTCAATGCATTTAGGGGTGTGGTCCTGGTCAAGACAATCTCCCGAACTCCAAACTGAATGTCAGAATGGGAAAGAAAGGTGATTTAAGCAATTTTGAGCGTGGCATGGTTGTTGGTGCCAGACGGGCCGGTCTGAGTATTTCACAATCTGCTCAGTTACTGGGATTTTCACGCACAACCATTTCTAGGGTTTACAAAGAATGGTGTGAAAAGGGAAAAACATCCAGTATGCGGCAGTCCTGTGGGTGAAAATGCCTTGTTGATGCTAGAGGTCAGAGGAGAATGGGCCGACTGATTCAAGCTGATAGAAGAGCAACTTTGACTGAAATAACCACTCGTTACAACCGAGGTATGCAGCAAAGCATTTGTGAAGCCACAACACGCACAACCTTGAGGCGGATGGGCTACAACAGCAGAAGACCCCACCTCGTTACACTCATCTCCACTACAAATAGGAAAAAGAGGCTACAATTTGCACGAGCTCACCAAAATTGGACAGTTGAAGACTGGAAAAATGTTGCCTGGTCTGATGAGTCTCAATTTCTGTTGAGACATTCAGATGGTAGAGTCAGAATTTGGCGTAAACAGAATGAGAACATGGATCCATCATGCCTTGTTACCACTGTGCAGGCTGGTGGTGGTGGTGTAATGGTGTGGGAGATGTTTCCTTGGCACACTTTAGGCCCCTTAGTGCCAATTGGGCATCGTTTAAATGCCACGGCCTACCTGAGCATTGTTTCTGACCATGTCCATCCCTTTATGACCATCATGTACCCATCCTCTGATGGCTACTTCCAGCAGGATAATGCACCATGTCACAAAGCTCAAATCATTTCAAATTGGTTTCTTGAACATGACAATGAGTTCACTGTACTAAAATGGCCCCCACAGTCACCAGATCTCAACCCAATAGAGCATCTTTGGGATGTGGTGGAACGGAAGCTTCGTGCCCTGGATGTGCATCCCACAAATCTCCATCAACTGCAAGATGCTATCCTATCAATATGGGCCAACATTTCTAAAGAATGCTTTCAGCACCTTGTTGAATCAATGCCACGTAGAATTAAGGCAGTTCTGAAGGCGAAAGGGGGTCAAACACAGTATTAGTATGGTGTTCCTAATAATCCTTTAGGTGAGTGTGTATATATTTTAAAATGGAGATTTACATTTCAAATAAATAATTTTATACTTTCTATTCATAAAACAATCCTGGAAATGTAACACACACACACACACACACACACACACACACACACACACACACGTGTGTGTGTGTGTGTGTGTGTGTGTGTGTGTGTGTGTGTGTGTGTGTGTGTGTGTCTGTGTGTGTGTGGACATGTTTTTCTACCCCGGTGGGGACTTAAACCTGAATGCACACAGACTCATGGGGGCTCGTGTCACCGTGGGGACCTAAATTGAGGTCCCCATGGCTACAAAAGCTTATCAATCTTACAGAATTAGTTTTTTTGAGTGTGTGTGTGTGTGTGTGTGTGTGTGTGTGTGTGTTACATTTCCAGGATTGTTTTATGAATAGAAAGTATAAAATTATTTATTTGAAATGTAAATCTCAATTTTAAAATAGCTACAGCTTCCTAAGCTACTGTATGTGTTCATGTTGAGTCGCACAAGGCAAATGAATGAGTATTGTAGGATGTTTGTTATAATGTCTCTTTTTGTTGCAATTGTCTTCTTTTTTTTTGTGTGCATATTTTGTTATAAAAATGGTTATAAATAAAGTACAAAAAAATTTAATAATAGCTACAGCTTCCTATAGAGGCAAGTAGAGAGTCCTGAATGACTTCCCATGTTGTTCTAGGCTTGGTAATGCTGGTTAGGTGCTGATCTAGCTTGTAAGACCAGTTTAAGTCGTAATTATGACCACTGAACACAACATGTTCTGATCTTTTTTAGCATAGAGAAAGGCTGCTCACTAGGTTTTGGAAAAGAGCCATTGATTGCACCCATGAAGTCAGTTATTATAAAAAGTGTTTTGAAACACTCCACCTAGTGCTATCCATGCTGCAAAAATACCTGTATATATTTATAGCCTTTGAGAGAAATTCCAAACATTTAAGCTGCACAAACATCTTATCAAAAAATAGCACATTGAAGATTGTTTGGAGATAGTATTGTTCTTTTTCAAGTGGTTTGTCTCAGAGAGCACCACTTGTCACTCACACTAGTGCTTTCTGCATTGAGACATACTACATGTGAAATATTTATGCTATGGACATGTGTGCTGAACTCCAGCAGCGTTTAAGGGTGAAGGGACGGGCATGTTGTTCTGGGGCTGAGAGTGAGGTCATCCTCAAGGTCCCAGTGTCCCTGCTCACCATCCTGCAATCAACTGATCGACTGCTGCCTTGAAAGCTTCTACTTAACTTTAATTCCCAAGAACCCCCTCCAAATGGTTGCGATAGACTGGCATAACGTCATGGCTGTCTGCGATCATATGAGTCCCTGCATGCTCTATATAGAGAATTGGATACTTTTTAATTCATGAGTTTAAATTTGGCCACACCATAGAGGAACTTGAATTTAAATTTGAATTGGAATGAGAAGAAGGGAAAATTATTAGTGAACTACAATTAAATATATATATTTTAATTTAAAAGAAAAGTTGTCTATTTTTTTTTAATATGTGTTACAATGTAATTTATTCCTGTGATCAAAGCTGAATTTTCAGCATCATTACTCCAGTCTTCAGTGTCACATGATCCTTCAGAAAGCATTTTAATACGCTGATTTGCTGCAAGAAATTTCGTATTATTATCTGTGTTAAAGACACCGACTTAGACACGCTTCTGGGTCAATATATTTTGTTGATCCTGGAACAACATTCTTGTCCGAAAATTTTGTCCTAACCATATACTGTGACTACCCCTAGACCTAACCCTACCCATAAGTTATCCCTAAAATAGGAGGGAAATGATAGGTGAATAACACTGATGCAGAAGCACTTAACCCGGCTTATAAGCCTAAACTTGACATAAACTGTAAACTTGTCCCTCAAATCTGATTGGTTGATTGGAATGTTGTTCCAGGATCAACAAAGATGTTGATCCAGGAACATGTTGCACTTGGTGAAATCAGGTTCTGCTTTATTTGAAATAGAAATATTTTGTAACATTACACGTCTTTACTCTCACTTTTGATCAATTTAATACATCCTTGCTGAATACAAGTATTATTTCTTTATAAAAAATCTTACTGACCCCAAACTTTTGACACGGTAGTGTACATATATAGTTTCTAGAAAATAAACTGGACAGTAGTTTGCATTAAGGCAGAATAAGTCTCAGGTTGTTTTTTAGTCCCAGTCCATCTCTGGCTTTCTGAGACTAGTATGGAAAGCAGCACAAAAATGCATGTCTCTGATAAGCTTTTCTCACCAGAAAATAGACCACGTGGATTTGAATCACTCTTGGCGAAAGGTTGAAGAAGATTTGCACTCCTGTGTAAAGGGAGACACATTGTCTGTCCGAGCTGCTCTGAGCATTGCACATTGGTTAGATTTTACATTCAGGGTTTTGTGTGGTGCCATCATTTTAACACTCTAACTTTGTTTAATATTGTTGGATAAGGTTTCATAAACTTCAACTATGCATGAAATGCTTCTACGGCAAAATTAGAACAGAAATAACAGTTCAAAACAAAACCAATAGTCAGGTTTCTCTCATCTTCTGAATGAGGCATTCTTCTGGTTTTCTTGCAAGATCCTCTCAAAGTTGATGCTTTAAACAGAAAATAAATGATGGTTCTCCACACAAATACAGTACATGGATACAGTTTTGACTAATGCAGGGGTTTTAATCTTTATTTGCTTTCTTAAACTAAGGGTTCAGTGCAAGGTCTGATAAAACAAGGAATTAATCCACTTTTATATGTTGTCACACAATTTGATTATTTTTCTTCTGTCATCGGCCAACATCCACAAACTTCCCTGAAATCTTCTTACACTAATCCTGCTGAGTAGGCTGCGGTTATGGAGACACAGATGCATATCTGATTCTGATACTTTTTAATACCACAAACTTTGTAGCTTCAAAACTATTATCACCCTACAATGTTTCTCCGATGATCTTGTCATTCTTATCATCATCTCTGTAATCCATATTCATAGGTGTGTTTAAAGGGATAGTTCACTTTAAAAATGAAAGTTCTGTCCTCATTTACTCACCCTTATGCGGTTCCAAACCTGTATGAATTTCTTTCTTCTGCTGAACATAAAAGAAGATATTTTGAAGAATGTCGGTAACCAAACAGTTGATGGGTCCTATTGAATTCCATAGTCAATGGGGCCCATCAACTGTTTGGTGATCCATATTCTTCAAATATATATTTTTCTTAAATTAGGATACATTTACATGAGAAGCAAAATGACATAAAATAACAAGTGTTGTTTGATAAAAAAATGTATATTAAAAAAGTGACTTTACGCTTAAAACGTGAAAAAAAAAATCTGACAGTGGAGTAAGAAAAATACATTTGTTTTCCCTTTAAAATAAGTTTATTTTTTTCTTACCCCAAGGCAGGTATATATATATATATATATAGGTATATACAGGTAACTAGATATAAAATAGAAAACTATAATAAGAAAACTAATCCATACTTATTGAGCAGTTTAGTCCAAATTTTCTGAAGAGACACGATCAATTTATGATGAATAGATAGATTTTTTTTCTCATATAAACATTGATCAGTGAACATAAGCAGAAGCTCAACCGAACATGCTTGACGTGTGAGAACAAACCTAATTGGTTCTTGCAGAGGCTAAAACGTGCTGCGTAACACGAGAATGAACCTCATTGGTTCTCGCACTTCAAGCGAACATTTTGGACTAAACCACTCAATTCATATGGATTAGCTTTACGATTTCTTTATGAACTTTTTGAAGTGTCAAAGTGGTAGTTGAGTAGCTGTCAGTGGAGGGTCAAAAAGCTCTCAGATTTCATCAAAAGATTTGTGTTCTGAAGATGAACTAAAGTCTTAGAGGTTTGGAACGACATGAGGGTAAGAAATTAATGACAATTTTAATTATTGTGTGAACTAACCCTTTATGTAATTTTGTTTTTCGAGTAAATGTATCTTGATAAGGTTTAGATAGTTGTAAAGGACAAAAAGACCCCCCCATCCCATGAAATGCTACTGTCTTTTGCAAAAATAAATGATCATATGCACTCGTTTCACGGTACTTTTAATGGTGCTTTTTTGTGTGGTTTTTTTGGAGCTTGACATAAATGTTCAGTATTTTCTTTATATGGAAAAGTTCAACTCACATATTATGCCTACCATCTCCTCTATTGTGCTTCACGGAAGGAAGACATTAATACATAAATGACATGCGGGGAAGTTAATAAAAATCAAATTTACATTTTTGTGGGAAACGATTCCTTTAATTTCAGAGGAAATGCCACAAAAGAAGTTGTACTTGAAAGCCAAAGTAATCCACAGGTCATCTCTACTGGAAGTTCTTGTCAGAGTATTGAGCATTCACAGATTCGTTGAAGTCCAAAACTAGCATGACCCTGGGCTTCATGTTTAGACTGGTGAAATCTTTACAGCACAGCATTTTTTTTTTTCCTCAGGGCCAAAGATAACAAACAACGGAAGCAATGTTAAAATTTCCTCCCTTTAGGTGGACCAGAGCTCATCCTGAACAAATTGGGTAGAAAAAACAGGCTACATATGTCATTAGCTGTGCTATACTACGTCAACGTAATGGAGCCTCTGAGTACTTATGGTAGACAGGCGTTATCCCGTGCTGAAATATGGTGCACTCTCTGATCCCAAACATGTTCTGTCATTTTATGATGAGCCGTCCACTGAGGTAGGTCTGATTTTAAAGAGCTTATGGAAGGAGAACAGCAAAGGAACATGTTTGTACTGGGAAAAAAGTGAGTTTTAATCTGTCTTGTTTTCCTGTGAAATATCTAAACATCCTTAAAACAAGATAAATGTACTTGAGAAAGCTAAATGTCTGCGAATTTGCTTGTCAAGAAAATTTATCGTGTTTTAAGGATGTTTCGATTTTTGAAGCAAGACATAAATACTGCTAAATTACTTATTTATCAGTATATTTGCATTCGACATTGAGTTAGGGAACAACAAATGGTGCTAAGTGTTCACTGAAGAGGTACGTTTTATTTGGAATATGACATACAGTATAAATGTCTGCATGTTCAGGTTTGCTGGAATGTTATTGGAGGGCGGAGTTTTGGAGAGTGGGTGTGTGGTTGAAAGTAGTAAAATGGTGAAAAGTTAGTTAAATAGCCAAAAAATCTTAAAATAACATGTTCAAACATTGTTCAGATCAAATTATTGGCTGTTACTGTATGTAGTGTAAGGCCTCTTTAGAAGTAAGAGAGTAATACTGATCGGATTGCAGGAACAAATTATGCCATTTCTCATTTAGGTTTTATTTATTTTAGGAAAAAAAAGGTTTGCTGGTCTTAGTTGATTTAAACTGGTCTTCAGGTGGTTCAGGTGGGCAGTGCTCGTTGAAAAGTGCCCAAAACCCCTCTAAAACTTTTTTCTGCAGGTATATTTTAAAAAGACACTGGTCCCTTAAAGGTACAATATGTAGGTTTTTGCCACCAGAGGTCGCATTTTCAAAACAATAACAAAGGCAAAGCTTGAGGACGCTATGAAGGAGAGTGGAACGATGGGATATGTTGTTTTCACCATCCAGAGATGTATGGAAGTCACGAATCATGTTCACGGATGAGGTAATTAATTCGATTTTGTATTTCCTGTACGTTTGATCACATTATTTTATATCATCATAATGAATTATCTGCAAGGAACGTGAAATGTAATACTATATTAGCCTGATATGTGACTATTTGTCAAATGATTTCGTGGGTTAATGCTGCGCAGTTTTACACATTTGAAACAATCGTACTAAAAGTAAATTTGAACGAACTCACAGTATTTGCAAGTAATGGCTAAATATTTTTGTGTAACACATACTGTATTTAAATTCACTGCTATAGACTTGGTCACCAGACTTGATAAAAAGCGTTACTGAAGTACAAACAAAGTGCAATATAACTGTATGTGTACAATAAATAATATATATTTGCTTACCTTTCTATTAAAATACATGCGAGAGCGATGTCTGTCATGTCCAAGTTTGTCACAAAGTTCTCTCCATCTCGAAAATGCCACGCCAATATTGATCCTTGTTTTAATTCTCTGTTTTTCCCATCTACGTTTACGTTTTTGGGGGGAATTTCTGTACTTGCCAATCAATAATCGTGAACCATTATGACTGAAGGACACAACAGCGGCGTGCGAGATACTGTATCATATATATATAAGCCCTCATTAGTGGCTTAAATATAGCGGCTCATTGAAACGGCCGCTAATGAGACATCCATGGTATATATGTCTATGGGGAAACCGAAGATAGCGTGGATATTACGTAATTGATAGGCGACTATGACAAGGGATGAGCCATTATTTAAAACAGGAATTTCTCTGATTTACAAATCCTTGGGAACTTTTGGGATAATGTAAGTACACAACTGCATGACATATCACACAGTGTAAGTGTTTTTTTTTATAAATTTTTTTTTTATTACAAAAATCTTTTATATTGTACCTTTAAACACTTGTTAGCAACTTTTATAGTAGCTGAATTTCAAAGGAGTAGCTTGATTGTAGTTTAGCTACTTTTCACAAAAGTTTAAAAAGCTAAAGCTAGCTTTCCCGACATTGTTTATGTGATGATAATGTATCATTGTACGTACATAGTACGGCCTAAATGTTAGTTTTGGTCTTTCATTCCAGTTGTCTTCCAGTGAAGAGGTCTCCAAGACTGTGACAGGGGAACCACTCCTCATACAATAGAGACTTCATGGCTCAATGAGGGCCTGCTGGTGCTACGTAATTAAGGGAAGAGACGTGCGTTCCCTCCCAAAAAACATAAACACAGAGCAACTTCAGCTTTCAGAAACACGGTAAAGCTGTCCAAACGTATCAATGGACCAAGATCCCATTAGAGATCTTCAGGACTATTGAGATTGGTACGTGTACTCTTACTCAATTACATTTCTGTGACGAGCACAATACTTTATTTATTTAACACATTATATACATCAAACTAAACGAGGACATCTGCACGTCTGCCAGTCACCTCTATCTCTAGGGGTTAATGCATGCATTTGTCAAAGCTATTGAATGTATCATTTTCAAAGTATTTAGTATAATGATGATTGTTTCTCAATCATCACTCTGAAAGGTCTTTATGTCATTTAGTTTTCCACCATGTCTTTTTATATTTATGCTCTCTTAAACATTCGGTCAGGATGAATGAAATATTGCTTGTAGTATTAGATGACAGACCTTGACAGATGACTCCACACTATTTTTGTTGGCAGATACTCACAATGAAGAGATATTTTAACAGTCTCACTTACAGACTCCTCGTGGGGTCTAAAACAACATGTCAGGCGTGATTGCTGGCGAAGGGGACGTCCTTTGAGCAGTAAGTCTTTTGACTGATAGAGGCCTGTCTGTTTCAGGATAAATTAGAAGACATGCTCTGCAGGTGTAGCAATGATAAATGGTCCAGAATTCTGAGCCTTTCAGAACAATCTAGTGGAAAAGAGAGATTTGCATTATGTAAACAACTGTTCACCCAAAATGAAAATATAATTTTGTCATGTCATGTTCCAAATATACATATACTGTTACGGACACAAAATTACAAAAGTAGTCCATATCACAGTATTCTGAAGCCACAGAATAGCTTTGTGTATGGAACAGATTAACATTTGCCTTTGTTTAGCGTACTAAAATCAGCTTTACAAATCTTTGAACTGAAGCATTTCATTCGGGCACCAGCACAAAATACAAAACCTACAGTATTGCGGTGTACAAAGCAGCCATTTTTTAATCAGACCGTGATTGTTGACTTTTCAGAGCTTCATGTAACCATGTAAAAAAATAAAAAAATAAATACACACTTGTTTGATGAGTAAATTACCATTTTTATTTTTGGGAGAACAAATCCTTTAAATATTACTTAACACATGTAACCAAAATGTTCAAGAATTCAATGAACAAAGTACATTAACAAAGTTCCCCGCACATTGCATGTTTGTAATATTTTCGTTAGTTTTCATCCACCTCAATTTGCTGCGCCAGTCTTTTCCCCAAATTAGTTTATAAAATGTGAAAAGTTCTGCATAATCTCTCTGGGCTCGGAGAAAAGCATTTATTTTTGTATGTAAAAAGTGATCAGCTGACTTAACCTAAAAAAAAAAAAAGTGAGGAAACCCATTGCCTTAAAATTACCAAGAGAATAAACTTCATGTGTAATTGAAAAAATTAAGTTATGTGGAATTGTCAAGTTCTCATAACTTAATTTTTTCAATTACACATGAAGTTAAAGTCAAGCCAACTGATCACTTTTTACAGTGTATTGTTCTTTCTACTAAAGTTGCTTAAATACTTCTTGTGTAAAAAGATAAGAAGACATAATTGGCACTGGAAATCTTAATAGATTCCTTGTTTTATCTGTGGTAGAATAATGATGTTTTGAGGTAATAAAACAGAGATTGCAGAGTGACAGTTTCTGGTGGTGTTTAAAATTAATGAGATTCTGAATCGTGAGGGTTTGTTCTTGTAAGACTCGTCCGTCATAGGCATTGAAGCTCTAACAATCATAAATCCGCATCAAGAATATGAGTAATCCTGCTGCGATGATGGATCCGACGGGAACAGAGTGGAAATTAAAGTCTGATTTACGAGGCTCGCTTTGCTGTTCCCTGGGCCGTCGGATTCTAAGTTCCCATTATCTGAAAACAGCAGACCTCTCGCACACTCCCACTTAACAACCCTGGATCAGGCTCCAGGAAGTGAGACTTCTTCTGCCATTCCTGCTAGAGCTCGTCAGGGCTAATGAACACAGACAGCCGAGAGAAGAGGTCTGAGGACTGCGCACTGTAAAAAAATCCTGTTAAATTTACAGAATAAAAACTGCCAGCGGTGGTTGCCAGAAATTCACAGTAAAACTAAAATGAAACATGGTGATGGCATTTTTGTGCCAATATATATTTTACAGTTAATTTCCATTTATATTATAAAAAATGAAGTATGTAATTTCTGTGCCACTAGTGGCACCAAATAATTGCCAAAACAATGACTGTTTTCAAACAGGTTTCACAAATAAGAAAAAATAATTAAATGTGTTATGTGCGGTCACACAGAGAATGCAATTTTACTGTTTTCAATGCTATTACGGTTAGTCAAACTTTTCACTTCATTTTAACAATATTTTACTATAAAAAGTTTGTTATGTTAAATTTCACTATAAATTATATAACATTTTTACTTCCAAAAACAATTTATCAATATTTTACTGTAAATGTACACAAATTGTCTTAACACATATAATGAAAAACAGGCTACACAGATTTTAAATGAAGTAATACATTTTTATTGTATATTTAATTTCTCACTGAATTTGGCAATATAACTTACTATTCTTTTCCTGTAGCTGTATATCAGCTGTGAAAATGACTCTACAACATTTGTTAGTTTAGGATAGCTTCCTCTTGAAAAAGTTTAAGAAAAATTCCTCTTTCTTATGTCTGAGATCATCCATTGGTTAATCAATGAAGCCAAACCATTGACACTTTATTTATCCAATGAAAGACCTCAAATGAGAGTGATTGACAGAAAGGGTCACACTTTAGATTAGGTTCCAAATCTCAATATTAACTATGACTTTTGTCTCAATAAACTTATACTTATTGCTTATTAATAGTTAGTAAGGTAGTTGTTATGTAGAATATGGTCATGCAGAATAAGGCATTAATATGTGCTTTATAAGTACTAATAAAAAGCCAATATCCTAGTAATATGCATGCAAGTTTCTTAAACTGTAAAATATTGTAAGGGATAATGTACAGTCCGACATAGACTGTACTAGACTCCGACAGGAAGATCGAGTTAACTCATGAACTTTTTGAAGCGTCATTGTAGTTGCGTAACTGTCAACGGAGGGACATAAATCAGCCAGATTCATTAAAAAGATCTTCATTTGTGTTTAGAAGATGAATAAAATTCGGACGGGTTTGGAATGACATGAGGGTGAGTAATTAATTACATCATTTTCATTTTTGGGTGAACTAACCCTTTAAACCTTTAATGTTAGTACAAATATAATAATTTATTGTTTTTTTTCATGGGCAAGTTCACAGTGCAATAACTAATGTAGTGTTTTTTTTTTTTTTACAATGTATTAGTAAATATTGAAATTAACTAAGATTAATAAATGCTGTAGACGTATTTTTCATTGTAACAAAAGAAAACCTTATTGTAACCAAAAGTTACCAAAATATCTGACCGCAGAATTCTGTGATCAGAATCAAGTATTCCAAAATTTTATTTATATTTTCCAGATACTACTGTTTATATTTAATTCCCTTAAAAAAGAAGAGAAAAGCAGTCGTGGCGAGAAACTTGTGTGTTTCGATGAGGTAATGCACCGAGCTGCAGAGAATGGAAGTGCAGAGGCGCAAGAGGTCAAACACATTCCCGACAGCGCGCGAGCCATACTGACAGTGGGGGAATGACATCATAGCATCTCACTGATGTGCCCTTTTAAGGAAGCTGCCTGCAGGAGAGCACTTACTGCTGCTGCACGCACACACAATGTGATTTATCCATGAGATGGACAGCGCGCGAGCTTGCTCTGGCACGCTGGTCCATCTTCCCGAGCGAGGAGTGCGAAAGCAGGCTTGTGTTCTTTTTAAATATGCATTTATTCCTTTTCCTCTCCGTGTTCAGTCTCATAAACTTTCGTGCCCTTTTCAAGTGCCACTGAGGCGGTGTGTGCGCCCCATCACAGATCTGCTCCAACCCTCAGCCTGCTGTGCCATTGTGTCCACTTTCATCCCGCAGACAATGCCCTCGCTCCAGGAGTGACCGTAGTGCCAGCATTTTTATACAGCCCTGGGTGCACCGATCAAACTCTGAAGCTGGAACCTTCCCCGACACCTGCAGCTTCACAGCACCCTACCAGAACATAGTGTAATCAGGCCACATTGCTGCCTGGCAGAACCGTGCAGGATTTGACAGTAATAGCACACTACTGCAACTATAGTTAAATAAGCGCTGGCGAAGGCAGAGAAACAATGGTATAATCAAAATAGATTACTGTATTAATAGAAAGAGAAAGACTTCTGTTTTAGCAGAAACGTCGCATTTACATACAGTACACCGTGTGCTGGTTATAAAACATATTATGCAAAAAATAATAAAAGTTCAACCCGAGGTCTTTATGCTCTCACGCTGAGGAAGTTAATCATGCTTTTGGGTGCTTTCCATGCATCTTATGTTCTAGAGTAGACAGTTCACTGTGCAGCATTGCAACAGGTATCTTCATTTACATGTTATGTAGGTTATTTATTGACATTTATGGCCATCCATGGAACCTTTCCATTAGGTTCTTAATAGTGGAAAAGGGTTCTTTAGATATTAACAGTTCACTGAAAAGTTCTTTAGGGAACCCAAAATGGCATCACTGAAATATAAATGTAAAAAAATGACTTTTGGAACCTTTATTTTTAAATATGTATGCATTTTATCCATGCCCTTTGACCTTGATGTCGCTAGCATTTTATCCATGACCAATGACCTTGATGTTGCTAGCACCTTGCTTTACTGGTTGACTTACAAGAATGCTAGTCACATACAGTCAGGGTCTACATGACTAGTTTTCCAGAAAATTAATTGACTAGTCAATGACTCGCAATGTTGAGCTTGACTATGCAGTTGCTAGGGCACTACTGCTGGGATATTTCAACCCATGTTTGGGTAAAATTTGGACAAACCCAACTGTTGGTTTATTTTTTTTTATTATTTTTTTTTTTTACCCAACGGTTGGGTTTACAATTTGATCCAAACATGGGTTTTTTTTTAGAGTGTAGGTGTTGCTAGGGTGTTATGAGTAGTTATATATAGTTTTTTTTTTTTTTTTACATATTGTGGATCGGTATCCTAGTGTCAAATTACTGAAAATGTAAACTTTAACTAAATCACACATTTAAAAGTGATTATCCAATATAAATCAATTGTATTCTTTATCTCTAAGATTTATTACATTCAACACTAAACTGCTGTAAAGTTTTTTTTTTTGTTTTTTTTTACATGACTAAGCTAACCCCAAACAATGGCAGTCGTTGCTCTAAGAACATTGGCACTTGCGTTTGCCAAAGACTGCCCCGTGATCCTCGAGGAATAAAAAGTTAAGTTTTCCATTATTCTGGCAATAGAACACCAGGTTATTAAATATTAAAAAAGAAGTGTCTGCTAAAAGAGGTTATATAATGCTGATGGTGGAGGGATATGCATCTAAAATGTCTCTCCCTGCCTTGCTCCTCCATTCTACTTTTGTGAAGAAAAGAAAGGAAGAGAGAGTTCATGCCGGGTAAAACCATCAAACGGCAGAGATATATCTTTGAGATCGCTTCTCCACCTTCATTATTAATTATTCATTTTGAGATGAGGTCACCAAGCAAACAGATGAAATAGTCAAACTTCTGCAATCTATCCTCGTATAGGAGCCAGTCTGACACATTTGGGTTTGGACAGCATCTGGAGTGCTGCAGACTTCCATGTTTGCCATTAAATGGTCCCTAGCTCTGGATTTGTTTGCACATATGCCTTTCAGTTTGGTTTGCCATTAGACATGGGCCATTGTGGGCCAGTGGTCTAACTGGATAATGACAAGGGCTCCGTTCCAAAACTTGATGTGCTCCCAATGTAGGCAGGACATTACATTTGTGCTCTGAGTGTGAAGGCTGTTCCAAAAGGTCTATGACAAGTTATTTTGGCCAAATTTCAAAACAGCAATGCACGTATCCTTCACAGAGAAACGTTAGATGGAAAAAAATCAATCCAATATTGCAAATGAAACAATAGAAATGTTGATTATAAATGTAATTCTTTTAGTGCTAAGAAATATTGATTATAAAATGATTTAAATAAAAACATTAAACACTGTTGCACTATAGGCCTATTGCAATGTATGTTGTATTCCTTCTGTACACCCACAAAATGATAATGTGGGAGTTTCACATGCGTATTTGAATTCTGTTCACTTCTAAAACTTTGCAGTGTGTACTTCACTAGTGGCCTATAGATCCACCTGTAGCCATTCATTTTTATTTTATTTTTTTTTGTCTGTGTTTTATTGTTTGTACCACACAGAGGTTTGTCATTAATTTTTTTGCGTCATATGGTTAAAAAAGACAGAAATAGTCTGTAGTATCCTTTTTAGTTGCTGTTGTTGTAAAACTTGAAGCCAAAACCCATAAAATGTCTCTGCTATGTCACATGCGGATTGTCTTCAGTGCGTCAGTGTAAACAGAGCCATGTGAAAAGGAGGATCTGTGCGTAACATTATCTGATATCCACAGTAGTTAAGCACCGAGTTGCTGTTTAGTGCTGAGGATGAAATTACACTCATAAAAAAATATCATTACAAGAAAACTTCTCTGCAACCCTGCTGGCTGGATGAACTGAAGCTCACAGTCATAACTTTACTAAATGATACTGACATTTACTAAGCCTGCTGAAAGCATTGAAGTTGAGTTAGACTGATACATTCCATTAGAAGACATCAGTGGAAAAAGAAGAGAAATCCATTAAGGATGAGCCAACATCTGGCCTGCCAATCTTATATTATTTTCACTGTGTATTTTTTTTGTCCCTCTATAATGACCTATGACTTGGAGGTCAGGTATATTTATTTTATTTCTTATTTTATTCTTTATTATATTTATATTAAGAAAAAATAACTACACTTTAAAGAATTATATGATCAATAAGTTATGACAACATATGTTTTTACATTGCTTTAATGCATCAAAATAAGTTTAGCAATTTTCAACTTGTTTTAATAACTATTCAAGATTCAACTCATTATTTAAGTCAGATTAATGTAATTTAAGTTGAAATGACGTAAACATCCAAGTTGATTGTACATACAAATTTAAGGCAGCAACTTTTTTTTACAGTGTAGGTTCACTTTATTATCATTTAGCACTTGCAGTATACAGATGTACAAGGGAGAATGAACTATTGCTTCACCATGGTGTGCAAAATAAGAGCAATTAAGGGAGGGAAAGGGGTGATGAACACTTCTGTAGCAGAGAGCGAATGTGTAATGAGAATTTAGCAGCTTGAGGAACAGATGTGCAGATGAGAAGAACAGGGGTGGTGGGTCAGGGGACATATAATTATCTGTCAAAGATGATCAGATGTGTGACATCAGACATGTACAGAAGGTCAAACTTAAATAATGTTAAATCTATGAATGACTCATCGGTCTTAATAGCTGCTGTTGGCAGATGAAGGCTAAAGCACTGTAGGTGGCTATCACACACCCGCTGGATAAAATAAATGAAAATCTCAAAAAAGTGAAGGGGCTGCAATGAGTCATCTGTTTACATCAAGGTCACCATGATAAGAAACCTGGTCATAAATGAACAGGGTCCAAAATGAATGACATGAATTGGCTTTGGAGCATTAATAAATGATGCTAGTTGCCAGCAACTTTATTAGGAGCTGCAACATAATACATGGTTTAAATCGAACTGCAAGAATGATAATCTGGCCCTTGCTGATGTAAGTAATGTGAGCGATTTCAATCAAAACGTCCACTAAAGAAAACATCTGTCGCGACTCGCAATGTGTTTTTTGATTACTTGATTATTTCCTTAAACAGAGGTTTGGCTATGAGACATCTGTAATATTCCTCACATTAAGCCAACAAACAATAGTATCAAAAACATATAAATATTCATATATAATGCTGTATTTTGTTTGTATAGCAGCTTGAAAGACAGCTAAAATCCTCAGTAGACTCAAGGAGATCACAAACCAGAGTTGTCACAATCACAGAGGTAAGATGATTGATTTTAACTGTCTTCTGTCTTCCTCAGTGAGTTTCTTTTATGAAACTGAAAATAAAGACTTGGGGTGAATGTACTTACCTAATTCACTATTCAGTTATCATCTGCAATCCACTTTAACCAGACACTAAGGGCCAGATTTACTAAACAGGGCAAATTAGCATGAGAGCAATTCCAAAAAAGCGCCGATGGGAGAGGAAAGTTCTGTGCGTGATCTACTGACGGCAAACAAATTAAAGAACACAGACACAGCCAGATCATTTCCATTATGACCAACGCAATCTTACCCTGGAAATCCAGAGTTCTCGCGAGAGCACAAGTTGAATTTGCTCAGCGAGTTTACTCTGGCGTTGAGTAATGATGCTCATTAATTATACTCCCTTTTATCCGAGCTGCACCAATCACATTAGGTTATCTGATACAGGCGGGCCAGAGGCGAGCTAAACAGATGACGACAGCGCTGTGACGTCGAAGTCATTAGTAAACATTGCAAGATGGCTATGGATGAACACCAGTTGTTTGAAAAGGCTTTGGCCGCTACAATGAACAAGTTAGACTTGGCTTTTTATCTAAAAGAGAAACAGAAGACGGCGCTCAAATCGTTCCTTTGCAAGAAGGGCGTTTTTGCTGTTTTGCCGACCGGATACGGCAAGAGTCTAATCTACCAGTTAGCTCCGCTGGTAGCTAAGCATATGGGGCTTGTTGTGATTGGTCGTAGTGTTATCCAATTGTGTGCAGTGAGATTTTCAAATGCATGATTGGTGCCGGCCCTTGAGCTGGCCGATTTTCATCAGCCGATGCCAGACCATTAATCTTTCAGATTTAGGTCTGGATTTCCAGGCTAACACAATCTACCAAAAGCAGCGCAAATTAGCATCTGGTTTAAGACATGCTTTTTCTGGCTGGTAAATAATGGGGCAAATACCAGTAACTTGCACTTTGACTAGCACAAACTTTAGTAAATCACCTTGCATGATTAATTTAAATACTCTTCTCCCATAAATTTAGCATCTGAAAGGGAAACTCATACAAATGCATATCCAATAAAGTAAAAAATGAATAAAAAAAATCAGTAATTCATCAAGACATTTTACACATAACTTCATTTATTTTATCATAATAAATCAGTTTAGTTGGGTTAACAGTGTCGTTCATCATTATGTACAATGTATAATGAAGCACTAGGTGCAGACAAGTGTCAGTACTGACATCCACATTTCATGGAGTGCCCACAGACTGACCACAAGCGCTACTCTTCAGCACAATGGTTACCGCAAAATTCAATAACAGACACAACTCTAAATATCCAACATAACTGAACATTAAACATTAACATAAACTACCAACATCTTTCCCTTTACTGAAAAACACATAAAATAACACTTAATCCCTAAATTTACTCTCCTAATACAGTCCCTTGCAAAGCATGCTGGAAACTACAGATCCACTGCCCAGGGCTGTGTTTCTCAAAAGCATCATGAGCTAAGTTGATCACAGAGAACGCTCTCTGAACTATTTAGGCTTACGGTGCTCAATTAAGCTAAAACAGCATTCCCTTGTTTTATGTTGCATAAAACTAATTAAAGTTTAAAACAACAAAATGTAATTTTACAGATAGAAATACCTCCTTAAAGCAATGACTGCACATGTTCACTTTTTACAGTGTAGAAAGACAGTGGAGGAAAGCCCTGTCCCTCATGTTGAAGGGATTGGTTACATGTTTGTGATGGTAGGAAAATGTGCATTATCAAATGCATTAGTTATTTCATTTTCCAGGCTTTTTGAAAATCTGGGACGTTTCCCAGTACAGTTCGAGTCAGGCACAGGCCACCAAAAACGAGGACTGTCCCCGGAAATCACTATACGTCATACGAGGGAAATCAGCTCAGGTTCTCCAGAGATGTATTTGCTCAGAGAGGTGAAGCACGGATAGAAAGGCTCTTACATCCCCACCTGATATGTGGAGCATTTCAAACGCTGCGGAAATGTCAAATGGTGTAAAACAATCTTTGAGAGAACGGGGCTTTTGAGGAGAGCAGCTTTAAAAATGTCACTGACTCTCTGAGAGAGATTAACCTGGGATCTAGTGATCGACATAACCAAAACCAACCGATAAAAGCTCTATAGAGCTGGCTTTTATTAGATACACCCGACCCCGGTGAAAAGAGCTGTCTTGAGCTCCGGAGCCGTCATCAGCTCTGATTGAATGCAGCCAAGTAACAGACAACCTGTGATATAAAGGGACTTTAAGAAAAGAGATGTTGGGAGATCAAGATTGTGATAGGACCCAGAGCAATAGTAAAGAGTCAAGTTGAATTTGGCTGGAATATAACCTCAGATGAATAGCCCACAGTTCTCAAGTGAAAGGATTTAGGGAAAGAGAGGCAGGTAAACAGAAAACAGGTTGAATGGCAGCAATCTGTTGTTACATCATAAAAAGCATTTAAAAAAGGGCACTGTAGGTATATATTGGCACTAAATTATAGATAATAATTTTTTTAACCAAATGGAGTATACTTTGAAAGGCTACGCCGTCAACTGTATGCATACGCTATATGCCTTCTGAACTAAAGCAATGCGTTCGTGTAAGAAACATATCTATATTTATAGCTTTATAGACTAAAATAACTGGACATCGTCAAGTGTTACTCTTTTGGTGTAAGGCCACTTGCGTACAGCCGTCTGCCGGAAGCTAGTTATTTTAGTTGATAAAGTTTTAAATATGAATATTTTACTTACACGAACGCATCGCTTCAGAAGGCCTTTATTAACCCGCCAGAGCCGTGTGGAGGACTTTTATCATGGATGGATGCGCTTTGATGGACTTTTCAAAAAAAATATACCCATTCACTCCCATTATCAAGCTTGGAAGAGCCAGGACATTTTTTTATGTAACTCCGATTGTATTCCTCTGAAAGAAGAATGTCATTTACAGCTAGGATGGCTTCGAGGGTGAGTAAATCATGCGCTAATTAAAATTTTTGGGTGAACTATCCCTTTAACATGGTTATAAGGCCACCCACATGTGGATTCAGTTGTTCCTATATTTTTTTCATCAATTATGTAATAAATTAATACATTTTACAGTATGACAGTTATTGATGAATCATGACTGTCCAGGTAGGCTACATTCTGCCTCTGTGGGATTTATGATAGTTGTATTTGATTTGATTTGAGAAGTTGAAAAGAGTTTAAGTTGAAAACATTCTTCAAAATATATTCTTTTGTTTTCTGAAGACGAAAGAAAGGCATACATGTTTGGCACAAAATGAGGGCGAGAAAATCTTAACAGAAATGGTATACTTTCCCTTTAAGCCCATTTATTTGCAGCGCCAATTTGCTGGCATTTCAACCACAGATTCTGTTCAAATATAACATTTAAACAGAATAAAATGCTGTTAAATTTCTGTGAAAATGCCACAGGGTTTTTGAAGAAGTTAAAAGAGTAGCTCTTTCATTGTGCTTTAAATGTGTTCTAATGCTGTTTTTGTCTTTCTTTCTTTCTTTTTTTGAGTTTAGAACTGTATGGAAAAGAGAATAAAGTTCCACGGAAACAATAACAGCATATGAGTTTGGAACGACATAAACAGGAGTAAATAATAGGGATGTACCGAAATGAAAATTCTGGGCCAAAACCAAAACTGGTATCCCATACTTGGAGTGTGTGCTCTGCATTTCACCCATCAAGTGCACACACACACACACTGAGCACACACCCTGAGCAGTGGGCAGCCATAAAT